>NC_136808.1:30820080-31010080 GCF_951216825.1 Electrona antarctica
TTGAGGGAAATGTTTATTAAACATTGTCTTTGTTTTATGTGCCGATTCAGCTGTTACAGAAACCTTATACCTAAGTGTTTCTTAAAGGAGTCCAGGAACCCCCAGGCACCCTTGAAGGGCTTCCAGGGGGTTACCAGGAAAATGAAGAACAGTGTTTAATTTCCCTATTATTTCACCAGCTAGAATTAAGGTATCTCAATGAAGAATGATGACTATTCAGGTCATTTGTTTCACTCTCTCCAGTCTCCACTAGCTGTTATCTCACCACATATACAGTTTAGATAGACGTACTAAATATAATCTAACAACAACAAAAATAAACCCTAGAACCTGGCACAAAACATTTTCAATTGGGGTCCACTGCCTGATACATTTGTACAATTTGTGGTTCCTTCCTTGACATTGAAATGTCCACTGCATGGCTTGTAAATTACACAGTTAATCTTTTCCACACACAGGTGTAAAGATCTTCCAAGAGAGAGACCATCTGGTTGAAGTTCAACCGGATGGTTCAGCATTAAGAAAAACTGCCAAATGCTAACTTGAAAAATGTCATCACACTCCTTGGGCTAAAAACGGCCAGCAACCTATACTCATACAAAACATATAGTATTAGAGGTGATATTCCTTGCTAACCTTAGGATGCTGTTATCATATGTGGATGACAACAATATTTGAACAAATGATCAGTTGTTGCAGTAGTTGTGACTTTAAGGCTACAGACAAACATCCATACCAGGTGGTCACATGGTCACATATTATGCAAATTATGAAAATTGCTCAACATAAGCAAGTTAGCATCCCTTACTCAACATTTCTTACATAAAAATGTCTTACATAAAACTTGGGTACTGAAAATACCGGGGTTCACATTCTGGCAATTAAGTGGACTATTAATTAGTATGATTGTTAAGACCTGTGAAGGAAGTAAGGTGTGCGTGCGTGCGTGCGTGCGTGCGTGCGTGGGGGGGGGGGGGTCTTCTGGTTTGATGTAGCCTACTGCTAGAACCTGGATGGAACCCAGAAGGAAGACACAAGAAGGAGCCGGGATGAAAAGCACAAGGAGGATTCCCACTAGAAAATAAATAAGATTATAACCCGCAACGATGTAATTAAGGGCAGAGATAAAGCCAAAATTGGAAGCTAAAGAGAAACCAACAACCAAACAATTAAACAAGAGGACACAAGGTGCGGTTCCATTAAGCCTTTGCGAAAAAAGGAAGCGTATGTTCATTAAGTCGAAAAAAGAAAAGCGAATTGTCGGTGTTTCCATTAAACTGATAAAATGCGCATATGACACAAATTCATTAAATATGCAGTAGTTGGCACTGTTTTGCCAGTAAAGTGAGGCTCATGTAAAGTAGGCTATAGTCCTAATCCATGTTCACACCATTGATTTAGGGATTTGATGGGCTGTCTTTACAGTCAAAGAACGATTTGTTGTGTAATGCTTGTCTTAATATATTCGGGGCACATGTAGCCTATATGTCGCGGGACTCGATTGGAGCATACTGGTCGTTTATACTGTAAATGGATTGCAGCTGCAAACAGTTGTGAATAACTTGTTTCATCGGCTATATAGCATATAGCCTACATGTTTAGGTTGCTTATCTTATGCAATGAATATAAATATATAAGAATAGATGAAGCGTATGCATGGATCGAAATCGAATAGCCTGCAGGGACCCGGCAGCTATATATAAAAGTTTAGTCTACTACGCTACTCGTAGTCCACGTGTGTGTGTGTGTGTGTGTGTGTGTGTCTTGCATCCATACAGTAGCGATCCAGATATCAAAATGATCGGATCGCCCCGATCAACTCGGGAGGATTCAGACTTCATAAGGGATCTTTGAACACACTACACAATTATTAATCGGACGGGTCGGGTAGTATTAAATTGGGACCATATCCTCTCCCTCTCTCTATCCACCATCCCATGCAGTGTGCACCGTTCACTCCACTGCCTCCCCATCGTTTTTTATTTTATTTCCCAACTGTTCAAAAGCGATATAATGCGAGTTCAATGCTTTCTAATTAAAAACCTTTTCCGCAAGTGTTTCCATACACTATTTGCGCATTTCCCTTTTTTCGAAAAAGCCTAAATCCGCAACCTCCAAGCGAAAAAGTGTTTTTGCGAAAAATGGAGACTTATTCGCATATTGATGTGTTTCCATCCAGGAGATTTTGCGCAAGAGCCTTAATGCGCATAAAAACGGCTTAATGGAAACGCACCTACTGACAGGGAGCGAGGGGTTAAATAAACCAGGATGTTATGTTATAGTGTATATTTTGCATTCAGAATGGTTCTAATTATGAAGCAATATGTTACTCCACTGGCAGAGTTCATGGGGAATGTCCTGCATCATGTAAACAAACCCTAGTAATCAACCTGCCCAATCATAGATGTCCAAATTGATCCCTACTACCTCATCCTGTTTATCTTTAATGTATCTCTGGATTTACTCTGGTGGCTAAATTATTGCCAGTTTATATTCACAAAGCAGCAGTGATTGATTATTTTTGTTAAACAAATAACATGGCCCAAGGTAGATTTGAAATTTGACAGTCAATTGTACTGCAACGCAACAAAGTGTATTTGATATATGTCATTATTTTTGAAAACTTAAAAATGAAACGTGTGAACCCTTAGCATAACCTGAGACGTAGGAGGGGCCCGGACAGGAGTCAATCCACAGAGCCTATAGTCCGGCCACGTGCCAGATTGATCTACCTCCCAGTCCCAGCAGAGTAGTTCTGGAGCAACGGATTGTGTGGCCCTGGTCTTTCCCTAATGGGACTGATCGAGGGTAGCTACTGGGACGTAAGTCGGGACTTGATCACCCCAGCTGGGTCACCTGAGTGAAGGGTATGATGTTGCGAGACCCGAAACCCTTGGGATGACCTTGGCATACATCACTGAGGATACGTCCATGTGATGTTTTTTGTACTAGATTCCATGATTAAAGCAAACTGTATATGAAACTCAACCTATTCATAGACATTTCATAAACGGCTAATTCAAATAATACATTGATTTATGTATGCCAAAGGGTATGCCAAAGAACACTGACAATAGTAAAATACCTACTATTATTGTATTGTATTAGCCGTGTTTTACCCTGTTATTATGACACTGTTTGTGAAAAGCGTCCAGACCAGCTGTATTTCTCCATCCTCCTCCATTCTCCTCTCTCTCTGGGTCATCCCTTCCCTCCCCTCTTCCTGCTTTCATCCACACAGAAGCATGGATTAGATGTCTATCATCCAGAAAGGATTATGGGTAATAGAGATCTTATGGTGTGGGGTCACCATCATGAAAGGATTGCAGTGCTACAGGGGTGATATTCCACCTTTCTATTGCTCTCTAGTTCTTTCTATCACACATCACATTCTATGTCTGATGACCTTTCCTCCAACACAAGCACACACACACACACACGCACGCACGCACGCACGCCACGCACGCACGCCACGCCACGCCACGCACGCACGCACGCACGCACGCACGCACGCACGCACGCACGCACACAGTTACAGACTATGGTACAATGCAAAACTGAGGAAAAACCTAAACAATTTCACATTTTTCCTATCATCTGATAAAATCTCTCAAATTGAGATTATTTTATGATGCCATCTATAGACACATCCTGGAGCTTCTACAGTCAACGGTAGTACAATCTAACAATGCCAAGATAACTTATCATAGATATAGTAACAATTTCAAATGAAAACTAAATTAAAATCAAAAACGCAAAGAGTTTCAAATTGTTATTCATGAGATGAACTCAACGCAGGTTTGTTTTGGTTGCTGATGACATTACATGTTAGGGCATTGTTGTAAGGGAAATGGTCTTTAGGGTACATATTTTTTGACCTATGGGAGCATGCAGTAGTAATAGACTGACTGTCGGATGTGAAAAAAGTAGATGATGATTTGCAAAGAGTGATTTCCCACCACTTGAGATCATATGTCAAACCAAATTGTAGTATTTGTAGTATTTTACCAAAACAAAATGTGTCCTGAGATATATTTTTGAGGTCTAGAAAACTCTGCAGATGTGTTTTAATATTGAGTGATGCACAGTGACATGCTGCCTTGAAAATTGCCTTCTTCAACCCCTTGTTTATTTCCTGCAGCTCATATAGCCATATAGTCGAGTGAAACGGCTGGGAAAGGCAGGCATCAATGTTCCTCATACAGCCGAGGGGCATTACTCTTCTCCTGGTTCAACCTTTGTAATCTGAGCCCAGCAGGTATGTTGATGGTGCTGACATGTAGAGAGAGAGAAAGAGAGAGAGAGAGAGAGAGAGAGAGAGAGAGAGTGAGTGTGAGTGTGAGTGTGAGTGTGAGTGTGAGTGTGAGTGTGAGTGTGAGTGTGAGTGTGAGTGTGAGTGTGAGTGCGAGTGCGTTTCACATTATATCAAGAGTTGTGGTCTTGTTGGCAATGACATTCTTGACTCGTAACATTTTTACAGAGGCATATTGTGTGATGGATACAGTAGTAGACTACAAAAGACATGCATGGAGTAAATATAATCTTATGTGGTTAATGTGTGATTGCCATGATTTTCACGTGTTGAGTTCTTGGATGTGACATGGATATATGATTCAACATCTCACTTAGCAGATTCCAATGCAATGCTGAACACAAACAAATCTGTGCTTGCGAGCATTAGAATAAAATCCAAAAGGAAATGCATGACAAAGACTAGTATAGACAAATAGCTGAAATAATTAGCTAGTGAGTGATGACGGAGAAAATAGAGTCACAGATTGGAGTTGATAAAGCTTTGCATTTACTGCTATTAGTGCAAAATGGGTCAGTGCTCTGAGATCTTATGTTAGTGTTTAGCAGTCCAGCCCTCTCTGAGACATCCATGTCTTTGAACCAGCCACCTGTGTACAATCAAGCTCATGAGAGTGTACTGTTGCCATCCAGGGCTCAGTTCTTAAAACCTTCATCATCTTTAAAATGTTGAGAGTTGAAAATTGATATTGTGGATGCCCTCATTCGCTGCATTTGGAATCCTCATTAATCATGCTCTGCCTATCATACAGTAATAAATAAAATAGTAATAAAACTTTATTTGTATAGCACCTTTCATGACATGAAATGCAGCTCAAAGTGCTTTACAGAGAAATGGAGAAAGAAAAGAAAAGAAAAGCAAGGCATAAAACTTAAAATTAAAATAATAGCAGTAATGCAATACAGTGAGGACATGAATAACAAGGAATTTAAAAGATCAATTAAAAGCAAGAGTGTAGAAGTAGGTCTTGAGCTGTGCTTTAAAAATGTCTACAGAGGCTGCCTGTCGGAGGTACAGTGGGAGTTTGTTCCACGCCGTCGGCCCGTATAATTCACCGTGATTTTAGTTGCCATTTTAGGATTACAGGATTCTCAGACATTACCAGGAATTCAGCCGATACAGCTATATCTGAGGCTTTGCACCACTCCACAGGTTATGATAGCAGAAAACTAAGATGAGAGTAGTCTATAAAAGGAACCTGCCAGAAATTAAGGGATATGAAGCTGCTCATATGAATGATGCATGGGGTCATAATGTGCACCACATTATGGTGCATCATCAACTTTTATGAGCCAGTTAAAGTTCTGTGCTCTAAAATGGAAATAGCTAGAATTAGATTACAACATCAGGAGACTGACACAGAGAGAGAGAATCCTCACTTTATCCCTGACTTTTTCATATGAGAAACAAAAGGGACACTTTAAATTAATGCATCTCATGGTTTATCAGTTTAGAACAGATGCTACACTGCACATGGGGAACTGTATACTGTATAGGGGTGTCAATCCGATCATTGATTAAGAGCCAGATAATCCATTTGATGGTGAGATTGTTGGATCAGTGCAGCACCTGCTCCAGGCTAATGCCCACTAATGAAATAGCAATTTTAATCCTTATAGGATGGAATCCTTCTAACTGAAGCAAGGACAGGGAATATTCCTGCCAGTAGAAATGCTGGTCTGCACTGTTTGAAAACTGGCTGTCTATATACTCTGTAGTAATCCATGATCCTTGTTGCTCACATATTAATAGCTAGGAAGTTAGTCTTGACTTGGAATAAGAAAAATAAGGGATTTACATTGTTTTTCAGACATGGTCAATTTAGCCAGGTTGAGGACGGCTGTTGTGAAGGTCACATAAACAGTGTTGTATAAAGTGTTGGTTAGCAAAGGAGCCCTGGGAAAAGGAGTCCAGTTGACAAATGCACCATACATGCTGTGGTTACTATCTTTAACCGTAAAGCTCCCCCCATTCGGTGCTGTAATCATTCTGACAAAAATAATGTAAATTTGTGCCTTGGCTAGTTGGAAAAGTATAAAGTAACCACAGGAGAGCAGTTAAGTGCTCATTTTATCACCTTCAACAGCTAATGCAAACATAAGTATTCATTAGTGCACAACCATTACTTCAAGCCATGTCATCCTTAAGATCCGCAGTCAAATCTATCAGGTTTCCCTACCACTGTCAAATGTCACTTTTTACTACTGCTGCATTTGATTATGGGCCCCATGGTCCCTATTCAACAGGCCACACTGGAATGCACTATACCCCCTTCGTCTCCATATATGTGCGTGTGTACGCTCACGCATGTACGCATGCACACGCGCGCGCACACACACACACACACACACACACACACACACACACACACACACACACACACACACACACACACACACACACACACACACGCACAGTGACATATGTAATGGAGACAGTTGCATCAGGGGCAATGTTCTTTGGCAGCGTGGATGTGCCACTATAAGTGTATGTTGTTATAGGAAAAAGCAGAGAGCTGAGCGGGGTCAGAGCTACAGTGTAGCACCTCATCAGTCAGCCCCCAACAGCCCAGAGGAGGAATTGTTTAAAGTTGGCTCTGTGCCCTGTCTTGAGTTACATCCAGATGGTTGATGGGAAGTTGAGAGATGGGCCCTTGCTCGGTTGAGTGGTCGGCCGGTTGTGGCTTGATTTCGAAATGCCCAGTCATTTCACATGACAGCCTGTAAGCTTTTCCCTTAAAACAAGCAGGGGAAAAAAACTGCCACTGATACTCGTATAAATGCAGCACATTGTTTGAGTTCAGTGCACAAGGTCATAGAACTGTGCTCTGGCTTATTTCATCAGAAATGTGTTGCATAGTGCTCCAGATGGTCCTGGCCCCCGATGAGATGTAGTTATGCCTCCCAGGCAACTGGACGTTGAGATTAAACCTACTAGTAGAAAAACACCTGGCACACTGATGTTCCTGTGGTGTACTGTTTAGCATTCACGGAATGCTCCCATATGCTTTTTGTTTACAACGCTGTTTTTTTTGGGGGGGGGGGGGTTCTCTCTCTCTGTTTATGCTCATGATCCTTTATGACTCACAGACCCCGGCAGTTGAACTCAACCAGCTGTACTATTTTCCCATTCGGAAAACTATAGATTTATAGTCGATCATTGACACATTTCAAAGCAATAGTCAGTGAAATGTTTGTGCAGGAGATTTTCCTGAAAATTTCGGGACAGACTGCATGGATGAAAGGGGTTATGGTATCAAGCTTACAGCACTTTTATTAAGTCAACCTGCACTTCAATGGCAGATGTTTAATGCAAAACAGTAATATCCTCAGTGTTCATTCATCATTTTGTAACTGAGAGAGACATTGTACAAATGTAATAACTAGAAATGCACTCTGTTGAGGTGCCAACTTGCGCCTTGCACACAAGTAGGCTAAAGGCTCATTCATAGTCTGGATCTTCGGTGGTGGGGTGACCACCGCTCCGGTGGTGAGGTGACCACCGGAGCTGAAATAACGTTGAGCGGTGGTGAGTAAAAACAGAGAGAAGGGCTGGGGCGGTGGCGGTTGTTTGCTCTTCACTGCGGCTCGTGACGTCATGTTGTAGTTGTAATCAAATCCAGACTATGAATAACGCTTTACACATGGCTTACTTGTGCGCAAGCAGAGCGTGCAAGTACTGCTATTAACTAATGTCTATTACAACTGCTGTTCTAAATCCTTTAGACCCGTTATTGACCTTATACAAACCTTGAAACGTACCTGAAACATACTTGAAACGTACCTTAGTTACGTCAGTTACTAAGGTATACATACATACTTGTTTACGTCACCATCAACAGCCAATAAGGGACCACCATTCTTACCCCAGGCATACATACATACATACCCAGCCAATCACCAAACATACCTTAGTTATGTCATCAAGAATGGTGGTCCCTTATTGGCCGGTGGACAACACCGACATACATACATACTTATTGGCCAGTGGACAACACCGACATTGATACATAAATTGTCAAGATAACAGATAAGGGAAGGCCAATTAGTCGCATATAAAATGCAGAAGGGACAATTAATGATTCACCAAGGATATAAAGGACTGTATATCTGAATTACTGAGCTACACAGAGCTATAACTATAAAAATACTTTTGAGAAAGTACTCAAAGAGTACACATAAATACTCAGCACCACAATGGTAAAAATGGTTTCCAAACCTTTTAGATGACCAAGTTCACAATTAGCTTTAACAGGATTACTTTAAGCAGGAAATACTCTTTTAGAAAAATACCTTAAGTACCCAATTAAAAAGATGAGTCCACCAGAAGAATGATTGTCGAGTCAGAACATTATGGTTTAGTTAATTCATTTTCCAGATCTGAGAGACAGAATGATACTCACATACAGCCAAATAACTCTCCCCTGTACCACCAAAAGGCACAGGGTAGTCTCTCCCGAACAATTCATTTCACAGGCATTAATACTGTAGAATACGTCAATTGTTGATACACATTCATTGGCTGAATAGACAGTTAATTTCCACTATTCCACGCTGGCACTGGTTGTCAAGCGCTCATTGGACCAGCACATGGATGATGAGACTGATATTGTGACAGCTCCCTTAGTTCCGTCATGGAGGGCCATAGACCGGGAAAGCACTGAGGCTGGCGTTGCTATGGCAACCTGAAGATAACATTTCTTTCCCTGTTAGCTGTAAACTCTTAACAGAGAGAAATGCTCTCTCTCACTAGGCCCCAAGGCCACACTGATATCGAAGCAGCTGCATGTAAACTAAAATCAAAACAGCACACTACAGTATGGTGACTTTTGTGGCTACAGGCAGACAGTATGGAGACTGAATAAGAAGTAAACAGGCAGTAAGATATTAAATCTGAATGTGGCGTCAGGAAATCCATAATATAAATATGATAAAATAATATAAAGGATAATATAGGTCTGAGATGATTAGGCCTGTGGATGGTGACATGACATAAATAGGATAAGGAGAACACGGTCTGGGCCAAAGGGAACATTGACACAAGTCCACAAAAATACCAAAGTAACAGATCTACCATAACTCAAAATTATCTATCAGACATACATACCCAGCCGATCGCAGTACTTGCGCGCTCTGCTTGCGCAAATAACTAGATGGACCCGTAAGGTCTTTAACAATCAGGATCATACTGTGTACAGGAACACAATTAATTAGCTAGTGGAGGTTCACAGTGTGGAGGCTCTCTCTTGCCACTATTTATAGATAATGACATCGACTATACTATAACAAGCTATGAACAATCTTGCTAGCAATGTATTGTAAATATGTTAATATGACTCTGTTGAAGGTCTATTAGTTGCATCCATTGTCAAATGCTTTTTATAAAATATAATAGTTCCAGTCTTTGATTATCATTGGCTGAACCGCGTTCAAAGCCATTGTAAAATGCTCTATAAACACGTACAGGTACGCCTGTACTGTATTACTATAGCCTACATCAGTATTACAAATGGCTTCAAAATAAAAAATATTCAAACTGTGTAACAAACTCTCCCAATGTAGTCAGACTCAGAACTGCAGACTCAGTCCCAATGTTCTTCTGCCATATTCTGAAGACTCACCTCTTCAGACTCCACCTCATCCCATAGCACACTCTCCCTATAGCCCTTCTCCCGCCGCCACCTTCCTGCTAGTAATTCACCAATGATATGGCTACCATGCAGACATAGCTTGGTCACTCGCTCTCATGTTTTTGTTACTTAGGTTTGTTTTCTTGACGACAATGAAATAATGTAATTTAGATAGCATGTTATTTAAACAGATGCTGGGTTCATTGTTTACCTGGTATGTGGTATCCTATACCAACTATTATTATCCTATCCTATATATACAGTTTGTTACTTCGATTGTACAGTTTAGTATTGTTTAGAATAGACTGATGCTAGGTTCCTGGTTAACCTGGGATTCGAGGTTCTCTGCATTCTATACGGGTATGTGATTACTGGGTCAGCACATTATTCCGACGGCGCATTGGTCCGACTCCATTACTCACCCTAACCCTAAAACCCTAAATTTACAAAGACAGTTAATGTTAGATTTTAGAAAAATTATAACAACTGTGCAGGCAGTCAGGGACACAAGTGCAGAATCGCATTCGCATTTGAGTAAGGACACGCTGTTATTGGCCAGTGCACTTGTGCAAGAACACGCTGTGATTGGCCAGTAGCCAGTGGTGTCATGCTCGTTGCACGGCCTCGCCTGAACATTATTCAGTGTTATCAGACGATCATTATTCTCATGATCGGCCGATACCGATAGGTCCGATACCGATACTGATCTTATGAAATGTTGCAAATGTCAAAACCTGCGTCAAAACTGTTCCTGTGTGTATGTGGAGGAAGGGGAAAATGTTTAGGCCTGTCACAAAAAAGCAAAATGATATTATACTCTATATCTGATTGACATTTATACCACTTAAATGGTGTAAAATATCAGTTTCTCCAGTAAATTGCTGATTACCCTGGGACTCCCATGGGGGTCCATGAAGTAGTTCCAGGGGGTCCCCAGCTAAATGATAGTTTGGAACAAAATGGACCCTTATGGGTCTGTAACTCTGAGAGTGTACAAATGGAACCAAATGGACCATTTGTACACTCTCAGAGTTAAATTAACATTGATTTTACAATATAAATTGGGGTCTCAGAGATGGAAATACCATTAAATGGGGGTCCGTAGCCTATTGCATATCAAACTGGGGGTCCTTGAAATTAAACTGGTTGAGAAATGAGAATCACTAGAGCCGTAAAAATCTTCTCTTATGGGGGTCCCTGGCATATCTTTACGAATGGGGGTCTGTGGGCTAATAAGTGTCGTTTTGGGGGTCCTTAACATGAACAAGTTTGGGAAAATAAGAAGTATAAGAGGTTTTGCATGTTTTGGTTGATACAGTCAAGAGCACCTGCAATCACTAGATAGCACTCACTAGATAGCACTTTTTAGACTTAGATAGCATTTGAAACAGACTTATAGCATGTCATGTAGACAGCACAATAATTGCATTGTATGTAGTCATAGCACATCATAGTACATATGTATAGCATAGTATAGTATATATGTATATTTAATATGTATAGTGTCATTATATAGATATGTTCTAGTTACGTTCTTAGCTTACGCATGTTTCTTGATAAATGCATTTTATATATGTGATGTATTCCCATACTTTTGTTCTTGCCTAATGTAAGTCGCTCTGGATTAAGAGCGTCTGCTAAATGCCTAAATTGTAAATTGTAAATTGTAATCACTGATTGATATACCATAAAGGCATTAATTAATTATACTCCTGAATCTTAGAATAGGATAAATGTGGCTTATTAAGAGAACTGACTGTGTAGTAATCAGTACCAGAAGCGTATCTACAATAAGGCGAGGGCAGGCGACCATTTCTTGCCTGGCCAAAATCCATACAATGAGAAAAAATGAGGACAAAAACAAGATCTGAGAACTATTAATGGACAGCTGATTGGCCGTCGCGGTAGAGCGCGACCCTCAATCACCCATTGGAATGTAAATGCATGCCTTTCAGCCTTTGTATCCTACTCGTCTGGCAGGTATATCTCTTTGAAAACCTTTAGTGCTACGATTGTGCACGGGGAGACGACAATTAACACATATCTTGCCTGCCCAAAACGTAATTCCTGGATACGCCACTGATCAGTACCACACAGTTCGCTTTTTATGACTTTTATACTTGAATAAACACCATAGTTGCACTTTTTCTAAGCTTAAAATAATAGGTTAGAATTCTTAGTAGCTTAGAATTTTATTTAAAAATGATATGGATAACTCCATGCTACAGATATGCTGGAAAATGTCTATTTCATAGTGTTGTGAAGATCATGTTACATCATGACAAGTAATCATGTGTTCAGGCCAAATATGTGTGATCTTGATGTGTGACCGTTTCTTTGAAAACCATGTTCTCTGAAAGGACAAAAAGACAACACTGTGTCTCAGAGGAGGCCTTGCTTCTGTCCAGCCCCCATCCCACGTCTCCACCTGGCATAGTTTTCAGTGGCATGGCTCTGTGCCCTGGCATGGTACATGGCATCTCCTTGGCACACTGACTGATTGTGGAACCGATTGTGCCAGTTGGGGCTCCTCGATTATTGAGGCAGTATACTCCTTGGACCCTTGGTGGTTGGCTTTTCCACCTGTTCAATGGGACCCCGGAGGAGGCTTCCAGTCGCCCTCCATATGTCACCCAGATTCACATCTTCCTCCCAATGTAATATGAAAAGCCTTCAAAAGTCTTCATTAGCACCTTACAGTATAGCTGAGGCCTGTTGCGACATTGTCCCTCATTGTAAAAACAGCCTTGAAAGTCTGGAACACTTCCTCCAGTATCCACTTAGTTATTACTACCATTGACCCTAAATGGAAATCTCTTCAGTGGCATGAGGAATCATCCCTTATATTAATGAAGACACGATCATGCAATCTGTGTTTTCTATGCAAAAACATCAATTGCTCTTTTCAATAACTTTCATGAAATAGCGCGGCTGCAATATAATGTGTGTGATGCTTGCTACATTCAATTTAAGTGCTTTGGAATTGTCTACTTTGTAAAAGTATAATGAAATAGGTCAGAGTTTTAAAAAAAAGTATCCGCCGGGATATAATCATATATAATGAATCGTAACAAAATAGTTTCCTTCATCATTCCGAGCCTTGAAGATGCAATGCGGTAATTGTCAGTACTGTAACAACATTGATATATTCATCATCCATTTTGGAATGGATGATTACATACTGTAATAATGCATCAGACTGGCATATTGAAATATTCTCTTTATGGTTCCCATTAATGTCTAAACTAAATTACTCTCATCTCTCTCATGGTGAGTCATGTTTGGAATAATTGTACATTTGCAGGGTATGAATTAACAATAATGGATCTTAAATATGCATATGGATTTTATAACAATTGTCTCATTTAACTCATTAGCAATAAAAGGGGATCTTACTTTGTACCCTGCTAGAGGGAACATAAATGCCCTTAAAATACGTCAATTAGTCAGAGAAAATGTCTCCTCCAAAACTATACACTTCAGATTTCTGTACTGTCCTAGGCCAATATCTCGGGTTTATTTATGAATGGCTTAATTGACAGGGACAACAAAAGTGTCACACAAAATGTCGGAAATAAAAACTAGAAAAAGTGCCCCTCGGGGCACAGGTCTCCACCAGGGCAGGTCAGGTTGTGGCCTCCTGGTGACGCTATAATAGGCCAATGTGAAAAGGGTGACATTTCTTCTTACGCCTTGGATGGCAATTGGATGATTTGAGGCATTTTGTTCCAAAAATGTGTTTTGCAAAAATCCACCTGTTGGTGGCGCTATAACAGGCCAATGTGAAAAGGGTTGGATATATACCTCAGCCTAGTAGGAAAGTCTGTGAAAGATTTCACGTAAATTGCACGCTCCGTTCATGATTTGAGGCTTTTTGTTCAAAACGGGCCAATCCTGCAAACTTTGAAAGCCAATGTTAGCCAATTAGGATGGAATCAGAAAAATCGGAAAGATCCGCCTTGAACACATGACTATAGATATAGTGTGTAACGACAAAAAGGTGCCTGGCTCAGCGGTCCAGGCACCTTGGCTGGCAATCCAGTCTGGCAGTGTGCCGCGGGTTCGACTCCCGATCCCGATGGCCTTTAATGCATGTCACCCCCCATCTTTCTCCCCATTTCCTGTCAGCCTACTATCTGTCCCTCTATAAAAAATACAAAATAAAGGCGAAAGCCACAAAATAAAATAGTTGTGTTTTTCAAAAGTCGGCCTCCTGGTGGCGCTATAACAGGCTGTTTTGGAAGATTTGGGGCAGAGGTTCATCGTTGACGACGGAGTGCAAAACATACTCTCTCCCCATGCCTTCGGCCTGGTGGAGACAACAAGGCTACAAACTTGAGTATGACTGTGCCTGGAAAATACAGGTTGGAATTATAATGACATGGACTCAAGTCTATAGGCTCTCTGAGTTTAGAAGACCTTTCAGCTTGACATTTTTATTAATGCTGGCAGATAATTATTTGCAAATCCTCTACTGTTCCCAAGAAGTGTAAAGTCTAACTAACTCCAAAGCCAAACATCCCAGACAAAGGCTAAAATCATCTTTCTGAGGATTTTCTAAATGAATTAGCCAATGAAACAAAACAAAAATCTTTGTGGTGAGATTGCTATCATTGTACATGCAGGCACTCACTGGCAAGTGTGGTAGTAGCACGGTGACCGCAGAGAGTTACACTAGGTGGACAGGCCCATCATCTTATCCTTCTATAAATTCACGAAATCTATGCATGCATGCGTGTGAATTTCAATAATCGCCTGACTTGACATTGTCATTAATTCATGTCATTAACATGGGAGCAGATATGCCCTCTTAAAGGACAACTTAAACTTTTTAGGTTGTTATTAGAGATCATTTGCTGCTTTCTTTCGTTTTAGCGATTTTCGCTATTATTGACAGGGGGGCGGGGGCATTCGAACATGGTCCTAAATATGTATTTTTTTTACAAAACAATATGGTGATTTTTTTATTATTTACTATAGTCCTAATAGACCCCAAGAAATTATATCTGGCCACAAAAGATCCCAGGATCTATTGAATGAGACAAACTGACATATTGAGCCTATGATACACAGTATGGCATCCCCCTAGTACCTCTACCTTCACATTCAGTAGATCCTGCATGTGATCTGTTGTGGCCAGATGTAATTTCCTGGGCTCTAGTAGGACTATAAAAAAAGAAAGAAATCGCCATAAAAGTTTGTAAAAAATGACTTATTTAGCCCCATGTTAGAATGCCCCCGCAGTATTCCCCCGCAGTATTCCTGATCTCTATAGCCCAGAGACGTACTGGCCATTGGGAAATTCGGGACAACTCCCGAACGGCCGGTCCAGTCCAGGCCGGTCTGGGCCTGGACTGGACCAGGTGGAAGAGCACCCTCTAGGCGCGCGGCCAAAGGCCTCTGACTGGTCAGCCTGATAGAGGGGAAAGGAACTGGTTGGAATAACGTGTTCCTTCCACACGCTAGGTAGGCCAGGCCATATATATTAAAAATCACACCCGTGTGAAGTGAGGGGCGCTCTTATCAGTATACATCATCATATACATCATCATCTCATGAACAGCTGAATTTGTGTGATTGGTGAGCCGATTTGCTCGTCTACATATGACGTACATTTTCCCTTCATTGTGGACCACAATGGAAACAAGCGAAGGTGTCCATTTGGCGTTTTTTTTAAATTATGTAATTTTCTGTAATTTTCTTAAACTGCCAATAAAGTTATCTATCTATCTATCTATCTATCTATCTATCTATCTATCTATCTATCTATCTATCTATCTATCTATCTATCTATCTATCTATCTATCTATCTATCTATCTATCTATCTATCTATCTATCTATCTATCTATCTATCTATCTGTAAATGGCATTTAATGTTTGTGTTGCCACAGTCAAATTTGAGGCACATATGACCTCATTTCTCCTTTCATTGTCAATGGCAAATATGAGACGTGTGGGGACAAAACCCCTCAAAAATAGATGCCTCATTGACCACTGCAGTTCGTTGAAGCGATGTGTATGCAAAAGGGGTGAGCAGGAAGTGCTGAAGGCACGCTGCGTCGCTGCCCAAGTAACATCACTCATGTGACTCCTCCATGTCTCTCGCTGCCACTCAAATGACTAACAGCCAATCACAGCGCGTCGTTTCCGGGACTTCTGTGACGCACGTGGAAGCTTGACAAGCTACAGTATGCTTCGCAAGGAATCTCTGGAAAATTTGGCCCCCACTCGAGAACATACGCCCCAGAGCCGGAAGAGGTGTCTTTGGAGCAGTACCCGTTGGAGCCTCTACAGTGGTGCCCGTTGCCGTTGGGCACTGGCCTACTTGGAACGATGCAAGTTGGAAATGAATGCCCCACCCAGATATTATGTCTGTGTCCCTATATATATTTTTATATATATGGAGTTCTTTGTCAGGCATGTCCAAATATGGAGTCTATGCAGACGTCAGAATGATGTCAGAACAGTATGCAGACGTCAGAATGATGTCAGAACAAGCCAGCTCCATAAATGGACACTGGGCAGGGGCCTTTTTGGGGAGGTTCTGGACAACTGTGAGTCCGACCAACTTGACACCTGGCACTGCACTCCCTGTGGTGGTGTGTCGGATTTGAAGTCGGTGGCCGGTGGGGCGAACGGTTCTCGAGTTACGTGGATTACAACAGTACACACACACAAACAGAGGCTTGGTGCATGCGTGGAGGAGGGGTGAGGGGTGGGCCAACCATCGGGTGAGAACCAATCAAAAAAGAATAATTTGCATTTCAATAAGCATTATGGGACAAACTTCTATTAAACTAAGTTATTGTTTAAAATAATACTATTAAAAAGGATTTGTTTCCTTTGATCTGCATGTTTGTATACTGCTCGACTCCGTACCTACAGTATGACTGAGATGTAATGGTTTTGTCCAGTGTTTTTATATTCACCTGTCTGTCAGATGTGTTTTATGCAGTATGCCTTACACGTTCATAGGCCTCTCTTTAAAGAGATATCAATCTCAATAAGACTTCCATTTACATAAAGAACACCAACCTCTAGTCTTAGCACAACTTCATTTTGCATTTATTTCCAAAGACAGCAGGCCCTCAATCTACTGGATGCATTTGCCACACCACACTGCACAAATGGTTAGATTTATACAGCAGCTGCTACAGTAAATGCTCTGTAATTGCTCAATCACACATGGATTCTAGTGGGTTCATAGTATCCCACCAAAATCCAAAAGTGATCATGATGCCTGCCTGCTAGGACTACACCACCACTTACTCTCATCTCCTGCCCAGATGAAATAGTATAATTTTGTTCTTGCTTTAACTGACTAGTGTCGTTGGTTGATTGGAGGAAGTGTGCTTTGTGTCAGTGGTGGAAAAAGTACTCATTTGTTTTACTTAAGTAAAAGTATCAATACTACAATGTAGAACTACACCATTACAAGTAAAAGTCCGGAATTCAAAATGTACTTGAGTAAAAGTACAAAAGTATTGGTATCAAAATGTACAAAAGTAAAAGTACTCATTGTGCAGAATGTCACATTTCAAGTTTTCAAATGTATAAACATCTTTTGAAAATAGCAGATCTACAAGCTCACAATGTCTCGCGATGCGATGCATTGTGAGTTTGTAGATCGGCTACATTTATTTTCAAATGGCCAAAATGTATACAGGGCTAAAGTGGTTAATGTATGTTCAGTAAATATTAGTCAAAATCAACAAAGTAACTAGTAACTAAAGTTTTCAAATAAATGTAGTGGAGTAAAAGTACAATATTTGCATCTGAGATGTAGTGGAGTAGGAGTAAAAGTACTGGAAATTGGAAATACTCAAGTAAAGTACAAATACCTCAAAATTGTACTTAAAGTACAGTACTTTATTTTGTACTTTAGTTTACACCACTGCTTTGTGGTGTGCTCTGATTGAACGTCAGGTGTGATCTCTGGTGTTACAGGAGCAGATTTGGAGGCGCTATCCTGTTAACAAGAAGCCTGCTGTTACAAGCTGTGAGCAACGTCTTTCTGAGAAGTGAGATCTGAAGCCAGGCCCGTCCATGCCAATTTTCCAAAGTCTGTTAGTGATCTAGTGCATATCGCCTCCTCCATCCTTTTTCCTAGCTCTGCAAATTATGCTGACAAAAGGAGCAGCACATAATGGCCCCATAGATAGGGAGGGGGGAACGTCTTGCCTCTGGAGCTCCATTCTAGGTAGTACTGTCTGTTGCTTTAAAAAATTGTAATGTCAAAATCTAAATCAAAGCACTGCTTAACATTGAGCCTTTGAGATAACAAACACTGGCATCCTTTTTTTTTTTCTAGAGAAATATTATTTCAAGCTGGTTGTTGTGGAAGACGTCCTAACACACTGACACATCCATTATCCTCATGTAGGCCTATATGTTTTAAGCTTTTGACCTCTGTCTCCATAACGTCCCCATATTATAATCTGCACAATGCACAGCCATTCAAGTTAGATTTGCTGTTCTGTTCCAACCACTGACCACAAATGTAATGCTGAAGGAAACATGGTACACAGTTGCCTTTGTCGT
Source organism: Electrona antarctica (assembly GCF_951216825.1). NCBI lineage: Eukaryota > Metazoa > Chordata > Actinopteri > Myctophiformes > Myctophidae > Electrona > Electrona antarctica. The sequence goes on from NC_136808.1 coordinate 30,838,564, forward strand.
ATGACACATTGTTCTAATACAATGAAATACAGGCCACAATACAGTTTTCCACCAGAAACCTTGATTCTGACCTTTTGACAATGACATACACAATTGTATCAAGGTAAACCTTGACATTATTGTCATTGTATGCTTTCTGATAAACAAACATAATACAATAAGCGATTGGCCATGAGTTTGGATTTTCTTCACTGATGCTAAGGTGGGAAGGAATAAATATAACTACCTTAGGAGAACAAAAGAAGAGCTATCCATCACTGCAGAAACCAACACTGACTAACCCTACATTCCATAAGCTACTCTGGGAAATGGATTCAAGTCGTAATGAGATACAAACACTGGGGTAAACAAATCGACTTCTTATGCAGACCAGCGTAATTACAGGGCAGGAATAAATAACCATTGGAGAGAGGACGGTATGCAAACGTAATTCATTGTAATGGAGTACAGGGGGATTAATGTATAATCTTTCTGCCTGGCATGTTGCTGCAACATGGCGGTTAGGTTAGCCCTGCAACTGTTGCATTTTCTGGGCAGCCCACAACTGGGACAACTTAAATTGATTGGCTCTTTTGACTGTAGATCATTCAAATCACTTAAAAATAATACGCACGCACGCACGCACGCACGCACGCACGCACGCACGCACGCACGCACGCACGCACGCACGCACGCACGCACGCACGCACGCACGCACACACACACACACACACACACACACACACACACACACACACACACACACACACACACACACACACACACACACAACGTAGGCACCGCCAATCTGACCAATATGCCAATATGGAGATCTCTGTATCAGTCAGTCCAAGTCCCTTTAATGCCCATATGGAGATCACTGATGTATGCAGCTCTCAACACAATGCTCTCTGAACTACATTCAGCCTATTAGTTTATTTCATGACAGATGAGATGTGGGGAGGTGCTAGCCCTGGTCCAGTGCTTACAGCTGTAAGCACTGGACCAGGGCTAGGGAGGTGCATGGGTAGTCTACTCTTTACTCTCCTACTCTCATCGTAATCGTTTCAGTTTGTTCTGCCAGAACAGATTGCAGTATTTTGCTTCCATGTTGGAGCTCTCTTTATTTCTCCTCCCTCCCTTTCTGATTTGCTTTCTCATTTCTCCTTCCCATTATTGCAATATGGCACACCCATTTCACTGTCATTGTCTGGGCAGCTCTGTAGTGCTTCAGACTCATTACAATTGTCCTCAGTCCACTGACCACCTCTCTTGTGGAGCATGATCATCCATCGGGGATAGGCCTAAGAAGATATTAAAGTCAACTCAACATGTGGTCAAGTGTACATGCTTAGTCAGATTTTCTTTAATGCAAATGTCTACTCGCTTATCAAAATGGAACACTTAACAAAAGCTTGTGCCCTGCGTGTCAGGTAAAAGGTCATGGTGTTTTTCTAGACTCTTTGAGATTGGGTGTCCTTATTTTCTGTTCTCTGTCTATGCTTAAGTCCTTCTTAAAGGAAATACAGACACAGTTGATTGAGAGCGCCCTGTTAAGTGGCTGTGGCAATTCCAACAACAACAGCCGACCTCCTCTGGCAGGAAGAAAACCCTTAACCACAAGAGTTGGGGTTGGAAGGGGAGGTGGGTGGTGGGCCAGGAGGAAGGGAGCTTGCGGTCATGTGTCTTGGGAAGGCTGCATGAGTGCATGTGTTGCCCAGACAGCCCTTTAGTGACTTCACCTCATCTCAATGGTGCTCATTATGAGCTATAGAAAGCCATCCGTTCAGTGCAATATCATAAAACAAACGAGCCCCATCTGGAGAGAGGATAAAACAGTGTCAGAATGGAATTTAGAAACTGATTGACTTCTGTTGAGGTAGCTTGAAAAATAAACGCATGTCAGAATCACCTTATTTTATTATTATTTTTGTTTTGTGGTTACTGAAACAATTGCTGTTCTGTATTATCAGATATAGCTGTATCAACAGCGCACCACAAAAGATTATTTTCTATATACAGCTAGCTTCTGTATACATTTAAATGACTAAAGGGCCATCATAGTACAATACACAGTCAATAATACAGTCTGCATTTACACATGGATGAATTTGTCTCCAAGATCTATAGTGAAGGAGCAATTAATAGAGCTTTGATGTTTACTTTCACCATGGTGTCCCAAACTTTTTTATAAAAACAAATAAAAATTTGTGCTTGTGCGAATAGATGGAAGCTTTTGCCTAAGTGGAGACCAACAGACAAATAAAGGGAACCCGCAGAGCATGTCTAACACTGCATTACCCTTGTCACTCCTACTCGTTTGAAACTTTTCTACTTTTAAACTTTTTCTAATATCCTTAAATGCCTTTTTTATTGTTTTCCTTGGTGAACCAAGAACTGCCTGACTTAATGGGGTGAATTTAATTAATCTTCGTTTCATTGGAAGACTTTCAAGCACACCTGTGTGCTGTTGCTCTTGAGGGGAGTGATGTAAATTTGGGGGCAACTATCAATTATTTTTTGAGTGGTGCAAACCACTCCAACAACCAGCTTTGTCTGTATCTATGTATCTATGTATGTGTGTACCTGTACGTGTGTGTACCTGTACGTGGGACCCAAAAAAATTAGCATGGTTACTATGGTCACTGACATTACGTCAGACCACAGCTGATCAGGCTATATAAGACCTTGCACCACTCAGTTCACACGGGTGTGATTTTTTTTTAAATGTGAAAAAATGTAAAGAATTATGAAGAAATGATGAAGAAATGATGAAAAAATTATGAAAAAATGATGAAAAAATGATGAAAAAATGATGAAAAAATGAAATAAATATGAAAAAATGCCATTCTTTGTGGCTTTTCAAGCAGGCCAGGACCTAAGGAGGCGGTTCATAGGGCTTGTAGGTCTGCTATTTATTTTTTAAATGTGAAAAAATGACAAAAAAATGACAAAAAAAGGATGAAAAAATGATGAAAAAACGATGAAAAAATGATGAATAATGATGAAAAAATGATGAAAGAATATTTATTAAATGCCATTCTTTGTGGCTTTTCAAGCAGGCCAGGACCTAAGGAGGCGGTTTGGGACATACCTGGGCAAGCAGTCCTGGAGATAGGGCTTGTAGGTCTGCCCCACGTACATGTGAGCATGGTTGCTATGGTTAGTGTGTGACGTCACTGCACCACTCAGTTCACACGGGTGTGATTTTTTTTACTTAACATTTGGGTAACACATTGTGGGGGTTAGCCTCGTAGAGAGGCTGGGGAATTGGGAATTGGCTTTACAAAATTGGGACTTGAAGGGGAGGAAATGTTTTTTCTTTTGTCTTGAAGGGGCATGATTTGTGCAATAATACTCTTTTCATTGTGTTGATGATTGATTCCTGATTCCTGAGATCTATACTATTGAAATTACAATAAAAAGATTTTGAAAAGAAAGAAGTTACTAGGCACAAATTTACAAAATCAGTTCACATGACTACCAAGCATATTTTAAGTTTTGCCTACTTCTTTAAAAAAAATCACACCCGTGTGAACTGAGTGGTGTAAGGTCTTATATAGCCTGATCAGCTGTGGTCTGACACACACCCGGGTGAACTGGGTGACCGTAGCAACCATGCTCATTTTTTGGTACGAACAGACAGACAGACAGACAGACACGTAAACTAACAAAGCCAGTCGTAGGAGTGGTTTACACCACTCAAAAATGCTGTAGCTTTGGCATGGGATCAAATTACACCAAAAATGAATGAATGAAAAACAGGTATCGCCAGGGTTCATGGCCATGGCCAGCGTGTCTTGAGTGTGTAGAGGGTTTGATGATATCAGACTGACATATGCGTGATCATATATGGAGGTATGGGGTGACGGACTGACGGGAAATGCAAGTTTCCATAGTAAATATGACCTGTGGTCGCAATAAACAGAACATGGCATATAATTTGTTTCGATATATTCTTAGCAATAATTCCATTGATTACGTTTTTGAGTGGTGTAAACCACTCCTACAACTGGCTTTTTTGTGCAGAAAAAATGAGCATGGTTGCTATGTTCACCCTGTTCACCCGGGTGTGATTCCTACAACTGGCTTTGTTTGTGCAGAAAAAATGAGCATGGTTGCTATGTTCACCCTGTTCACCCGGGTGTGATTTCATTACGTCAGACATGATTTCATTACGTCAGACATGATTTCATTACGTCATACAGACCTTACACCACTCAGTTCACACGGGTGTGATTTTTTTATATACATGTGTATTTTTTTACATTTTAATTAACTTAAAGGGTTAGTTCATATTTTTGGACTTGTAGGAAATACTTGCCATTAATATAGTAGTTGCAAAGGTATTCATTTGATTGCCTGAGTCCTGTGGTGAGTTCTGGTCTGGTTTTGGTGGATATTAAGTAGTTCTGGGGATTTGGTGGGGGTCACTGGGGGGAATGGGGGCCACGCATTCAAAATAAGCTCTCACTGGACCGGTTCGCAGCCGAGTGTACGGCGGCTGGGATGAGGATCAGCGTTTCAAATTCTGAGGCCATGGTTCTCGGCAGGAAACCGATGGATTTTACAGTCCGGGTAGGGAATGAGGCGTTACCCCAGGTAAAGTAGTTAAAGTATCTCGGGGTCTTGTTCACGAGTGAGGGGAGGACGGAGAAGGAGATCAGCTGGGGAATCTGCGCGGCAGGGACGGTGTTGCAGTCGCTGTACCGCACTGTTGTGACGAAAAGAGAGTTGAGCCAGAAGGCAAAGCTCTCTACCGAGCAATCTTCGTTCCTACTGAGTAGGAACGAAGATTGCGAGACGTGAGAGTCTCACCTATGGTCATGAAGTGTGGGTCATGACCAAAAGAATAAGGTTGCGAATACAAGCGGCCGCAATGAGTTTTCTTCGATGGGTGGCTGGCATCTCCCTTAGAGATAGGGTGAGAAGTTCAGTCACACGAGAGAGACTTGGAGTAGAGTCGTTGCTTCTTCGCCTGGAAAGGAGCCAGCTTAGGTGGTTCGGGCATCTGGTTAGGATGCCTCTCGGGCGTCTCCATAAGGAGGTCTTTGAGGCACGTCCCACTGGGAGGAGACCCCAGGGCAGACCAAGGCGCAGTTGGAGGATACACATCGACTCACTGGCCTTGGAACGTCTCGGGATCCCCCAGGAGGAAGTCACTAATGTTGCTCTGGAGAGGGAAGTCTGGAACACTCTGGTGGAGCTGTTGCACCCGCGACCCAACTACGGATAAGCGGTCGATGATGGATGGATGGATGAATCCACAAAACTATAGCGTCATTTGTATTGTTGACCTATTTCTCTAATAGTGCAAAATATATTTAATTGGTTCTCCAGACAACTGGGAAAGGATATTCAGCCAGATTTCTGTTTGCAATATTTGGTTGCTCTGATGAGACAAGGGCCCTTCCTTCCCACCAAAGACAGATCCTTAAGGTATGGTTGTTGCTAAAACAATTATACGGATAAATTGGAAGTCTCCAACTTCTCCATGTTTCAAGATGGCTCAACGAGATGCCCTCCATTGCTAAGCTGGAACAAATCCGTCATGATGGACAGAATACACAAGCTAAGTTCCAAAAAATGTGGATGCCATTCCTTGCAGTGCTTGACAATAGTTGAGTATGTTCTGAATATCTGGCTGCTATGGTGCAACCGTGCATCTTTCACTATTGGACTCATATCCCTGCTCTCTGAAGGTCATCGATCTCACCCATTCGTCCCCTTGTTTTTTTTGTTTTTTGTGCGTGTCTCTTGTACAGTATGTAGTGTTAAACTTACTTTTCTGTCATTTGATGTCTTGTACAGTTGTGTTGTGTCTTGTATTTCTCTCTCTCTCTCTCTCTCTCTCTCTCTCTCTCTCTCTCTAGCTCTCTCTATCTTTGCAACTATTAGAATTAGTATTTCCTCCAGCTTTAATCCAAAAATCTGAACTAACCCTTAAAGCCCTATTTTATACTTTATACTGGAGTCAGGTCTTTTATTTATTCTTTTGGTCATGAACCACACTTCATAACCATAGGTGAGGAACGAAGATTGCTCTGTAGACACAGAGCATTGCCTTCTGGCAGTTCTCTTTTCGTCACAACAGTGCGGACTCACCGGCTGATCTCCTGCTCTGTCCTCCCCTCACTCGTGAACAAGACCCGAGATACTTAAACTGCTTCACCTGGGGCAAAGTCTCATTCCTACCTGGATGGCACAATCCATCGGTTACTGCTGAGAACCATGGCCTCAGATTTGGCACATACACTCTTTCGTTCTTCCTCCTTAAACCTAATTCATGCTTATGTGTTACTTTCTTATAGCATAAATTATTCCTGCAGCAGTCTGACACACTGATTAATTCACATGAATCACATCAGTAACACCATCAAGGGCATGAAACATATGAAACATCCAATGATAATAATGATTGGAACTCGCTTTGACTTAAAAGGCAGAAGGCAAATGCAAATTGAAAGCAAGCCTCAAAGCAATGGTCAATATTGCTAATGTCTAATTAATCACCAGCTCAATGGCCTTGTGATTAGAGTGTCTCCCAGTCGCCTCCCAGCCTGAGACTGGGAGGTTGGGGTTCAATCCCTGGACAGGTCATACATAAGACTCTGCAAAATGGGACAAAGTGCCTCTCTGTTTATCACTCACTTCAGGGAGTGTCCAGTGTACTGTAACTATTGGCCTCATGGCTTGGCAAGGCTTACTAATTAATCAACTAAAGTCCAAGTCAATATCTGAAGTAATTTGTTCAATATCAGTAGTTGAAAAGGTCTGATCCAGATATCCACACCCCTATATACTATAGTCCATATCCTCTCTCTGTGAGTCCTGCAGTCAATCACAGCATACAACAGCCGTATGCTCCATTCACTTCGGCAGCACACTAATAAGTCATTACAATAATGATTGCCAGCAACCAACAAAAGAGCAGCGAGGAGGAAAAGGAGAGAGAGGTAAACTGCTGACATTGGGAGCTAAGGTGTGCCGGCGTATATAGGCAAATGTGCCCATGTAAGCATGTGAATGGTAGGGTGCATGGATACAGTCTGGTTCTTGCCGAAGTAAGTATGTACTGTTCTATAACATTTGAGAACGCTCTGTGAGGCGGTGACCTGCCATTTATATCCAGGCGTTTTGTCCAGGTGGACAACAGCTGTATGTCTACAAGGCCAACTGTGTTTGCAATACACACACACACACACACAGGGCGTGAGACATGGCCAAAGCATTTCCGGGGGTCCCCAGCCAAAAAGGTTGAGAACCCCTGCACTAACCAACCTAGAATAGGAACATATTCTGAAATGAATATTTGTTGTACAGGGAAAAAGGAGGGGGCCAGCATAGATCAACTAAATAATAAATATATAGGCTACGGTAGGGTTTATGTTTAATAAAATCCTCAAATATATGGATCCTCATATCGCATACTCTGCAATGTAGAGGCTAAGGTAATAGTAACAATAATAAATAACATTCTTTACATTGTCGTGTTCCTTCTCCTATTGCCCTGTGCGTTCTCATACCCACAAATCCAGAACATTGTCATCAAATGCCACACACCTGTAGGTGAGGTATAGGCAGTGCCTCTAGGCAGAGAAATATCAGGGAAACCCACTATGTCACTGAGCATCCTGAAAGTACCCAAGGACCCACACACCCTCAGACATCAGCAACATTATGAAAATTACATAAACATAATTATCCGGGTGAAAGTCACCCGGGTTTAGTGTTCTAGGGTTAATATGGCCAAAGGCTAATAGAACAGTACAGTGTCAGTTCAATAATAAAGGTATGTGGACTTTGTGAACTGCACAAAAAAGAGGAAAAAAAGGAGGGGGAAAGGGGGCATTCACCAATGAATAGTGAAAATACATATACGTTTACTGACTGTCAACTCTATATGAGACACTTAACCCAATGGCATAATGCTTTGTCATGCACATAAGGGGAATTATCTCTACTAGCATGTTATAGAACACTTAAACCAGTTGGTGGAGCTCTTCCATGTTTCTAAGTGTGCTGTGTTATCTTGCTGCTTTCCAAACAGGCATGTCTTCATTGTCCTTCTCTGCCAATGCTCAGCTCACAGCAAGACAGCATTGTTTTTCTTCTCTTTTATCTCAAATCTATTTCACTGCAGTATAGGCTAATGATGAATAGGATACAAGAAAGCCTTGTAATTATCTACAAATATTTATATAAAAATAATTGACTAAAAAAAAAAGAATCTTAGATTTTATGTTCAAATGTGATCATTAGGCTATTTAGGCTAGACTTTTAAACCCCAAAACTGGTAACCGCACTCTACCTCCTCCGGACCTTCATAACAATATTATTTTAAACTTGATCTGAAATGTAAGACTAATCTCATTGTTTGATTTACAGCCAGCATGCACATATATACTCTGTGAGTCATGTTTTGATGAAATGTAAATAATGCTGTATCTATCTTGTTTATCTACAGGAAATACAGTTTTCCTAATATTTGGATTAAACATAAATAAACAATAATGTTGACTGTAGCTATACACTCCAAGCATAGCTATATAGGCCACACGAAGGGGCTTTATAGGTCTAGCCTTCATGACTGAGTTATATGAGATTACAATAGTATAGAGCGGCAAATTATTATAATTCAGTTTACTTTACTTTACTTTAGATATTTTTGAACTAGTTGAGGCTAACGATCCAACGATCATGCAAAGATGATGTTGGCCAAAGTAAAGATATGCTATTTATTATCCTACATATAACTTTAGCTAAGAGCCTGCCTGCTTGCTCAGGGGATGAATTGAATCTTGACCTTCAGGTCAAAATTCGTGTCAGATCTGTGTGTAGGTAAGACATGGACCTTTGACACAATCTAAATGTCTTAATCGAAGAGCAGGGAGACAAAATATATAACTCGAATGAACGAATGAATGAATGAATGAATGAATGAATGCATGAATGCATGAATGAATGAATGAATGCATGAATGCATGAATGAACGAATGAACGAATGAATGAATGAATGAATGAATGATAAAACGTTCCATAGTGCCGCTTTAAATGGATCCGAAAGACAGTGACCAAACTGAAAATAAATCCACATATCCATAATCCAAACAACGCCCGTCCATATTCCTGACACACCTGCAAGTATAGCCCCTAGGCTATACGAGTCACGACTCACGACACACACCGACAACTGCATCATTAATTTGGTTCAGAATAGCCTATGCGTGCCCTCTTATGATGAATTGAACATGGTTTTGTATTTAGTTGTGCTTGAATTGTATATGCCTACTGTAAATCTCCAATCTGTTAATAAATACTTCAATCAATCAATCAATCAATCAATAGTCAATATTTTTATCCCAGATATTATTTTTATAGCTGCATCAGGAAATCTCAAAATAGATCAAACAGATCAAATCAATTGTTTGAGCGAGTTGTGATTTTGCCTGGTTGGGCCGCCGGGGCTGGGGCTACGCTACTAACAGCATGTGAGTGGGAGTCAGTCGACTCGTAAACACCTTACCATGTTTTAGGTTTTGCCTGTACAGTAAGCCACAATCCCAACTTCCGTGGTAGCTCTCTACTCCACACCCTGTTTTCCGGGGAGCCGTGTGGGAATCCAGCCCTTCCATGCGCTGCTGCGTCTACGTTCTGTTCGTGAGCAGGAGGTGGCTGCGCTGGCGTTTCTACTCCGAGCTGAGTCGGATCTTCATATCTTTTCTATTGTCGCTATTCTTGGGTTTTACGCGTCTGGCACGTACATCGGAATAGATCGTATCGGTGTATTATCGTGTAATAGCGCGCGTTTGCCTGTGCCGGTGCCGCCGCGGCAATGGATTGATTTCAGTTTTCCTTCGACTCCCCCCCCTCCCCAAAAAGAAGCCTCGACCAAGTTGAGAAAACACTTTAACCTGCGGTTTCTTTCCGAACCATCTACATGTTTCATCCGGGCCAGTTTTAAAAGTCGCTGGTTCCGGATGTTTGGGTATATTTCGTAGGTGAGACATTGAACTTTTTTTTCCTCCGTTTTGTCTTGGGAGTGTATTTCAGGAGGTGGCCGAGGATATAAAAACACGGATTTTGCCCGGGGTTCGAGAAGCCTGCAAAGATTTCTTTTTTGAAAAGTGATGGCCGAGCGGGGAGCACGGTCGCCCCTCTCTCTCCTCTGTCTCACCTTTCTCTGCACGGCGACCACCGTGGCAACAAGACATGTCGACAAAGGTAAGGCATTCGCAACATTGTCTCCAGAATGCAACATGTTATTGTTGAATGCCCCCGTTAAAAGTTACAATGTATCACGAGTTAGTAAACCTTGGAATGCAAGTTATTAGCTCCAACAGACATGCTATACACTACAGTTTCAAGGTACCCAGCTATGTGTTTTCAATTCAATTCAAAGGAGCTTTATTGGCATGAGGAAACATACGTTTACATTGCCAAAGCAAGTGTCAAAATAATGAAAAGTGAAAACCGTTTAAAGAAATGGGGAAAGAATATACAGTTGGATGGGTACACACTACAGCATTGTGTTAAAACAGAGCCTTTAGCTAGATTGCGTCGTTATACAGGGTATGGAGCTTTTTTTAAACAAATAGCAGCAGTCTTTTGTAGACACTTTGGGACAATTAGCAGTGTAATTTAATTATTTGATATAAAATCCCTTCCTATATTTCTATGTTGATACAATGCTACACTCTTGTCTCTTTCTCTCTAAAGTCCCTATTGTCTGCTGAGGTGTTCTATCGGAAATGTCGACAGATCTTTCTATTTGTATTTGAATCTTTTCTTTATGCCAGCAGCCATCCGATCTGCCTACTGTACACCTCACTGACGTTTTCACTAAAACGCACTGGGATTTCTTTATTGTTATTTGCCAGTTAAAATGGCATGTGTAGCCTAGAATCGGCTATGTCTGCCATTGCAATCATATAACTGAAGGAGGGTGGCACTGGCAAGGACCTGGCCTGGGTCTGTAAAACCATGCACTGTCTGAGGCTGAAGACTCATTAGGGCTCACTGTCAGGTATTAAGCGAGCATCATCAGTCCAGCAGACATCTCATTACCTGAGCGTCAATACAGGTTTAGCTGATGGATAAACGGGACACAATGCATTTGCTTCTGTTAAATCCTTTTGAACGAGCAGAGAGTATGTATGTGTATGTGCAAATTGTGCATTGGTCGTATTGCTTTGGTGAATTTAGACTCCCCCCGTTATACTAGTCTTAAAGTTAAATGAATTCAGGTACTACTGCTCAGCTCTATTCTTCGGCACAGTCTGTGTAGGCTACTTTAATCACTCAAGCACATGTGACTGAGTCACTGTGGAAGAGTGATGAAAAGAAATCGCATGCACTTTCGCCCATTAGAATAACATACACAACACATACCTCATCATAGGCAATTTAATGTTTTTAACATAAAGACTTCCATTCAACAGCTCACATAGGCTACTTCATCATGGCAAATGAATATGATTCAACACAAATAGCTTCCCCTTTCAACAACCCAGTTCATCAGTGAAAGTAGTAGTTGAATTGACTGTAAGCAATGCTTAAATGTATAATGGTTTTGTTTTGTGTTGGGGAGGGGGGGGGGGGGGGGTGTATTGGATGTTCAAAATGCAGCCTGCGTTTTTATAGGGTTACTGTTCAGGTTATGAGAATGTGGAGAGAAGAGAGGTCTTCTAGTGATGGACCACAGCTAGCTAGCTGTTGAGCTGTTGCATGTGGAGAGTGATAAAAGACCCTCTCCTCCATGTGGTAGAAGCAAAGGGGAGAGGAGAAAGAGAGAAAAAAGGCCCCTCCTTGGCTTTGCTAGAGATCAGTACAAAAGAGAAATGGGGGTAGGGTGAAACAGGCCGACTGTCTGGAAAGTAATAAAACCAGGAGATTAAGGGGAGCGGGGAGTTCCTTTGGGAGCTCTGATTGATTCCAGAGAATTGGACTGGGACCCACACGTGGAGAGAGTCTCAAATTACTAATTGTGGGGTCCCCCTCACTGAAAATATCTGTTTATTCGAAACACATTTCTTTGAGGTCCACACTGCAGTCCTTAGCAAAGTGGAACCATGGCCAGAACTTGTTTTTTATCAAAGTTGGCAGAGTTGCAACCCTAGCTTAAAAGAGTTTCAATCCATCTCCTCCGTGCTCATTGGTTCCCATCTGCCTCTGGGGACAGGCATAATGAATATGCATAGTTTTTGTTTAAACAACCTGAAAAGTTCTGCCATATATTGAGGAGTCAAACCGCTACACATTGCTGCTATGGATCCATTCTCCTCTCTCAGCTCAAAATAGTTCACTAAACTCCTTTCAATTCTTCTGAAAGTTTGTCTTTGTAAACAACTCCTTGTCAGATGAGTGTAAAATCCATTTGGCTCCTATCTTATCTCTCTAATCCTTCTTGGAGGGAATTGCGCACTGATTGTCTCCCAGCAGACAATGCAAATAGCTTGCTGAAACGTAAACATTTGGCAACCCTTTCTGCTCCCACAGACCACTCTCATGGGTTTTATCCTCTCAGACCACCTTGGATGCACCGTGCCACAGACATTAAAAACAACAACCAGTGTTTTCTTTGCTACATTTAGGGCCCTTTCAGTGGACAAAGAACATCATCTAACATCTTTGTCTAAGTAGGGTTTTGGGAAGTTAAGGTGATTCTAAATGTATCATGTATGTATATATGGCAGGTGGATTCTAATATATATAAATTATGTTTAATCGGTGTTTATATGGCCGTTCTTATTTAAAATTACTCAAACTTGTTCTATGTCCATTGTCCCCAACATGTCGGCACATCTCACAACCCACTCAGATCCACTGGCCGAGACACCCCAAATTAGTAGTCCTAAGAAAACTGCAGTATAGCAGGCTGTCTATCAAAATTATAATTTACAGATGTAGGCTACTTAATTGTTTAGCACCGGTCCTCAGAGCAACAATACACCACAATTGTCAGCAGGATGACACAGTTGCCCTGGAGACTCAGCGGCTGTCTTTCCCATAAATGTCACTGTTTTCTGATCTTTTATTTATAGGTTGCATGAAGTCCTAATGACCTCTCTCCACTGAGAGATGGATAATTGCACACTTGGCCAAATGTTTGATTAATCCGTTTCACTAATGTTTTCATCTCCCATTAGGAGATGCTGCTAGTTTTTAGGGATGGAGAGACTGAGAATTTAGCTTTAATTAAAATTGGTTAGTACCTGCTGATCTAATCACAAAAACAAATATTTTCATATTTTTGGCGGATATATTGTTGAATAAATATGTCCCCAATAGGACCGGATATGCTCTACATTCTACAAGGACTCCTGTGCGTTCATGATCGAATGCGTCACAACAAGCTGTCCTATTTTGTCATGTTCATGCTAATGAAACACTAAATGGGATTATTATTTCATGTCAACATTCAAGTTTAACTAAAGTTTCTCACCTGTCCAAAGTAATTTCTGATACAGACATAAATCACCTTTTTTAATCAATCAAATGCTGTTATATCAACAGGGATAGGACCCTGTTGATATAACAGCATTTAGGTCAATGATATAACATTATGTAGTGATAACATAAATAGCAGCCAGTCATTGACTATCTGCTAGTCAACTTCATTAGTCTCGTCTTGGTTCGGTTGATGTACGACTACCGCCAACGCCAATACATTGATTTCTGGAAGGGGAAAAAAGAACAAAAACATCGGTAAAAATACTAATGATGCACCGAAATGAAAATTCTTGCCGGAAACAATTTGTTGTAGCATGGCTGTGACTGTTGTGTGTTTACTATCGTTGCCTCCCCCTTTCCCCCCTAATGTCCCTCCCACATTAATATTGCATATGATTCAGGTAAAACAATGGGTCTCTCTGTTCACCCATCACATTAATGTCACTCAAAACTGCAATAGCTAAACTCTTGTTGTTTTTCTGGCGTTGAATAATTTTCATGGTGCATTCACACACCAGGGAGATAAAGATAATCAAGTCAGTTGAATTGTGGGAAACAAGCTGCTGTTTTTTGGTCATGTTAACTTAATAATATGAACATGGAAATGATGATGGAATGTGTTTTGGCTCATTAATTCATGAAACCTGTGTTCTGTCTGCTGTCCCGGGTATAACTCGGGCACCGCCTGACCCTTGGACGGAGGAGTTGTGTGTTCCATATGTGCAGTGATCGGACCGACTGTTTCCGAAAAACAACACTGTCTGTCTGTGGGTCTGTGGGGGATGCACCCAATCTCGTGTGTGTTTGGGAAGTGTGTGAGCACCGGCTTCCCTGATTGGTCTAGCCAATCTGTCAACTTAACTGATTGGCCAGGATTCACGTCACATATTCGTGCCTTGGCAAGATGTCCTTTGGTTTGCCATTGTTCTGTTCACTCGGGACATCATGATATTGATTTTAATACTACGAGCCTTTATCGTTCGGGAGGAGTGTGGCACTCTGAAACACTGGGTGTGTTCGATATAGGCACGCTGACCGCACTGCCGATACAAACTACCGTAATTTCCGGACTATAAGCCGCTACTTGTTTCCCATGCTTTGAACCCTGCGGAGTGCGGCCTATACAACAGTGCGGCTAATCTATGGATTTTTACGGCCAAAGCTTTCTAAATCTATCTCTATGGCCGGCTATGGCCTCTATGCGGCTTATAGTCCAGAGCGGCTTGTATATGTACACATTTGTTTTTTCCCTAAATTTAGCTTTATATTCAGGTGTGCTTTATAGTCCGGAAATTACGGTAATAGGTGAGTGCGCTTCCGGTGTGCAACTGTGAATTTTCTGAACGCTCGGATAAAAATGCCTTTTATTAAAGAATGCAGCAGTGCTAATTGCTGTCCCAGCAAATTTCTAACACCCGTGGCACACGTGGTGAGTACTTTATATTTGAAATCTGAATGTTTATGTACACGTTTTCAGTGTAAATGTAGCGATCACGTAAAACTGGCTTCAGTTGCGTCATGACTGTCATGATTATGACAGTCATGTTTCAGGGCTACCTATGAACAAATTCGAAAGCTGTGTTGATTGAAGCTTTTTTCAGAACACATGTATAATATCTTAGATGAAAATAATAAGAATAACAAACCATTAGCCTCATAAAACATATCATATAACGACATTGCCATTTCATTTATGCATGACTGCAGTGTGCGGTCCTAGTTAATGCATCTCTTTTGCATAGCCGTTTCACGTCCTGGCTTACAAAGACAGAAGAGGAGCCAAGCTTCTGTTGTCTCATGTTCTAATCAATGCATGCCTCTCAGAATCATGGCATGATGTCAGCAAATGACAAATATGTGTATGAAGTAATATAAAAAGAAATCACCTTGGTGTTGTCAAGAAGAGGTTTGTACAGAGTGACTCTGCAGTAGTCTAGCTCTGTCTATGAGGGTTTGTCCCTCTGTGGACAGTCTGTGAGGAGATAATCTTGCAAACCATTGGACCGATCAGCACCAAATGTCTTGTGCACAGAACTACACACCGCCAGAGTAGGCTACAGACATACCTCCACAAATATTCTCGGTCTCTGATTGGGCTGAAACCTTGACCAAATTTGTCTGACCATAGGTTGATCACATGAAGTCGGAGAGCCACCCCATTCCCATCTGATCCGGCAATCCAGTCCACATTCAATTTTATAATTTCACCTGGAAATCATGTCGACCCAAAGAATTGATAGGCATGGTGGTTAATCCAAATGAGTATTACGCAAGGCAAGCTCAGCAAGAGGACTTGACCTAAACTTTTCCTAAAACGTTCTGTTGGTTCTGCCCGTGCCCTTGTTGTGTGCTGCCATTGGGCATCAGCTGCTGAGGATTATATGACACATACAATCTGTGCTTGTCAGATGAGCCTAGCCTAATGAGAGCTAGCCTTTGTTTATTTTATAGTTTATACTGAACCCTTACCCTTCCCGTAGCCCTGCATAACAAGAAACATAAAAGGGAGGATTGTTTGCAAAGCTTCTTGCCTGAAGCCGGAGAATCAGAGCTTGATGTTTCCAGCATATTCATCTGTAAAATCTTTATCTCAAAACTCTGAGAGAGATAGAGATGATAGTCTCCAAGTGTCTTTCACAGTTGACAGATGTTTCTACACCTGAGGGAATCCTGTCGATTTCACTTTTGAATCCAATTCGATGGGTTTACAGTTACACTGCGTTCACCATGTCTTGGCTTTAAACTTAACTATACAGCCTAATAGGTTATTACACATGGAAAATATATTAATATAATTCATGTAATTAATTTTGCTTATTATATTAGCTCATAATTATATGGTTATTAATTACCTTTTATTCCAATGAACCTTCAGTAGTCCCCCCCCCCCCCACCCCCAACCCCTGCACTTCACAGACCTGAAGTTATCCTCCACCGTGCTTTTGGATGCCATCCAGGGGGTGAAGGATTGACCTGAATATTAAAAACCTCCTCGGCTGCAGAGTCGAATAAACAAAATCTTAAACGTGCGTAAATGCACATTCATCAAAGACAATTTATGAGCATTTAAAAAAACAAGAGGAGAAGAATCCGTCTTATTTCCATGGGGGGGGGGGGGGGGGGCATTGCCCAATTTGGCTAGTGCAATTTGAACCTTGTTAACCCTGACCCAGTTAGTCATAATTCTTTTGATGGATCTTCTGTGTCCTAACAATGCAAGGGCAGGCCAGGGCTGACCTAATTTGCTGACCAAATTAACTTGTATTGTTTGAATTTCTTTCTAAACCTCACTCATCCTCATCTTCACTCACTGGTTGTGTGAGTGTGACACCATATTCTTGTTCAGACGGTGCAGTCTCAATTGCTCATGTGTATCTCTCTCTCTCTCTATGTCTCTCTCTCACTCTCTCTCACTTCAGTCAGTCAAAGGAGCACTTCATGTGCTGGAGGGGTGTGGGCAGTCAGTCACAGAGAGAGGATTGTGAACACTGCTCAAACAAGCTGCCTACCATCGTCTTGTGCCTGGCCCTGTGGCTTTTGGCAGCTTCAGATATGGTGGGATGTGTATGTTTGTACGGGTATTTGTATAGGCGTGTGCCACCCATCTGGGGATGAGCAGCTGTTTTTATCAGGGAGGTTCAGAGAGTTTTCTAGTTCTACAAAAAAAGGTGTTTGTTTACCTAGTTTTAACTGCGAGGGTGGTGAGAAATGTGGCTATTATTCTTTGTTCATTGACCATACATCAATGTGTTCTTGTGCAGTTGACAGGTTTTGTCACATAATTTAGTGTGTGTTGAGCTGGCAAAACAAAAGAGAGAGTTCTAGCTTTGCAACAATTTTGATTATGCCACATTTTTGAGGGCGCGCTAGCCCCTCCTATACACAGGTTTAATGTTTGTCTTTTGTTTTGTAAACGCATTGACAATGAAGGAAAAATGTACGTCATAATGTGTCATTTACGTCATATTGTCTCTAAATTGTTAATGGCGTTTAATGTTTGCGTTTGCACCGTTTGTTTTACATCACCATTACATCACCTAATCAATATGTTTTTATTGAATTGCTTTTAGCATGAACATGGTGAGCAGGCTCAGAACATTTGCAGTTCTAAAGTTACAGTTGTTTCCTCCAAATGTTTTGTATGTGGGCAGTTTAACAACTCAAGAGTTTTTGTTTGCCTTTGTACTTTGTAGTCAAATATACATGCAAACCACTACACTACACTTTTAGCCATGGCAGGCCTAGTTAAAATAAAATGGAGACAGAAAAGAAGAAAGTGTCAAAATGGCATCAGTACATTTTCCATGGCACTCCCCAGACACAGTTTTAGCAACTTGAGTTGAATCCACAAGTTTTACACGGATCGGAGGTTGCAGAAGTTGTTATAAGACTAGAAAAAACCTCTGCTAATGGACAACAATAAGTAACAGACTACATGCCATCTGCTCCTCCCACAGACTCCCACAGTTTCACCTGCTGCTATGGTGATCCCCGCAAAAGGTTTTTGCTAAACCAAACCAAATTAAATCTTTGTGAAGTGCAGCACAAGATAGAGACTCTTTTGTGCTTTTTCGCTCTCCCCTTTGGCATCAACCTGCACAGAGTGAAGTCGCTTTTTGGTGTTATTGGAGGCCGTTTCTTCTCGACTCGGAACACAGTTAAAGCTAACAGGTCAAAAGAGGCAGCCGAAATGGCGAAATTAAGTCTTTTTTGCACTAGCATGATGTAATGGAATTGGCTCTTTAGAATCATGCTATTTTTTGCCCCTTGAAACTTGAATAAAGGTGCTCCTCTGAAGCTCCTATATTGATGACTAATTTTCTGTTCATTAGACATGGTCACAACATCATCAGTAATTTAGACAGCTTTAATAAAATGTTATAGAGTAAGCTGTAAGTCTTATGGAAAGGGATATAACGGGATGACAAATGCTGTTGCAAATGTCGAGCTCAGACATTGCTACAGTGGAAAACGGTAGCCTCTGGGTGATTTCAAAAACTTTGTCAAGACCATCAAGGAGGCAAATCTCAGTCGGTTCACGCACCACAATACCGTTCGGAGGGCCCATTGTGTTTGGTAGGGCTGGGCGATCTGGACTAAATGTAGTAATTTTTTTTCTACCAAATGTTAAATGAACTCAGGATTTTACAGTCAGAAGATGGCCCCTTCAGAACAGTAATTAAAACGGACATGTGCTATTTTCCAGTATGTTGGAGGCTGTTTTGCTTATCTCCAGGTGATGCTCTCGACATGGCTGCAAGAAGGATTGTGACAGGTCTTTTCTGAATGGTTGGCCCTACATGTCACAGGACAGCTGGGCTCGACTCCCTCAGGTTGATGAAGAAACTGAGCACAGCATCTGGGACAACAGTCCCCTGAGCTAAATACAGATATGACCTTCCTCTGCTTGATCTAGACGGAGACAGGGTGAACATGGCGAGGAGTCGGAGGATGTTAGCCCATGGAGATGGGATGCTCCCATCTGCCTGAAGGTCAGGACAAGCCAGGCAGTGATAGAAAGCAGCTGCATCAAGTCTCTTACACTACTGGTTACTGGTTCCTTAGTGGTTCTCAACCTGGGCTGCCGAAGATCACGGGGGAGGGGGGGGGGGGGTTCATCCACTGTCTGTCTGTATGATCTCAATGTGAAGTGAAGTGCAACTTGTGATTATTATTATTATTTTGCCCGCGTGCGTGTACGTGTACGTGTGTGTGTGTGTGTGTGTGTGTGTGTGTGTGTGTGTGTGTGTGTGTGTGTGTGTGTGTGTGTGTGTGTGTGTGTGTGTGTGTGTGTGTGTGTGTGTGTGTGTGTGTGTGTGTGTGTGTGTGTGTGTGTGTGTGTGTGTGTGTGTGTGTGTGTGTGTGCGTGTGTGCGCAGCTTTTGTCCAATGTAATAAGAGGGGCTCCAAGTGGAAAGGGGCTTTGGAAATCACTGCCTAAAGCTTTGTCCCTTGAACCTTGACCCGGCAAACCGCCCACCCCACCCATAACAAAATGGACGGGGGACAGCAGCCGGGAGCACCTGCAGAATGGCAGTCAAGTGGCATTCCAGTACAAGACCCCCAGACACAGATGTCATATGAGACAAGAGGGACATGTTTGCAGAAGGGGGGTGGGGGGAGTTAAACGGCAGAGGTTTTAGCGTGGTGGGACATTAATGGGGAGGGATGGGCTGCCAGCTGCTACCTTGCAACCCTAACGAGATACCCTATCAACAAGGATGGGGGACAGATTTTAATGGCTATAATTACATGTAGTTGATTTGCTATCACCATAGGACAAATGTACATATCTGGACAAAAACTCTTAAAACAATTCAAAAGACAATTCACACAGGACAATTTCCTTTTTGAACAGACAAAATTGGAACTGGAATGCTCTCTTTTGATTGGATACATTTGGTATCCCGACCTGAAAATGTATTTTCTGTTTACTAAAGAGCTAGAGAGGTGGGGTGAGACCCCTTTTGCCCAACAAACACCTTGTACAGTATAGAAACAAGTGGAGATCCAGGCACACTTAATAGTTAAAAAGGAGGAAAACTTTATTAAACCGACATGTTTCGACCTATACAGGTCTTCAGTATAGGTCGAAACATATGTCTGTGTGCCCGGGATCTCCGCTTTTTACTATAGATGTGTTATCCCGATTGATCCTAGGAGCACCTTTTTACTATTTTTATATTTTGTATACCTGCACATCTCCTGAGCACCTGGTTGCTTCCTTGCCTCTACCTTGTACAGTATGTTGTACAAAACTGATTCAACTGACTCCAGATGCTATATCTGACAACTTGACAAGCGGCCACTACTAGGTATTATGAACTATGTAAAGCCACAACAACATATCCCATGTTGGGACCAACTGAATTCCACTTGGAAATGTGTGAAGGGCATGAGAAGGAAGGCACTGCAGGAAACCACTTTGATTGTTCATGACAGCTAAATACATTTTCTGGTTTCATATACTTTTTTATTATATACATATACATTTATTTGGAGTGGTTTGAATTAGTCCTGAGTGCATACGCATGACATTCAAGATTTTAGGATGCCCTGTGAACACACATGCATTCAAATACAGTATAAGTGATACACACACAGACACACGGAAAACGGAAGCCTAAAACATGTCCTGCTGTCTATTTATACCTTATGCTGTGCGAGTGGAATATGGTCCATCAACGCTGAATACAAAATTACATTTCACAAAAAAGTGTGAAAAGGAGCTTAATTCACATCTGTTTATGGTTACTGTCAACCCTAATAACATTCCCCATGCGGCAATGGCTTATCCATCCAAGAGATTAACAGTTTCATTAAATCTGAGTCCACATTAAACTCCTTTCACGTCCTTTCATTGACGTTGTCAGAACTGGTTGAAGTTACAAAGGGGTAGAGATTTTATTAGCCAATGCTGGCTAGTGGGGTGCTTTTTGTTCTGAGACTGACTGGGGACCTAATGATGAAGTTCCCTAACCCTCTGCAGACCACTGTGTCCTTTGTCCCTCTGCCTTTCCCCTGACAGTTCCGCTGCATTCCCAGCCTGGCGGGGCAGTGTCGCTGGACCAGAGCCGTGTCACGCACCCCCATTGGCCCCAAATGACCGAGGTGGGGGGGTCAGGGGTTCAAGTGTTCCCCGTGAGGCGATGCCCGGTGACACTACGGCACAGCCCCCATGCTAGCAATGCTTGTCATTAATTTTCAATGAGAAAGGAATTGGTTGGCCTTGCGACTATGGGTACATGATATTGATTCTTCCCATGGTCATATTCACCAATATCGATCAATGATGATACCAATATTGCAATATCAGTTTACATCTGTAGGATTTACCGTACACAAGTTACGGTAAATTTGTATTGGGACTGTGTTGCTGGGTGCAAATGCAAATGTCTAAACAAACACTCCTTTGTTATGAACTGATTTATAAGGCCAAACTCTACTACAATCCCAAGGACCGGATTGAAACAAGCTGCAATACAGAAGTGTGGTTCTTCAGATATGATTACATTATGCTTTTTCAATCATTCTCTCTGAAATATAGCACTACAATCCAGAGGTGCGCTATATTTCGAGATGTTGGATCTTCAGGTAGCTTGTTATCTTTTGTATCGCATGACTGAGGCTGAACAGTCAAATAGCAAATTTGTTTTTGAGAGACTTTGTCTACTGTTTGGGTAATATAATACAGATGTTTTCACCAACGTGAATACTGCCAACGTGTGGTTGGCACATAATGCAGTATCCCCAACATATTTATCTTAATAACCTCTTTGGAGAATATCATGGAAATGGGCCTCTCTGTCTTAGAAATTATTATTATTATTTTTTTCGTATTGTCTTTTTGTTTTGTTTTTGTTGTCTGTCTTTTCATCAATAAAAATTAAGTGGAAAAAAAAAAAGAAATTAGTTATTTAACATACATGTTTCCCCACTTCTTGCCCTAAAACTCACCCCAAACAATATGGTGATGAAATAGAAATTTAGTTCCATTATATATACAGGTTTAATGTTTGTTTTTAGTAATATTGTCCCTAACACAAACATTAAATGCCATTAACAATAAAGAGAATTTAATGTTTGTTTTGTCACCGTTTGTTTTACATCACCATTAATTACATCACCTAATCAACATGAGTTAGACTTTAATATATTAGCGCCCCTCACTTCACACAGGTGTGATTTAGTTTTTTAGACAAAATGGCAAAAGATCATTACTTAAACCTTTTTCAAAGGTGCTTAATCAAAGTTCAGCATCCATGTGTGTGGTGTTGTTTTTGGTCAACACAGGGGCAGTCTGTATTGATAAGATTTCCTGAGCGGAAACGATAGCGTGAAATGCAGGAAGCCATTAGGAAGCTAGGGCCTCATGTCTTTCCTCCGCTGAGTAAATAGTGTCACCCCCCGCCCACCACCACCACCCCTTTTTTTTTTAGCCACAGCGCTAGCAACAAAAAGTAGGAGCGAGCTTGTTGTGTCCCTATTTGACCAGTTTAGTCAATTAGTAACACAACAAGCTCATACAGATTCTCGTTGTTGTTCATTTTCTGTTGGTGAGAAATGTCAGATCTGAAGCTCAGAACCTATAGCCACTACTGTTATGTTGTTAATTTGTTACTTTTTAAAGGTATTCTTTCAAATACAAATTTAACAAAAACTATGTCAACAAGTCAGTTTTTGTTTGTATTATTTAATATTTATTATTATTTTGCATATTATTTTTGGAGTATGAGAGTCTTGTTTTCTCTCTCTGTCTGTATATTGAGGAAATATTGAATTGCATATTGAACCGCTTTAGGGGATATTTTGCCCTTTGTGAATCAGATTGTTGCAAAAGGTAACTCAGTATTTTAGTCCAGATTCCAGAACAACCCAAGGCAGGCATCTCTCCACACAGTTTATAGACCATGCCATATGAATCACATGCAGAAAAACTGAATTGTCACTCTGAAACTTTATATGGGACACAAAACAAAAGTGTCCTCAGTTATGTAACGTGCATGGAGCCTGCGGAAGTCCTCAGCAGCTAGGTGTTTACTATTTGGTAGCTACACCTGGCTGCAACATCCTCATTTTCCTCTGGTATGCAGTGCTGAGTCACACCAACAGACAGGGTTAAACTACCACCTGCGTATCCCTCTAGAGGAAGGCAGTTATGTCCTTTAATGTACACCATAAGCTTATTTGAGCTGGTGATGACCTGTATTTGAGAACATTGGTAATGTAGCTTTGTGGATTGAGGATACTTTTTCAATGACGCCAACTTTAGCATTATACAAATGCAATGATTTATGTTGCAGCAGTGTTCACTCTCTCCAAATATAGACATTAGCTTGTAAGTTGTAGCTTCATTAATGAAGATACATCCTAAAAAATCGAATGGACCCCAAATGGACCAGTTTGGATCATTCTGGCTCCAACCATACGTGAAGGATCAGTAGATATAATGTGGTACACATAATGGCTAAAACTAAAGTACTTGAGCATTACGGATATGCACAGATTAAGTCCAGGCATCCAATCTCAGGCTGTTCCCTGTCCACTTTACCTGGGATTTACTAGCATACGAAAAGGAAATGAGATGAGATGAAGCGATAAATCTGGAGCAAAGCCTCTCCTCTGAGAATATGAGACACACGCACTGCATCGTCAGTCACCAGAAGCGCAAGGACTTAATTTCCAATAAATTGGTATTGGATGGCAGGGTAGAAGATCGCAGTGGTCCTTCAAAGTAGAGCTTCATCTAACTAATGCCATTGTCAGTTTGACCATATATTTTCCCCTTTTAGATGTCTACCCTCTAATGATGTGGGAATGGTATTGATGTAGCCATACAGTGACTTGTTTGGAATGTGACTGGTGAGGAAAAGGGCTGATGAGGCCAGCCCTCCTTTTGTTGTAGTCTGTTTAGCCTCCAGCCGTGTGCTTCACTTAATGCCAAGTGTCTACCCACTACGCTACAGATTCATGCAGCGTCTTGTCGACTGGTACAGATTTCAGCGCATCCCAGTAGAATCCCGGGCAGTTAATTTAAGGGTAGTTAAGTGATTTAGCATCTGTTTTTTATAGGGCCCCAGCGAGACGAAACTGCTAACCCCCTATGCCTCCTCCGCCCATCTCTGTCTATGCCTGTGGCGTCAAGGCTCCTTTTTGAATTTCAATCAGTCCTGAATGAATTGCTGTGCAGTGTGTGTTTATAGGAGGGGGATGGTGACGAGGTGGGTTTGTAGTGGTGGTTGTCTGTGTGTCGATCAGATATTTAGTGTGACCAATGGGCCGCTCACTGGAGGCTTGTTGGTGTGTTCTCAGGGGGGCACATGGCTTTAACTGCTGCCCGCGGGGCGAACCCTGCCCTTCCATCTCTGACACACACACACACACACACACACACACCCTCCCTACTACTACTAGAACACAAGCAGCGCAATCAATAACAGCCTCAGCCCCCACCCCCCCTTCTCATCCTTTGGTCAGCCACCCCCTGCTTTCCATTTATCAGCACTGTGTTTGATGTTGGCTTCATCATTCTCTGTCAAAGCCCTTACTCTCCCCCCCCCCCCCTCCTCCCCCTCAACACCTCTGTTTGTGTAATTGTATTAGATTCTCCACGGTGGCACAGTGATTTGGCCAGCCGTAGCTGTTTGGAAGCCAGGGGCTTTTCCCTCATGCGCCTAATAACCAGCCATTTGTTTAAGTATCTTTTTTTATTTTTTTATTAATTTCAATATGCCGTTGTGTCATCATCTTTCTCTGAGCAACACACGTATGTTTTTAATTTTTATGTCAGATAATTTTAGCCTTTTTTAAATTTGTGCTGCTGTTGTTTCGGCTGTTTCTCAAAAGTTTGTAAACTGGGAACCCACCAAATAGCCTAACAATATTATATGGTGAGGTGGACAGTAGAGATTCCTTGAAAATTGTGGCTTCATGTTTTGATTGTAGAAATTGAATTGGACAACATTTGGGTGGAAAACAAATGTCTGGTATGCACCGTCCTTGCACACATGCACATATCACTGGAGATGTGTAGATTTAGATTATATTCACTGTGGAATATTGTCTGTAAACACATTGATTAGCACATTCCTTAAGAATCAACCTGCTAATGAGCACTTCGGCAGTAAAACAATTAACAAATATGTAAATGTAAAACTTAAGCATTAGCATATCAAGGCCTACACTATATATTTATTTTTGTGTAATTTTATTGAACCCATACATAATTGTACTAATTGTTGAGATAATGAGATTTGCCACTGCTGCCTGATGAAATTGTGTCTACTCTGCAGTCTCTGTTATAGACAAAAACGAAGGTGGAATGTGTCAAAGTGTAATGCTTCATTCTTAGTTGCATGCCAAAATTAGCAGAACTACATGCTCAGCTTGTGCTTGTATTAGTCGATTTTGTTATTTTTGGCCTGTGACATAGGCGCGCAACCAAGTATAATTCAGGCTTTAGTGTGTCAGAATGAGGCGTAGCCGCGTAGCAAGAGAATCCCTCTTTGCCGACTATGCACTCACTACAACCTTGACTGCCACATTAGATCTCTTTCCCCATACAGCAAGCAACCATTAATAATGGATACAGCTCCCCCAAGCTCCCCCCCCCCAAGGCAAGGCGTCTGCTGCCCCTCTCTCGGGCACCCCCCACCCTTTCATACCTTCCCCATCCCCCTTTTATTTCAGCTGTGAAACTACTGCTAGCCAGAAACCATGGCAGGTGTGCATACATCATCACTGCACAGGGCAGGCCACACAGCCTGCAGCTCCCAAACATTCGCCGTCAGACACAGGCCCACCTGCCTCCGAACAGGAACATTGTTGAATATTGGCTACTTGCTGTACACAACTACACATATTGCGTCCGGCCCGTCCATTGCTTTGCACCGGTAGCTGTTATCGTGTGTGGTGATGAGGAAATGAAGCCAAGAACTGCAATTTGAATTGATATTTTAGACAAAAATATATAGGGCAAACCATGTTTAACAAGATAAGCGCATTGTCAATGATTCTCTCAAAGTGACTCTACGTTACTTTGTGAGCATGTGTTGGGCAACGGAATGATCTTTCTAATTGCCAGTTGCAACTTGTCTCAGTAACTAGTTAGTCAGTTAGTAATAACTGTTGTTCTAACTAACTGCTTCGTTGAGATCCAACATCATGCTGAATGTTGGCCAGACCCAATTTAATTCCTTGAGACTTAAATTGTGAGACATCATAGGATTAGGATCCTTTTTGTTGTTGTTGTAAATGACCAGATTCATAGCTCTCACATCTTTAGCTCAGTTTGAGTGACAGTCATTTTGCACAGACATTTTTATTTTATTTTGTTAGATGATATCTGAATCCAGATGCAAGAAAGTGCAGCACGCCAGCCACATACTGTCTGTAGGGATGTGATTGGATGAGAACGATGGTTGAATAAGAAGAGAAGCTTTTGTGAAAAATGAATCTTACTCATGCCATTTCCATTGTAAGGATATTTTGTTTTGTTTTTCATGTTTGCATTGTAGTCATGGTTATTACACTAGAATCTAGCCATCTAAAATTTCATTTAACATATACGTAATGACATTTTGATCTGGAAAAGCTCCCTAATTCAATCCCTTGGAAGTTAATGTGGACTGACTTGGCTCCCAGTTGTCTTGTGTAGATTGACACTGCCTTGTTGCTCTCTATCATGACAATCGGACGGATTAAATGTGTTTAGGCGTGTCTATTATACAGGAAACAAAATGGCTCTTCCGTTTCATGTTGTTGGCCAGAGTGGGTTACTATGGTAGAGGTGCTCTTGACCTGACAGCACAAGTTGTATATTCGATGATATACAACCTGTGCTGTAGTGTCGGGCGTTTTAGCGAGGGTTGTTTTTCCATAGCAGACAGCATCTCTTGTGTCGCACAGTCACAGTGAATATCGAACACCTCCATGGCAGGTAGTAGATTTCCTCTCAAAAAAAGATGCTGCCAGACACTGTCAGACACTTAGCTCTTATCCTGCTGTCACGGTCAAACTAAAGTATAATAGAATCAATGACAAGAAAAAGGGGAGGTGTGTGTGTTGGGTTGGGGGCTCAGCAGGAGGCCCGGTTGACAGATTAAGGACAGGTTTACAACATTCCCGGCAGAGAACTCATTGGACATTCCTCAACAGAGTGCCTGTCCACCCACTTCCACGGGATTATGTTTATCTGCTCTAACTTAATATCCTCCTATACGTTTGTGTGAGTGCCTTAATGGAGTTTTAAGCGATGCATAGAATCCAGCAATACTGTTAAGTGGGAGGATTGCACTGCTGTTGACACAATGCTTTGCATACAGGAGAATACTCAATTACTCTGGCCTGAATGTTTTCACATTGTCAGAGGGCAACATATCCACTGTTAAAACTCTTTGCTATGTGAGATGATCATCAGTGGTATTAACTGCTGAATCTCTTTGAGGGAGAATGTCCATTAATGTATACATGCAATGCTAATGGACTGTGCAGTGTGCACTGATACTCTTTATTCTTGAGAGTGTACAAAATGGAATCAAATGGCCCTTTAAGCGTCCATTTGGTTCCAATTGTACACATTTGTTACTGCATAGTTTACATGCACCCAGCAATAATCTCTTAAAGGACCACTTCACCACTTTTCAACCTATCTTCATATAATAGGTCCTCAGTAATAAATAAGCATGATAAAATGGCACAATTTGTTTCTACTCAGTCTGCGTCTCATAGGAGGGCTGTGGGCAGTTCAGAAACCCGTCCACCAGTGACATCATCGATGGGGAATCCAAGCTAATAAACTGCAGGCTTTCTAGTCCTGAAAAGTTGCAATGCGAAGTTTGCGAGGTTTGCAAGGTTTCTAAACTGCCCACAGCCCTCCTATGAGACACAGACTGAGTAGGAAAAAATTGTGCCATTTTATCATGATTATTAGTGAGGACCTATTATATGAAGATAGGTTGAAAAGTGGTGAAGTGGTCCTTTAATTTGGCAATGAAATATTGTTGACCTTTTTCTTAATCAAAGGCCATATTTCAGCCATATTGTGGTAGAGACCTGCAATTTGCAACTGGTCTTCTAACTTCTAGCCAAAATAAATGTTTTTCTGTAAATATATACATTTACTACTCCTAGTATTTGATGATTTCTTGTATAGTTTTGTGTTTGTATGTCTTTGTGTCTTGATTAATTGAATACATAGGACCACAATGGAAACAAGCCCTCAGGGATGTTTGAGTTATCCTTTTTCCATTATAACTAGGAAACAATGATGATATTTTGGGGGACTGGAGGAGGAAGCATTGATCTTCAGAAGTTGAGAGCAATATCTGTCACAATCTGTTTTCCCTGGCCTCTGGAGAACATCCTCTCCCCTCTGCCCTCCCCACCTCCAGACTATCTGTCTTGCTGTCATCCCATTGATCCCCTCCTGCTCTCATTAATATGGAGAAAAGGCCATTGAGCGGGAGATGGGAGGCTACTGCCACTCTTTTACATTGAGGAGGTGTGTAAATAGAAAAGGGGGAATCATTCATGGAGCTTTAGGGGTAGGCCCAAAAGCTCAGGGGCTGCTTTTCATTGCTGCCAGCTACTTGCAAAATGTCCCGACTGGCCAGCAGGAATAAGAAGGCTCTTACAAATAGCCTGTAAACAGACAAAGGTGTGCACAACATGCCGCTGAAGTGGGTATAAGATGTTTAACCTTTTACATCTGCTTGTGGATTACAAAACCCTTTTTGTTAGAGGAAGGTGCACAGAAACAAGATGTTTAAAAATGCCTGCATGGAGTCACCCTGTTGAACAGAATCCAGCTTATAGTTTGAATCCTAAGTAAACATAAACACAAAAGTGTTGTTATTGAGCCGCAGACATGCTCTGTCTTTCTCACCTACTAAATCATGGAAGAGGGGGTTTGATTATTGTTTACCCGCATTTTGATTTGCTGAGTCGGCTGAAAATTAAACACACATCTCAAATTCTCCCTGGGAACATCGTTCTCAAGTGATTTGTTTCTATTTTTTCAGATGTTGTATTTTTCATTTGAGCTTCTTCATTTACATTCATATTGAATTTGTTGTGAGCCATATGCTCCCCGGCGTTGTCATGGGATACAAGTCGGACCGTTGTTTCTTTTCCAGAGGCAGCCAAGCACATTCATTTGTATTTGTTTAAAGGGATGAGATAAGGAGAGGCATAGGTCTTCCTTGGGTGTTGAGGAAATATGCCAGATAAAGCCAAGAGGAGGTTGCTATCATCCCTTGTTGCATGTCATTGTGATGGATGCCAACCGGCAACAGGTCCTCCGTTCTTGTCATGTTGTGCCAATCTGTATAATAATTCACAGCCACTTGCTATTTCAGTAGTAAAACTATGAACACTTTCCCCCACAAACAATACAAAACAATTGCACAAAATGTACAAAATTACCCACACACCGTCCGCACTTGCAATATGAACACAGGGCTTGACATTAACTTTTGTCTTGCCAAATACGTTTATAAACGTAGCTAGGCTAATGGGACCTATCTATGCCAGCTACGCTTGCGTGATTTCTTTCTACGTACGCTTTAAGACATAGACCCGCCCTTGGTGACGCCCTGCACGGCCCGCCTGCCTCTCTTATTGGCTAGCTATGCTGCTGCTGTCAGAAGAAGAGTAAAGGAAGTAGGGAGAGAAGTAGGGAGATGCTTAGCGATAATAATATTAAAACGTTAGCGATTTAGCGATAATAATATTATTATATATAAAGGTAAGCCTTGTAACTGTAATTGTCTCGTGAACACTTCTTTTTGTTGTAGTTTGCACAGAACGAAAAGCGATTTAGCGATAATAATATTAAAACGCCAACATTTATCTGTCGCCGCATGACATAATCATAATCATGACATGATTCATGACGGTGAACTATGGCTTACGTTTACGTCCTGTGTGCATGTGTAGGCAAAAGTGTGTGTTTATGTAAGTGTGCTCATGATATGATTTTCTGTAGTGTGTGTGTGTTGCTGCAGAAGCTTTGATTGCACTGCTTTTCTTGAGAGGGCGGGTCTATGTCTTAAAGCGTACGTAGAAAGAAATCACGCGCTACGCTTATAAGAATAGACAACCGTTTAATCCATATATGAACACGCCGTCGGTCTGTTTACCTTTTAGCACTACACTACAATTATCAACCCTAGACCCCCCCCCACCTCCTATGAACCTGGTTTGTAAATCAAGGCCTTTGTGAAGTTCCAAAGGAACTGTCCATTAGTAAGCTCTATGCCTAGTCAAGTCGCACAAGGAGCAGAGGGGTCAGGCCCGCCCTCCAATCATTATTGGTGTCTCAATCAGTTCCTAGTACAAGTCCCCAAGCCACTCAGCTACAGGTCACCATGGAGACCTGGGTCAGGGGTGGGGGTAGGTGGGCGGTTGGAGACCATCGCAGGCGACCATTAGCAGTCCATTCCTTGGTAATTAACGACCATCCCGTTGGCCTGGAATCAGGACCATGCCGAAGAGCAGACATGGAGCCAGCCTGTGGAGAGAGTGCGTCCCGTCAGAAAGGAATTATGTCTATGGGCTAGAGGGGGGAGCTCCCATGCGTACTGTTGTTCTTGGAGTATGCTCCCAGGAAGGTTGTGACAAGATGAATGTAAAAGTAATTTATTGCAGGGATGAATGTGATCTTGTGCAAGGAAATAAAATGACATTTGCATAAGCACCCGTCCTCCATAACTCTTCCCTCTGTTATTCAAGGACACAGTAATTTACAATACAGTATAGCAAATCCCCCTGACCCCCCCTTGCCGTCTCACTCGCTGAGTCACGTCCACCCACCTTCGACTGGTGTCTATCTGACTGCTCCAAGATAATCACTGCTCTAATCAAGTTATGAGCCCTGTCCACACAGTAAATATGAAGCTCACTTATTGGCAGGTAATCAAATCTGAGGTTGGTCTGCCCCCCGAGGGGGTTTGAGCCAGTCAAGCAGCAAGTCAACCAGCTAGTGAAGCTTTGAAGTGCCGGCAAACAAAGCCACCCACTGCCCGTTCACAGATGTCTTGCACGCACACACACAGACACACAGAGACACGCACGCACGCACACACGCACGCACGCACGCACACACACACCCATTATTATTGCCATTATTAGGTGCATAAAATGCAGCACTATGATACGTGCATGCAACAGCTTGTATTTATTTTTATATTTTCGGTCATTATGACATGGTATAAATAATCCGTAATATGATTAAACATCTCCTGGTAGACGATATGTAAAAGACCATACCACCAACAGCACAAGAAAAGCAGCTGCAGCCTGCACCCTCCCAGCTGGCTAGTTCAGATAATATTCTTCTTTGACTTTCAGATGTTTGGGGCCAGCCCTGACAGACAGACAGACATGCTTGTTAAAGAACACCACGTGCACAGGCGTTTGATTTATTTATTAGAGTGCAGAGACGGGAAACTGTCTCGCACACACTAGATTTAAGTAAGTCCTCCTGCATTTTTGTATGTATAAAACCTCAAATGTGACAATTATTTATTCTATGACTATTAGGCGAGTTCAGATTTTTTTTAAGCTTTAAAGCTCTTTACCAATTTAGTTGTTTGGTGAATTGATTCCTCCCCACACACATTTCTGTGTTGTCACTGCTGTATCCTATTGACTGCCAGCGAGGAGCCCCCACCGGGAGGAGATGTAGAGCCTTGATTTGAGCTTATGATCAGTTTATGCAATGAAAGGTGTTCATACCTTTGTTGCAAAGGCATTATGTACAATAGCTATATAATGTGTTTTACAAAATTATGCAACCATTTTGTTACATTCTTCTATTGACAAAGTTGGTCTGAAAATGTTCTGCTCAAAAGGCACTAAGGCAGACCTTTATTCAGTGTTGGTCCCGGAAAGAGTTCCAGACTCCTCCATCCAGGACCAGGACTGGGCATTGATTGGTAGAAAGAGAGATCCATGTTTCCAGGTGCACTGCAATCTCGTCCTCTGTGACATGGCAGCAGATTCATTCTAGCATGTCTGGCAGCCACCAGCTCATCCCCTCAGGTGTTATCAGCCTGTCACCGGGTATGCACACACGCATCCATGCATGCACTGCCCCACACACGCACACAAGCACACACACACACACACACACACACACACACACACACACGCGCACATACACACACACACACACACACACACACACACACACACACACACATGTTATCTCTCTCCCTTAATCCCACTTTCTTTTTGCTCACTCTTGCTTACTATCTTGGTTTCCTTTCTTCTTTCTGTTCTGTATCTCTCATGGTGTTTCTCCCATGTTGAAACTCTGTAGCTTTGATTGCTCTTCTCAATTCCACCTATTATTTATCCCCCCCCCCCCACACACACACACACACACACACACACACACACACGCTTGTGTACTGTGAAGGGCAATATTATCACCCAGGAGGAAGCGTCCATTCTGTGGCTAGGCTAATGCACGACACACCATTACACGCCTCGTGGCCTTATCAGTTCCCGCTGATGTCTGTTGGACCGTCAATTAAATTTGTCCTCAACAGGAACCCATTTCTCCTACTGGCACTGCAATGCCACGTTACGGTGCCCCACGCAAAAAATTTAAAACGGTCTGAACAACCGAGCACCGCACAAAGATGCTCTGAACGCCGCTGCCTTGGCCCCTACCATAATGCACCTCACATGCACACACTGTAGCACATCTATCTATCGGTCTGTCCTTTCACACTGACATTAATTTGCATTCTAATGACGGTGGTAAATCCCCTGTGTGATCCTGTGAACTTTCACCCTGTGTGTGTGTGTGCGTGTGTGCATGTGTGCGTGCGTGCGTGCGTGCGTGCGTGCGTGCGGCCGCATGCACACATTTCTATACTCGAAAATGGAGGAGGGGTCGTCGTGGACAGTTAGGAAGTGATGAAGCACACGCCACAGTGAGATGACGCGAGAGAAGAGAAGCTGCTGGAATCCATACATAGCTGAATGCCCCCTGACCCCCCTGCACCGCCGCTGTTTTGTTTCTACTCCCCAAGCCACCTATGTATTGCCACGTCTGTTGGGCTGCACAGGGACCAGCGGGGTGGCTGTTTAGGGATGCATCACTTATTTTCCTCTTTGAGGGATGTGCTTCTGTCTGTGTTGCCTCTAGTCTGTAATGACTATTAACAAATCCCCTCCTCTGTATCTCTCTCTCACTCACTCACTCGCACGCACGCACGCACGCACGCACGCACGCACGCACGCACGCACGCACGCATGCGCACACACACACACACACACACACACTCTGACTCTCTTGTCCCCCGTTCTCTCTCTCGCTCTCTGTATGCACAGTGTGTCTCGCTCACCCTCTCTCACCACAGTGATCCCATGCCATGCCAGGCTGTGGCTCTGAGAAATCTGACTCTTATGTTGAAACCCAAGCAGCGTTGTTATGACTGTCTGACTCAGGGAAAAAAGCGGGCTTGGCTAGGGCAGACGGGGGAAGAAAATCCATTTCGAGCAACTCTTGAGTTTGAATGTGAAATCTCAGTTATTGTTTGGACTATCCCTGAAACTAAATGATGTTGCACGTTGCATTATGCTTATCTTTTTCCTGGGGCCTCAGTTAGTTTTTCTTTGTCGTGTGTTGCTTGTGCATTTGGCATTCTTTCCTCAGCCTTTTTCCTACAGTGTATATATCCTTGATGTTAGTGCTTGTGCAAGTTAAGTTACATACACGATTACCCGTCTAGTGCTGGCCTGGTACAGTATTGACAAACATCAAATATTTCACTATTTTCAAGCAAAAACCTATATTGATAATGTGACAATATTTTTGGGATGGCTAGGCTATAGGCGCTTTTGGAAGATAAAACGTTATGTTCATTGTTCACTCACACTCACAGAACAGTCAATAGACTGAATTTAATAAAATTCCCCTTTTCCTCTCATAACACTGTAAATAGTCCAACGGCTTAAAAAGATAATTGCTCCTAAATACAGGATATTGTGTGGTTTACTGGTTTTCAAACCTATGTGCTACCAGGCACATGCACAATTAATTTGTCTACTGCAGTGGCATCTGACGGGATGGACATGACGTGGCACACCTGTTTAGCCTTGCTGAATGTAACTCGCACACATGCACAGACAGTGTCTTGCATGCATAATGTCCCAGGATGCAGCCCTGTGCTCTGCAGCCCTTGTGCTCTGCTCTGACTAATGGGCATGGCACCAAGTCTGAGTTCTACTTGGTTACGCACCGAAGATAGCAGATTTACAAGCTCACAACGTGTTGCAGTGCGATGGGTTGTGAGATTGTAGATCTGCTATTTTTGGTGTGTGACACACCAAGTATAAGTTACCCTTAATGGTCCTGCTATTGCCTCTTTATTAGACCACTGTCACTGTTATCCTGAAGCAGGGGGGCTACCTATGCACCAGAGCAGTCCACCGTTTCATCTCCCTCCTGGTGGGAAGAAAGCATCCCTCAACAATGGAGGGATGCAAATATTCTCACCATATATAAAAACAAGGGGGACAAATCCATCTGTGGAAACTGACGGGGCATAGCACTTCTCTCTGTTGCAGGGAAAGTCCTCTCAAAAATCATGCTCCACATGCTTATCAAGATGCTTATCTTCACCTCACGGCAGCTGCAGGAAAAATGTTGTGAACAAAAACAAGACCTGTTTATGCCCTTTGTGGATCTCTCCAAGGCATTCGACACCGTCAACCGTGACCTTCTGTGGAGAGTACTCCTGTAGTATGGCTGCCCGGTGAAGTTTGTTAACATTCCTCCGCCAGTTCCATTATGAGATGAGGGCCAATGTGATAGGTGGACTTGAATCTGCCTCCTTCGGAGTAGGTACTGGTGTATTCTTGCACCCGTCCTTTTCAATATCTTTCTCCTGTGTGTAGCAACACTTCTACACAAGGAAATGGAGGAGGGGAGTGGGGTGACCCTGGACTACAGACTGAATGGGAACCTCTTCAACATCAGGAGGTTCGGACGGCTGAGGAAAAGGGTCTTCAGCAACAGCAACCTCCACCTCCACACAAAAATAGCAGTCTACGTGCAATATGCATATCCACCCTTCTATACGACTGTGAGTCATGGACAATCTATTCCCGCCATTTGCCTCCAACGCATCCTAAAAGTCACCTGTCGAGACTGCATGCCTTTTCCACACTCTGAAGTCCTCCAGAGAACCAGCTGCAGGAGCACCATCATTCACCACCAGCTGAGATGGCTTGGACATATCATCAGGATGCCAGTCAGTCGACTGCCTCGTAAGACCCTATGGCCAACTCCACCTAGGCCAACGCTCTGCAGGGGGATAGAAAAAGATGTTGAAGGACCAACTGAAGACCTCTCTAAATAAGTGTGGAATTAAGCCTGCCTCCATTGAAGATGCTGCTGTGGATCGCTCCTATGGCGTGTCCATGGCATGCCTAGAGTGGCATCTTGGTCCTATTACTCACTACCCTGTTTTCAACTGACTGCACAGTACAACCCTGCTCTTCTCTCCTGTCCCTCCTCTACCCCTTTCTCACTCTCCTTTCCGTTCGACCCACCCTTGCCCCAAAGGGCTCCATAAATATCATTTCATCCTGCGGAGTCGCTGACACGTAGCAAAGGGCCTGCGATAAATAATTCAGTCCCTCCGTGCAGTGCAGACTGTCTCCCCTGTTTAGGAATTCTCAGCGTGCGTGTGTGTGTATGGTGTTGGGATGTAGGTTTAGCAGAGGGAGTGGTGTCTTGATTGTTGTACGGGCTCACATACAGACTCAAATATTCCAGGTGAACACACAGAGGTATAAGACACCTGCTTGCTTGAGAATATAAGGGAAGCTACTGCTCCTCATAGCATAACATTGATCTCTCCCCTCATAGCTTGGCAGACGTGTAAGCTACATCTTTCTCAGTTTTCACCGCCTTTCTCAGCCAGGGAAGGACCCTTGCCCCTTTAGGACCCTGACGTGTCCCAGAGGGGTATTTATTTTTTACCTGCTTTCCCATCTCTGTCTCTCCTTTTGCCTCTGGTCATATTTACCTTTTCCCCCCCACACATCCTCAATTCTCCAATGACATTCACAGCTCGCTGATTTTCTTTTTTGTGGATGGTGAATGGACCATCACGTGCCCTCTAAAAGCACCTGCTCACTGATTTATTGATGATGCTCAATATTATTAATGCTCATCATCCCCTGTGCACTCAGCATGCAGTCATGACATTAGCAGCACACACTGCCACACAGCCTCCCAGGTGTTTTGAGGCAAGACAGAGACGGACAAAAGCAGATGGAGAGTCAATCAGCCGAACCCTGGTAAATGTTGGTCAGCTCTGCCAGGCTCATTTTCCATCACAGGCATTTCATTTTATTTAGCAAAAGACTTCAAAAGAATGCACATAAAGTGCACAAAGACCTGCACACCGTCTGCACTTGCAATATGAACACTTTTATTAGGCAATGTTTCAGTCAAAGACCTTCAGGCATCTGCTGAAAAGTAGGTACCCACACAGCTATATACATAAATAGTTCCACAGCATCCAATCACAATCGCCCTCGTTGATAGGGATGAGACCCAGCAGGTAGTGAGGTAATTTGATTAAGTGATCTTGTCCTCACCTATAGTCTACAGTATAGGCTTATACAGCTGTTAATACACATCTTCAGTTTAATTTAGCATAAGACATAATGACATTGTGGTGAAACTAGAAAAAATAATAGTTGGAGAGGGAAGGATCTAGCCTGGCTAATAAGCCAGACTCAAATCACACTGTTGTGTGGTATTTGAGTCTGGAGATGCTGTGTATGGATCTTGTTTCCCGGGAGGCGGGTTCAAACATTTTCTCTTTGACGCAATTGGTCAGAGCTACTGTCAGTCAAAGGTCTCAAGCATTGAACGTCACTGTACCAAAGCCGGCCCATATTGCATACCTTGTCCCGATTGGCCACACCAGTTCTCTGGTGTAGGAAATGGGCGTACAATTGAGCCTCTCCAGACCGTAATCCGCCGGCAGGCAATTTTTTTTTGCCAACGGCTGATTCTGTCTGTCTTATTAGCCAGGCTAGGAAGGATCAGGATGCAGCGAGTGTTTCTTCTGTGTGCATTTCTGTCTCTATCGATGCGGTTTCCCCACATGGATAGAGGTTCATGTCCCACAGGGAGATGTGTCTGTGCGTGTACTAGTAGCAATATATTTTATTTTCAGTAATAGCATGGGTATTCGGCCTTGCTGTTACCGTTGCACTGAGCACCTTGTTAGGGGCTTGTTATTTCATTGTACATTCAGTCCACAGGGTCTACTTACCCACCTGGCCTTGACAGACAGTGGTTCACAGCACATGCATTGCCCCCTAAAACCTGAAAGTCCATTAGTTTAAAGGGTGGTGTGACGTGTGAGGTATTGCTCCTAGTAATATTTTGTACTTTTCACTGCTATTCTTTCAAAGTAATTTAACTTACAATGTGGGCTCTTCTTTAATGTCGATTCTACCCATAATGCACGTGTTGCATATAAGGCAAAACAGGGCGAGTATGGGTGAATAATGAATATAGTGATTATCTTCCTCTCATGACGGTTTGCTTTTGTCTTTTCGAAACGGAGGGAATTATTTTTAAATAAAATTCCACTGTGTTCCAGGTGTCTTTTATGCAAGTGAATTAGCTTGATAGTGGCACAAGCACAGCTATAAGGCTAGTTACGTCTCTAGGTACTCATCTTTTTTGTCTCAAGCCTAAATGTGAGCTCTTCCATTAACATTTCAGGGGAGACACGTGCGCACACAGTCCCCCGTGCACATGTGTAACCAGATGAGGATATAACAAAAAGCTAATGGAAGTGGCTAGCGATGTGGCTGCAGTGAGGCAATGTTTACCGTCTCTCCTTTACACACACACACACACACACACACGCACACGCACACGCACACACGCACACCACCATCACGACTACCCATTTCTAATGGATGCCAGGGAGAGTAGAGCCTTGGATTTGATTAGCCGCAAGCTGCAGTCTCTTAATTGCCCCCACCAAAGCCATATTGAACTGATTTATTAATCATCAAGCTCAGAACCATCTCCAATAATAGCAAGCCATAGTCATCTTCATGACTGTCCTGTCTCAGTCCCGCTCCCCTCCATTATTGTCTCTGTCATAGGACAGGTACTGCATGTAGGCTAATCTTTACAGTTGTAGTGATGGACTTTACAGTTCTATGGTATTTAATGGGGGTCACTAGGGAGGGATACTGTCTCTGGTGCTGTTGTTACATCCGTGCCCATCAAATCACAATGAGTGCAACTGCATTGTAATGCCCGGCTGTCTTTCATTGTGTCACAGTGACGGTGATAGGCTAACTCGTACAGTGTTTTTCTTTTTTTTTTGTGGCTTTCGTCTTTGTTTTATAATTATTATGGATGGACAGACAGTAGGCTGACAGGAAATGGGGAGAGAGATGGGGGGAAGACATGCAGTAAAGGCCGTCGGGATCGGGAGTCAAACCCGCGGCACACTGCCAGACTGGATTACCAGCCAAGGTGCCTGGACCACTGAGCCATGGCCCAGGCCTAACTCGTACAGTTTTAAAACAATTTGGATCAAATTTGGCAGATGATTTCTAAGGTAGGATACTACTGACCTAATGATACTGATTGATTTATTACTGGTCAGGTCAAAGTGTAGCTCTATGTATATAGATGGGTGGTGGCAATGGGGTGTGGTTTGTTTGTTAACAGCTGCAAGGAGAAGGCCACAGCATGTTAGAAATGTGCAACACCTGTGACTATGTGCCTTTTTTAAAAGTAATCAATAATCAGTCAGATTTCTCTATGTATCTAGCCTGATAGTGAAACCGGGCCGAATGCCACAGCATGTGGCATGAGTGTGGCATCTTTTGTAATGCATTTCTTTTGTTTGTAAATTATTGTTTAAGGATTTAATACTAGGAATATCAATCAAAAAAGCTTTTTACTTGCGCAAGCAGCAAGTACTACGTGTGTGTGTGTGTGTGTGTGTGTGTGTGTGTGTGTGTGTGTGTGTGTGTGTGTGTCTCCTCTAACAGCCAATAAGGGTCCACCATTCTTGGTGACGTAACTAAGGTACGTTTCAAGGTTGGTATAAAGTAAATAACTAAAGGATTTAGAATAGCAGAGAGCTCTAGGACTCAGAGCAGCAGTCGTACCCAGACAGCAGAGAGCTCTAGGACTCAGAGCAGCAGTCGTACCCAGACAGCAGAGAGCTCTAGGACTCAGAGCAGCAGTCGTACCCAGACAGCAGATAGCTCTAGGACTCAGAGCAGCAGTCGTACCCAGACAGCAGAGAGCTCTAGGACTCAGAGCAGCAGTCGTACCCAGACAGCAGAGAGCTGTAGGACTCAGAGCAGCAGTCGTACCCAGACAGATAGCAGAGAGCTCTAGGACTCAGAGCAGCAGTCGTACCTGGACAAAGAGCTATAGGGACTCAGAGCAACAGTCAGCAGCAAGTAGGCCATACATGGCCTACTTGTGTGCAAGGCGCAAGTTGGCATCTCGACAGAGTGCATTTCTAGTTAATACTGTGGTGTGGCAGTAATGTATTAGTGTCATAGTTGTAAACCTAAAGGAACCAATTTTGGCTAAATTCTAAAGGCTTGATTTAAACGTCAATTACATAGACAGATGAAAATGTTGAGTTTTAGTTGCACTGGTCTCCTTTTGTTTTCTAAGATAATAAGATTGTAACGGCTTCTTCCATCTGAAATAAGCCCTGGCAAATTTGAATCTCCTAGTTCTCGCCTCGGTATGTCTCCAATGGCCTGCTGTTATCCCAATACACATTTATATGCCACTAGTGCCAGAACTCCCGTCAGTTCTAGTATCAAGAAGGGGATAATAAGGTATTTAAAATACCCTTAAAGATGTTACAACTTAGCTTTTTAATATTTTGGCAGGTTAGATGTGGGTTGTGCAATTTGGAAAGCATATTCTGTCAAATGGGAGCTGCCGGTAGAGAGAAGCCACCTGCTTTCTCTGCCCTAGCCTGGCCTCATATCCCAGGCTAGGCAGTAGCACCAGTCAGTCACCTTCATGTCACCAGATGGGCACATTGCCTAAAGATCGTTTTAACATGTAACGAAATCTGCTTTCAACACAGTTGCATTAATGTTATTGGCTTCAAGCTTGAAATGAAAGTGGTTAAACACAGTAATGTTGGTCATTTAGAACTATCAAAGTGACCTTGGTACTAATATACTACGGTGAGCCAGACTGACCACATTGGTCTGGGTTACTTGGCTGCTTATGGCTGGCTCTCATGAAGCTCAGTTCCTTACCGTGTTGGACCAGCAGACAATGCCTCTCCATATGTAGCAGTACCAGGCCAGCTAACTGGCTGGTTTTGCTCATCCTTATGGCAGTATAAGGCTTAGCAGTCTGTCTCAGTCCTGGAGCAGAATGGAGCTCAGACAAATGGCACGGTTTGTTCTCCCTTTCATCTCATTATCATTTGCTTCTGCTTTCCTCTGACCCCTCTGTCCAGATTGAAACTGGTCTCCTGTAGGCTGGATTAATGTTGTGCCACAGACTGCCTTGTCCTAATCCCCAAAAAGGATTGCTGCAAGCCTCGACGAGGTAATATGGTCTGAACGGATTGCAACGTGCCGCAATCTGAGGTGCTGTAATGTGACACTGTAAATCTGGGTGTTATTGTATTAGCACCATAACCCTGTAAACCCCACAGGCCTACTATTCATTTCAGCTGAATTGATGGGAGTTGGGCATCAAATATTTAAAAGCAAATTCAGCAGGGGTAAAGTGCCCACCACCACGGAGGTTGTGGGTTTGAATCCACCGTGGTATATCTGGCTTTGTCGTGCGTCTGTGCGAACACAATTGGGGAGGGAAGACGGTCTGGGGGGGGGTTACTCACTGCATATATTCCTACGGGCTGGGGGCGGCTGCAGGTGGAGTAGGACGAAGGCTCTTCATCCTCCCAGTGGGGTCTCCTCACTGGCAGGTGAGTCAGTAGGATACAGCAGTGACAATACAGAAGGGAAGGAATGAATTGGCATTTGTCTAATTATTATTATTATTATTATTATTTTGTTCCCAACTGTTAAGTTAACAAGTTTTATTTTTCCATTTTGTAGCCTCCCCTAGTAGGCACAGGTGACTGTAATGTCATCCCTTTGAGCTAGCTGACAGACTTTGGACTGGGGAAAAAGCAACTTGCATGGGAAATGATCAAATAAATGGTATGACACAGAGCATGTAATGTCCAAATAATGTGCATCATTTATTTATATGTGATTAGTGTCAGCCTTTTTTTAAATGTATGCCAGATTTATTTGGCTTGAAATAGGCACCGAGAGGCATGGTCCAAATTGATTCTGAAGTAGACATATTGGCTCGTTAATTAATCTGGTTAATTGAGTGCGCGTGCGTGCGTTTGGGTGGGTTACCATAACTAGCGGTTAATGGCAGTGGCTTTCAGATTACAGTCAGTCGGCAATCACTTCCTCTACCTTTATTGATTTGCCTCATTTTTATACCATTTAACCACTGAAATGAATGTCGGGGGATTAGTCTCTCTCTGGCCTTCGGGTGTGTGTGTTGGAGTGATTACCAATGGAGAAGGGCCACTTTGTGTTTCCCCTCACGTCTCCATAAGAGAATCTGTCTGTAATAGCAATTTCTTTCCTTTAACCACTGCATACCACTTGTGCCCTTTCCCTTTCAATGCTCTGAGGTCTTTACCTCAATGCATGTGTTGGTGGCGAGTGGTGAATGGGGTGATCTCCACTCGAAACAGTGGCACTAACATCACAGGAAATGAACTGCATCTCCTAAACCCACCACCACATACATCTACAGATAAATCCATGGAGGTCCCTGCTCTTAAATGCATGTCACACACACAGATGGTGCATACAGTGACCATGTGGCATCTCCCTGGGTATTGACTGCTTCTCATGGATCCTTTTATAATAAACCTCTTCAAAATTATCATATTTGAACTTGGGACCAACCAAAATGATCATATTTGAACTGGGGACCCCCCAACATAATCATATTTGAACTGGGATCTCCCACCCTGACAAGCACTTGGAATTGTAGGAGTTGAGGTGTTTGACTCAGTTACACAGATGAAAATTGTGAAAATAGCCAATCTACAAGCCAGAGCTGGTAGATAAGCTATTTGTTTTTACAATTTTTGCGGACTACTTTTGATGCAGTAATGTTCTTTTTTTCCCCATTTCATTTATTTTCTTTTGTTTTTAATTAAAAGGGTCTTAAAAAGTACTTAAATTGTCACTTTGCTGTCAACTGGGTAATATACTCCTGTAGGGAGTAGGACCCTGTGGGTTCCTGACCCACAGGTTGAGAACCACTGCTCTATGCTCATTCCTGCTCATCCTCGTCTCTGCCGTTGGCTTCCACCCTGCCTGCTGCTGCTCAATAAGCAAACAAACCCGCTTCCTCCCGACAGTCGACTCCGTCGCGGTGATTTGCCGTGCTTGTCAGGACGAATATTGGATGACATCGCAGCCGCTGTCAACAAAAGAAGGGGCCCCCGGAAGTAAGGGGGATGGCTTTGGGGTGCGAGGGGGATTTTCCTCCAACGCAAGCCAGCCTTCCTCCATTGTGTAGACGTAATAGTCAGACAAGCGCGCCCATTGCAAGACCACTCCCATACGGTACCGACAAGGCACACAACCAATATTCGATAAAAGGGAGTGTGTAATTTTGGGCTGGGCGATATGGTCAATGTCAAAATAAATATCACAATATAATATTATTTGACCGAATACTTCTGTGGATATTGTGATGATAACTGGGCGTTTCAATAATTATTTACACAATGAGATTTTCTATAAAATAATGTCCAGTATTGGCTATTATAATAACATTTCAAGTAAAGGAAATTACATCACCTTACTGTAGTGTAATTCAGACTTAAATCTAGTGTGATATTGATGTAACATTGACATATTGCCCAGCTCCATAAGAATATTGTAGGCTAGCTAGGCTCATTCAGCATATGCCTGGCTCACTCCCGGGTCTCTGGATGATGTTTAAAGTCCCATAGTTGAATGAACATACGGCGCTTTGATGGTGGCCTGTGTATGCCTGCATGGGGCTGACCTTGCGAGCGGTTGGACCGTCAGGGAGGCATGGGATAAATGATCCAGTGTGTGGTGTGTTTATGTGTGGCTGTATCTGTGCCTACCAGTACTTGGTATTCTACACGTGGGGGCTTTTAAGTCTGAATGTCCACATGTCTGTGTTTGTATGCGTAGTACGTACACTGCGTACCACTGCCTCTCAGTTGGACGAGGGAGATGGAAAAAGAGAGAGGGAGAGAACAAGGAAGAGGGAGAAAGACCAGGAGAAGGGTATATTTTCAGCTCATCTCTCGTTCTGGTTGACTCATAAAGACTCTGCACTCCATCTACCTCCGCTCTGATTACACCCTCCTTAGCCACAGCGGGGCATTGTAATCAAGTCCGCAGCAGGTGCCTTAACCCCTGTTGACACACGCGTGGAGACGCATGTACACACACCTCTATATGCAATTTTCCTTGCACATTTGATGGTGTAGGTCTGTAGGACATGGACTTTATATGCATAGAGAGTCCCCCGTGTACACAATAAGCACACGGCACTCGTTCTTCACCACATAATGGCATGTAAATGAATATGCACAGGGAATAGCTGATCCCCAGCCACAGAGAGAAGGCGGGGGGATGCATAACCAGCGTGCGTGCGTGCGTGCGTGCGTGCGTGCGTGCGTGCGTGCGTGCACAGACTTATCCTGTAATGCTGACAGACAAACAGATTTCAAGGTGGGGAGCAACATGGCGTGCCAGAGGTGTCATGCCAAAATGGGATTCTGGGTGGTGGTGCTGGAGAGAGAGAAGGCGGGAGCTCAGTCGAGCATTGTGGCACCTGAAATGCTTTCCACACATTACAACTCTAGGCTAGCATTGCCGGCTTGTTTCCCTGGTGGTACTGAGGGAAGGAGGGATTGGAGGGGGGCTGTGGTAGAAAGAAATGCTATTTAAGTAAGCCTTGTGTAGTCAGTCGGGTTAGTGGAAGGCTTGTCAGGTTCCTTACTTGCAACACAGTTGCTGCAGGCTAGGTTGTTTTGCAGGCTGTGTGTGTGTGCATGTGGGGGCTTTCCCCAGAGTCAGTAGGGTTATTTATTATATCACAGGATGGGGGTTACTTTGTAGGGTCATTATTATAAACATTTGTCAATTTTCCTAACAAATTAATTTTATTATGATTCAAAATTGATTTAGCATGCAGCCCTACCGCCCTGCTACTAACTGTCCTTCTGGCTTATGGGATGTAGCGAAACTGGCCAATCGCAGACTTGAAAATTATGCCAATTTCAAAATTGTGATCACCTGCCACACAGGTTGCTCACCGCTCAATTTACTTTACTTTAAAATAGACATGCATTGTATGAATATTTGCCATATTTACTTCAAATTAGCCTTAAGTAGGCTATTCAATTATCAAGTATATGGCAATTTGTAACTTCTGTTTAGAAAAACCTAAAAGGCAAACAAATGCAATTATTATTTCCATTCTAATGTTCAATACCAAAGACTGCTCTATTCATGGCTAGTTTGACCCCCCCAGCCAACACACAAACACTAGCCTAATTTATACTATGTGGCGCTGAGCTACA
The DNA here is from genome assembly GCF_951216825.1 of Electrona antarctica. Classification (NCBI taxonomy): domain Eukaryota; kingdom Metazoa; phylum Chordata; class Actinopteri; order Myctophiformes; family Myctophidae; genus Electrona; species Electrona antarctica. Next base: position 30,883,175 of record NC_136808.1, read on the forward strand.
CTCTCATGGCTGTAGTTGTAGTAGGTAGAACATTAACTGCATACACTTATAACTATTATTAGGGCATGCCTCCTGGCAAAGATTTGTTGCTATTTTGGTATACAGGAGCAGTGGAATATTGTACTTGAAGAAGACAGATGGTTGATGATGCACATTAAAACGCATCTAGACATATTCCCTTAGAAATGTGATTTTTAATTACATTTCTGAGGAGATGGAGAAGTCATACGCAGGCAGCATTCAGACAGACAGACAGACAGACAGACACAGAGATGCTGTGGGTTGGCCCCCCTCCACAGACAGAGATGCAGTACATCCTCTACAGACCCGGACAAACCTATTCGATACAGACATACAGTATGTGGGATTTCGTAATTCTCAATCGGAGTTGGGACTCCGTGGCACAAGTGGCAAGTTTGAAGTCAACCGTCCCGACGGTGCCGGATCGAGTTATGCCAAGGAAACACGCATACAGTCAGACACAGCCAGGTTTCATGAATTCAAAGATAACATCGCCACACCATGCCTTGGAAATACCAACTGCTTCCCTGAGTTCTATATTGCAAAAGACATTATGTACTTGAGTGCAGTGAGATGACAGAGCCTACAAGCTGAACAGCATTCAAATAGTCACTTGGACTTCTTCAAAAGTTTCTTGTTTTTTCTTGTTATTTGGATTTATATAGAATATAAAGCCGTCTGTACCCACTACCCTGGCTGCCTTTGAAGTTAATATAGATTTTGTGGCGCTTTCTATTCATTCTTGCAGCTCTGGAAAGAGTAGGGTGGTTCATACCCCACCAGAGACCTGAAACATGGTGTATTGACTTCATTTGCTGGTCATTTGCTGGTTGTTCAGCTTTAGACAAAGGAGTGTGCGACTGTGCGTCCTTGCCATCCTATATTATAACCAATTAAGCACTGCTTCACTCTTTACTATTACCAAGAAAGACATCACTGCTCAGATCTTAACACTGGCTACCTGTAAAATAATTGATTTAAAAGTATTAATATTCCTTTAGTTTAAACATTGAATTGTTACGGCCAAAATACATTTATGATTATGTGATACATCATGAACCATCCAGACTTTTCAAATCATCTGGTACAGATGATTTGTCTGTTTTCTGAACCCATAATCGGAACTAAACATGTTTTTATGCACCACATACTATAGGCCTATTCAACATCCAGAAAACTATAAATCTGTTCTTTTAACTCAAAGCCATACTTTTCTGTTTGCTGCTACCCCGTACTGAGATTTGTGATTTATTCATTCGTTTTTTTTTAAACCTATTCTATTTTTAGTCGTTCAAATGTCCTTTTATAATGTTTTTCTTTAGCACTGTCTTAAGACTTAATGTTTTGTGTCAAGGACTTCGCCTTGTTGGAATGTTGCCTTGCAAATAATTAATATTCAACCAGTCACCAGAATAGGTGACAGTCTTGAAAAAGAGAAGAGAAGTTGTATGCGGAAGCGGAACAATTAAATATATTAGTTAAATAAAATAATGATATATGATAAATAAATGATTTCTATTTTTGCATTATCAGTGCATTATTTTCATGTGCGCTGCAAGTCCTGTCCCATTCTTTATTGTCACTGAAGAAGTATTGAGTGTGATACATTCAAAGGCGTCTTTGTTTACCCCAGCATTTATATATACAGAGACACATTCAAGTATCATTCTTTACGTAAACTCATACATTAACTTCTTATCTCCCAGACAGAGGCTGTAATTGCACAACAGAATCTTGTGTGTGTGTGTGTGTGTGTGTGTGTGTGTGTGTGTGTGTGTGTGTGTGTGTGTGTGTGTGTGTGTGTGTGTGTGTGTGTGTGTGTGTGTGTGTGTGTGTGTGTGTGTGTGTGTGTGTGTGTGTGTGTGTGTGTGTGTGTGTGTGTGTGTGTGTGTGTGTGTGTGTGTGTGATATTTACAAAGGACTGTATATAGACAGGCATGACAGAATTGTTAACATTATTGCCAAAGATGTGTCGCCTATGTTTGATTCCTCTGTTGTGTTTCACAAAAATTCCTGTGTGAAACCAGAAATGACCCAACCGACAACCGTATTTGCAAATATAACTGCAAACACACCAGATGTCATTATAATTGACGAGAACAGGGGAGGTTTTTCTATTGGAAGTTGGCTGTGCTTTTGATTCAAGTTTAGAGGAAGCTTTCCTTACTAAACAAGTAAAATATCAACCATTAGTACAGGCCATTATACAACACAATACGTGTCGGCTCATTGTTTTTATATTTGGCAGCCTGGGCCATGTCCACAGGCTGGCCATGTCCACAGGCTGGTGGTCAGAGGCTTGAGGATTATGGGGTTGTCTAAGTGTAAGGCAAAGCTGCTTGCAATATACTGTTCAATGTCCTCCATTATAGGCAGTTGGTCTATTTGGAGGAGAAGGTGCTTTTTGTACCCATGATTTTTTTCTTTCTTCTCCCAGGTGTTGCTAATATGACAGACTGAAGTGACCAATGTTGGCTGTGAATAAGTTCATGTGCACGTGTTGCCTATAGAGCGTCACAGTCTCGCCCCCTCGAGAGACCCGGAAAATAAATCCCCGTTCTTTTTCCTCATAGACTTTTCAGAAAGTATTTATTTAAAGACGTTTATGCCGCGGACAAAGCCAACTCTTGTCGTGACAAATCATGACCATAAACACAATGTTTTGGGCCAAACAAAGAATTAGAAAGTAGAAAAAAACGGCAGGTTACATCACTTTTTTGTTGTTTTTAATCTTTGTAATTATTTGTTTGGTCCAAAATATTGTGATTGTTGTCATGATTTGTCACGACTCGAGTTGGCTTTGTACGACGCTTAAAAGGTCTTTAAATAAATACTTTTTGAAATGTGAAAAATGCATTGGGATTCATTTCCTGGGCATGGCGTCGCCATGAAAGGGGGCGGCCGCGGGACTGCGACGCTCTATAGCCTGTACAGTTAGGGCTTGTTTTGATTCAAGCACTGAGACACATGATGTTTCGAGTGTGTGGGGTATCAGAAGCAACTGAAAAATATTTGTGCCCTTGAGGGTGGGGGGGGGGGGGGGGGGGGGGGGTGCGTGTGTGCGTGCGTGCGTGCGTGCGTGCTTGCGGACACACTGACCTATTGTGCCAGTCAGTGTATTCTTGGGTTGGACTCTGTTATAATGTTCCAAAAACAACTCTGAAATGTCCCTCTCATGTCCCTTGCCAGTCAAGCAGGACTACGCCATGATGGACTCGACTGCCAGCGTGCTTTCATTATTATCTTTTTCTCAATCAATTTGACACTTTCACATCTTCATCTTACCAGTGAAGCTGCCCAACAGTTATTGTCTCACACACCGTGTCCCCCCAGCCATCACTCCAATTCACGCCTGTCCCCATAATGCCATACTGGGCACATTTATTCCATGTCCAACAGAGTCCTCGGCGCCTGGCAACCCTTTCCCAGCCAGTGGGGACGTTTGACTCGGCAGGGCGACAGGCTCGGCTGAGTCCGCTGACAAAGATAAAGACATCTTTTCAGCCCTCAAGGCCCCAGCTGTTTACAGACAGCGGTCTCTGTCCTCCTCTCTGTCTTGTTTAGATTTCCCTCCCGTACAGTTCTTTTCTTTTTTGGATGACCAGAAGAAGAAGAGTGCAAAAGAACCCATGGGACAGTGGAGAGTGGAGACGAAAGATTTGTCATGATCTGAGTTGTCAGAAGGCTTGTCTCTTATGTTTGCTTTTTATGCCTCTTGTCAAGTGTGCCTGTATGCTCAGGTTGCTGGTGGGTTAAACTCCCTGACAAATATTTGTTCAATATAGTGATTTTCTTGGTATCAGAGTTTATCTAAGAGTGGAGATGTGTCAAGGTTGAGAGCATTGTACCAGTAAATATGGCAATCTGAGGTACTTAATTTCTTTTGACAATGGTGTGTCAGTGTCTACTTTACTACCTTTTACTTTTTACTAAGTTTGAAATGATATCATGTGGTGGTGTGCTGCAATGCAAACGGAGACAGGAGCTAGAGGAGTTGGGTTTAACCCTTATTGTTCTTCCCGGTACATACTGTAGTGGGACGTGTGGGGAAGTTGGTTCCTATCTGCAAAGGGAAGTGCAAATTGTGACAAAGATACGACATTAGCCAGGACTTCATGTTTCTAAATAATGGGTGAATGGAATTTAGAATGAGCAAATCGTCACTGTCGGGCAGAAATCTTGTATGTCCAATGGTTACATTTCAGGAGATGGAAAAAGAACCTCAGTTGTTTTCCAATTGATTCAATGCAGTTCTCATCAAGCTCCTGTTCATACTTTTCATTCAGTCTTAACAACTTTCACTTTCAAAAAGTTCCCAAAGGCGTTGTGAGGTTGTAGATTGGCAATCTCTTTCGCATGACACTCTTTTATGATGAAGTATAATACATAATACATCAAAAGTTGAAATATAGAGACGACACAAGATTTCTGCCAGACAGTGACTAAATATAACTTAACTTTTATTCTCACCTTCAAGTTTTAAATACTGCATGTATGGATAAAAAGAAACGGACAACTACTATAACATTCTCCTTAATGGGTCTAATGTCCCTTTTTCATTAAATCAGTACTGATTTTTGGAAGGAAAATGTCAGACCGGTAAACAAAAATACAAGTGAACCAGAACTGACTGACTGTACTTACATATTTGTAATGCTGTTCATACATTTTGTGTCTACTGTGTGAAAGGAATTAAGACTCAAAGCACATGGAACAGTGTGTAAACAACTTTTAATTCTGTAAACGGGAGATAGCTGGCCAGTGATGTTTGCATTTGCATTACAGCTCCCTGCAATGTTTCTTTTCTTTAAGCTTTTCTTTATTCCACAGTACTGTTTGGGGACTTTTTTGACATTATGAAAAAATGAATACCACCCAAACTGTGTGTGTGTGTCTAAAGCACATGGGTTGGGTTTTTGTTTTGACTCAGTGGAAGCTCCATGGGAAGACTACTCGCCAAGATCAACAACTGAGCCACATCTCTAGTCAGTTACGCAAACATTAGCCGTGTGTGTGTGTGTGTGTGTGTGTGTGTGTGTGTGTGTGTGTGTGTGTGTGTGTGTGTGTGTGTGTGTGTGTGTGTGTGTGTGTGTGTGTGTGTGTGTGTGTGTGTGTGTGTGTGTGTGTGTGTGTGTGTGTGTGTGTTAGGAGTCCTGTGTATTTGTGTTATGCAATTGTTGTTCCCTGTTCGTATGTAAGAGTGTTTGAAGCCTCGATATGAGGAGCTTGATGCGTGCTTCGGCTTGTTGCATGTTTGCCAGAAGTAAAGTGAAAAAAGTGAAAGACTTTGAGACAGGGAAAGAGTAGCTCAGACTCCTATTCTAACCACCTCCCTCCAATTTATAGCTCTTGGAGAAAGATCTGTCTGACAAGAGGCCTGTAATTAAAGTCGAGAGAAAAAAAATACCCCTCTCCAAATGCCCTCAAGAGTTTTTTTTCCCTTCCTCTTCTTTCTTTGGAGGATTGAGGGGAAGAAAAGCTTTTCCATCTCTTCGTTGCACAGCTACTCCCCGGCCTGAAACTACTTTTCCAACAACAAAGGGAAAAAAAGCAATGCCTTTTACCTCCCAAGGACGGTTGCTATGAGTTCATAATTAACGCAGATTTCTCTTTATAGCTTGTTAGTTACTTTTTTCAATATTTGTAAAATGTTCATGTCCTCAAACAGCATGGGATGGAAATTGGGTGTTGTTTACATGTGAAACTAGCACCAGGCGCTCATTGACATCTGCCTTCTCGAGTGCACCTTATGAGCACCCTGTGCTTGTTCCTGGTGACATCAACATGTTGGTCACATATTGCTGCACATTACGGCCTGACATTGAGCCGTGTTGATTGATCTGAAATTATGGCCCGACTGCCTTTTACATTGAGATTTGACAGCTAATCAATCCTGCTTTCATCAATAACCTCTGCACGTAACCCCTGTGACTCCTGAGCTAAACCTTGGAGGTCCTTGGGTTTAGTGGTGAATCAATGGTAGGAGGTCGAGGACATGCGTCTTGTTTCCTAGATGATGACTTTAATTGTACGTTTTCACACTCTTTGGTTTTATTTACTTTTTTCCATTTTATACTTGGTTTTTAATAAGTTATTATTTATTTATTTTATTGCATTAAGAAATCATACCAAGTCCGCTTCCCCAGTATACGCATCGTACATAATTTAATATATTGAATAAGTATCTTTTCTCAATGACGCATGTTAGCAGTGGCATATATTTCCAGTAAAATATTCCCGGCTGCAAAGGAGACGGAGTAGGCAGATCCTGAGCCAGCAGGGGGGTATGTGGCGGTTTAGGCTGAGTATCTTAACCACTGGCCAACACCACCAACGGCAGGCACGAACATACATATTTTTATAACGAGGTGCACTGTATTGACCGGTTGATTGAGTGCAATGGGATTAATCAGTAAGCTGCTACTTTTTTCTTAGCCCTGCCCCTGACCCTGAGTCTTGTCCATTTCACATGTCCCCTGTTGATTGTTTGTCCGCTTCCTTTGCCGTCACTCACCTGGCAAGGCCATACAGGAACAAGGCGCCATTCTGTGTGACTGTGTTTTTTCTACAGAAACTCACTCTGGATCTTTCTGAGGTCTCAAGGACTTTCCATGACTTCATCTAAGAGAGGCTGGGAGCTCAACCCGCCGTAATGGGGGGAAAAGAAATAGATTCCACTGCAGTGCCATCATCAAAACAGTCAGTTTAATTCTGCATGGCAAAGTAAATGGTTATTTAGAGAGGCAACAAGGATTCTTTCTCAGTGATGTTGATAGAGGTTTTCAATGTAGTGTGTCCCTGGCGGGATCCACAGGTGGTCATTGAGTGGGTCAAACGGAAATGTAAACATGCATATATTTTTGATGAATTGTAGTTTAAACACCTGTTTGATTTATAACTATAGTTATATGTATATTCATACATGTAATATATATATATATATATATATATATATATATAATATATATACTAATCCGAATGCCTTGGCCACTCATATTTATAGTAGGCTATTCTTACGCTTTTAGCTGCGTTTGTTTAAATGAAACAGACACTATGAACATGGAATCATATCTGTGCAAGGTACTGTAGATGCACAGAAAATCTGTAAGAAAATGGTGACTGTCTAGTTTCTTTATTTTTACTTGAGATTTATTTTCATTTCTAGAATTTCATCACAGATTTGTTGCAATGTTCACACAATGTAGCATTGTCAGGGGGGAAAAAGGTGTGTATATGTTGTTTACTGTGTCCTTTAAAAATGTGTACGCATCGCAGACGCTGGACACGTACCTAGAAGCTCAGCAGTGCTAAGCTTTTGCTGTTTGGGTGTCACCCTGTTTTTTCACCCTCTGGGTTTAAAATGAACCCTTGGTGATTGACATACCGGTATGATATGCAAGCTATGCTGTAACCTTGCTCTGACAGCAAGGAAACGGTTAAAGAGCCATATATGGAAGCCAGGCCTTTGTCTGTTGTGTTAGAGCTGTGCAGCCAGCCGACTGAGGCAGGACTGGCCCACTGACTGCCAGTGAAGCTGGCTGGTAGCCAGGAGTGCCCCATGCCGCAGACAATACCCACCTGTGTTAGCCAGAGGAGGGTGTGTGAGTGTGTGTGTGCGACTGTGCGTGTGTGCGTGTGCACTCAAATAGACATCCCAAACGCGTGCGTGTGTGTGTGCACTCAAATAGACATCCCAAACGTGTGTGTGTGTGTGTGTGTGTGTGTGTGTGTGTGTGTGTGTGTGTGTGTGTGTGTGTGTGTGTGTGTGTGTGTGTGTGTGTGTGTGTGTGTGTGTGTGTGTGTGTGTGTGTGTGTGTGTGTGTGTGTGTGTGTGCATACGCGCACTCAAATAGACATCCCAAACTCCTCCCCCTTTCCCTCATCCACTCTCTCTAATGTCTATCAACAGGCTCCAGTCGTTGTTGGGCTCATTGTGTAGGAAGCTAAAACCAGAGCGAGGAAGCAGGGAAACTCATTTTTAAGGGGCACGACGAAGAGGACAGTCAAATGGGTAGCGTCTCTAATGCCTGTTGGTGTGTGCCCATTTGAAAGCCCCCCCGCCCCCCAATAAACCTGCCCGAGGCAAGAGGGCTAAGGGGAGGGAGGCGAGGGGTCCCTCGGGGTCCTTACTCTCCGGTTACCACAAAGAGCCTGCTACTGCCTAAGGGTCGCCATGGCAACGCTTGCTATTTGATTCCTACAACAATGCCAGAGTCCCCCTCCTACCCTCAGCCACACACACAGACACACACACACACACACACACACACACACACACACACACACACACACACACACACAGGGCCTGGACAACTGGCCGATTACATTGGAGATCATGAAGGAATAGTTTCCAGCGTTTCAGCATGCTGAAAAGAGGTTAATGATGCCCGGGTGGCTTCAGTAATTCTATGGTTGATGCTATGTATGATTGAATATCATGTTGTTGTTATAAATGCTGACTGCTGCATTGAGAGATATGATATCATTGTTTTCCCACAAATAAAGCCCAATAAGTCATATACTCGGATTCAAATCACTATTTAGAAATGTGATCAAAAACCCATTTCTAGCTTTCCATTTATTTCATTCACAAACACATAGTGTTTTCTTGCAAAGTAGTGTACTGTACTTTGCAGTTGTGACACAAAACAACAGTCAAAGTTTTCTTTGTTTCTTGCTTGTTTTCTTTTGACAAAATACAAAATTGCTAATGAAATCATAATTATTGTAATGATAGTACACACTTTGAATGTGTGGAAAATGTTAGCTCTTTTGTTCCACTATTGTTTTCACTCATTGCTAAACCGCAATGTTTCGTCTGTTTTAGGACTTAAAGGGACACTCCACCCTTTAAAAAATATATATATGTTAATGACATTTAGAAGATTTACTTTCCTTGGCTTTAAGTGTGTAATATGTGTTTTTTGCGACCAGTCATTAGTCCCACAACTACAACCTATCTCAAACCCTCACCCTAAACCTAACCCCCCACGGGGCAGCACACCTAAACCTAACCTTAACTCATGTCTAACCAATGACTAGTCTAAACTAAGTATGCACCCCCCTAAACCTAACCCGAACGGCCTAACCTCAGTAAAACGATGCCTTCCCGGGAGCCAATCAGACACATGGTGAGGCGGGTCTACCCTAGAACGTTGGTGGGATTCATAATCAAGCGTCTCAGTAAGACAGCCCTCCCCCTATCCACAAGGAGGAGCAGTGCACCAAAGCATTATGGGAATTGTAGTCTGGGAAGGAAGTGAGCCCAGTGTCCATGACATCATGGACACTGCTAAAATCTAAAATATCTAAAAACACATATTACACACAAAGACCTCACGAAAGGGTTCTAAATCTTCTAAACGTCATTAACATTTTTATTTAATTGTTTTTTCAAAAAGAGTGAAGTGTGGGAAGCATAGATTTAGACCCAGGATTTAGACACAGGAAGGCAGGTTTTGTTTTGAAGATGCCCATGGTGCTGTTATTTTTAATATGGGGCAACAGTAGTGCACAAAAGGCTACTTAAGGACAACTGTTGCTAAGGAACTATATTATTTGAATGACGTCTATGTAATGTGCTATGAATATCCATGAGTAGCCAATAGACCACCTTTACACATTAATAGACAGATGTGTCGAGGTTAACTTATATTAATAGACAGATGTGTTAAATATACTGTAAATAATGAAGTCTGAACATTTGACCTGTATAATACCTGTATTTTGTGATACATGTTGTGATGAGGGAAGGGAAAAGGTAGGTAGTCTCGCAAATCACGTACCAAACCACTGTACATCACACTTAAATGTGTTAGCGTGCATATGAAGAAAGAATGACAGCAAGTGCGAGTGTAGTGCCTGATACATCCGAGCCTAATGGTCAGTAATGGCATATGGAAATGTAAACATTCATTGATGGATAGTGCTGCCAGCAAAAAGTCATCTAGAGAAGACGCCTATGTTTTAAGAAGCATGTAACCTATGTCTGCTGTGACCAATTACAGAAGAACTGCTCAAGAGGAAGAGAGCTAGGGCCTGTCTGCGATTCGGTAGATGTGCTTGAATGCATTTATGTGTGTTTGAATCTGGGGAGGAGAAAAGATAGAATAAACTAGATGTAAAGATTTATGGTCTACTCTAGTGCGTGTAGCTTAGGTTGTAGTGGGATCTGGGATTAAACACTGTTGAACTTGGCCAGTGTCCAGTTTTGTTCCTCCAACACAAAAAATTCAATCAGATTATTGTATAGCTAAGAGCAGGCCAGTCAAGACAATCACATTGTATACAAAATGTACTATAAAACACATTCAACTAGAAAATTGTGCTGCTCAGAGCACAGGTCGGGTTGCCTAGCCAGGGCCCGCAAACTTTGGTCATAGCCATGTGTATGGACATCTTGATCACATGACCCCAGAAATAATGTGTACCGAGTTTTGGATAAAATCTGTAGGAGTACTAGCAAAAACTGTGTTTTGAAAAAATAAATAAACACACTTTGGCAGAAAATGTTATCTGACACAAATGACTGGACTATATGTTGGAATCCAGAGAAAAATATGTTGATTGTATGACCTACAGTTCAATAGTTATAGGCCAAAGTGTGAAGTAGGCTGTTGTAGCGCCACCATGAGGAGATTTAAACAACTTTGCTTAGTGGGAATGGGTGTGCAAAGTTTCCCATCCAGCCAATCTGGATGGAATATGAAACGGACGTATCCGTCTTGATCACATGACTAACGAGAGATAAATTATGCGTACAGATTTGCGTGATGTTTGGACAAAATCTAAAAACAGTCTCGGCCACGCCTTCAGCCTGGTTGGGACAATAATACATTATTACGATATAGTTACATGACGAAGACGATATAATAGTAGTTAAATGAGAAAAAGAGGTTGCGCATCAGCAATGGTTTTCAGTGCCAAACCCAAATCCAGTATACATCAAAAAATAGGAATTAAAAAAAATCCAAAAAGGTAGCACATCCAAAAATTAAACAAACGTCGGACAAAATACTCACATTTCCATTTCTTTATTGGCACACACACACACACACACACCAGCGTTCCTTTTCTGTTTGTTTAATTTTTGGATGTGCTATCTTTTTGGATTTTTTAAAATTCCTATTTTTTGAGATATAATAGTAGTAACACAGAAGAACAATAGAAACAGAAGAACATCCTGTAATGGTGAAAAGATGGTTAGTGAGTTCAGTGTGTGTGTGTGTGTGTGTGTGTGTGTGTGTGAGAGAGAGTTGCTTTGATTTAATGTCAGGATTGTTTTGCCCCATGCTTTGAATTGAGATGTAAAAGCTTGCAAGTTAATGCAGTGCACCTTGTACCTTCTTGAATGCATGATGAGCAAATACAGCAAACAAGTCTAAGCCCCTGGAAGGTATCTACATTTTCCGAATATACAGACATTGTATTGAAGCTGCAATTCAGTTGTAGAGTAGGTTAATACATTACAATAAAACTAGCACATGGGTAAGTTGGAGGTGGTGGTCTCCCTACTACCTATTCGAGCAGTTGAATTTGGTCTCTTGTGCGGGACACCTTGGTTCGAAACCTGGGTAGGAGATTAATTGCAGGTGCTAATTTACGAAACAAAGAAAGAAGAAGAAATAAGAACGAAATAACATAAGACTTTATTGTAAAATGTCTGTTGCGTTGAATATCAATGGCAAATAAGGATGGCGCGCAGGGAATGCCATATGCTGTGACACATGCACCTACGTAGCTAGCTGCAGGGTGCATGCAGGAAATGCACATTGGACTCCTAGGACAGTGATATAATTGGCTAACCCCCCCCCAACAACCCCCCAGGAAGTGCACACATGGTCACAGACTGACCATGTGTCTTTTTCTGATGCACTGTCCTTTGTCACCCACTGAGATGACAGGTCTTGGATCAGGGAAAGCTGTATACTCTGAATACTGTTGAATCAAGCAGCAATTCAATGCTGTATCCTCATTAACCCTACTACCAAGGTCCAGTCACTAATGCAGGCGTTGAGCAGTGCAACAGGGTGTTGAATAATACGTGTTATATTGGCACGGTGCATGACAATACCAAACAAAGTAGAAGATAATTTATCTAATCAGAGTGACAGCTGTTGAGACTTCTTACTACAGACTTGGATTGAAGCCACATAATATTGCCTATATCTTGGCTATAGCTTGCTGGCCAAGAAGGGTCCCCTTAATATGATTAAGGGGGATTATGGCATCGTCTGCACATCAAAAGAGCCAAGACCAATTATCACCCCACCTTTCAACACGGCAGCTGCTCCTCCCCCTCTGTGCAAATATAGATAGAACAGAACAGAACTAGCGTTTTTCAGATGCTCTCTACACACTAATGAATGGATTCATGATTCATTCGGTCCTTTCATGTACTATATAGGGCCGCAACAGTGCAGTTATATTGCTGCTTTACTGGTACCTGAAATAGATTTAGTGTCAGTGCTAGGCTAATTATTGTAGAAATAACAGAGGCATGTAAGAACGGGTAACAAAATGACTGAGTAGGTGATGTGTGCTGGGGCATTTGAAATGTAGCGACATTGGAGAAACAAACATTCCGTCTTAAGGTGATGTTCTTAGTGTTCTTTATTGTGGGTGCTTATTTTTTATTGTCCGGTCTTGTACACACTGCTAAAGATATATGCAAGTTTGTGTGCAGTAGTAATGGCAACAAGAGGCTCTGTTTTACTCAGATGTCCATTACCATAATCCCCCGCCAGAGCGGGTCTTCCATTTCCCCTTTGTGCTGTCTGTATTCATGACAGGAAACCAAATGGATGGGAATAAAAAAAAGCCTTTTCTCCAGAGCATCTGAGCTTGAACGCTTGGACAAAAGTCCCCACTGGATCCCCATCACCCATTAATGGCAGAACTGGAGTTTACCCAGAGTCCTGTCAAGAGTCAGATGAAGCCATTAAAAAAACCCTTTCTACTGGCCTGACATTCACTCATTTCTTTAAGCGTGCTGCCTGCCTCCCTTGCATGCCCGTTTCACAGGGGACAAGCCTTTTGTTCCCTGTCAAAGGAATATTTCAGCTAGCGGAGATGGATAAGCATGAATACAGTTGTTTTTGTCATTATATTGGATGGTCTTATCTGTTCCTGAAGCTCTGTCCATGGTTTAATAATCAGAGTCTTCTTTAATTGAAATCCTCTGTTGAGATAAGGGAGAGATACACATGCTAAGTGAAGACTTAACCAAGATGTGAGCTGCTAAACTTGGCAGCCTGTGTGAGGTTAGCCTAGGGATCAGCTGGAAAAGAAGCTGGGCTTCCTAATGCTACTGCTAACCACACATCTTAATGAGAAAGTCACAAGTGTAGTCAGCCAAAGCCAAATGTAATGCAAGTATAATGACAACGTTTAGTGGCTCCTAGATGTTCTATATGGCTTCTCTCCGGCTTCCGTCTGTACAGAAGCTGTTGATTTACTTGCGATTGTCTTGAGTAGTTCAACCCAGTAGCCCAGACTGATTCCATTACTTACCAGTGCAAATGCACGCCATGTTCTGACCCAGCAAGCCAAATGACGTCATGATAACGTTATGATGACGTCCTCCAGTGACTCCGGTGATGTTCAGGACTAGGTCAGATCACAGCCCATATACGTCATTACCAGTTTAAATAATATAGCTTATTCTGGGCCAGATCTGACTAGTTATAATATGACATAAGTTGATCTGGCCTCGATCGGACTCTCTCTGATTCATCCAGGGACGTCCGTTTTAATGGGCAGAATTTATCGTTCTGGCCACAATCGAGACGTTCAGTTCGTCCAGGTCCTGGCCGTGCTTGCTGGGGAGTGAATTCCTCTGAGCAGGCTATGCTCATCATATCGCTCTCCACAGCTGGGCTCTGCAAGCACGCTTCCAGACTTCCAGCAATGTGTTGTTTAATCCTCGAACCTTTGCATGCCATGCCCATGAATTAAACTACACTGTAGTACACTGTAGGCCTGTTGCTTATGAATGTAGCGTGTGTGTGTGTGTGTGTGTGTGTGTGTGTGTGTGTGTGTGTGTGTGTGTGTGTGTGTGTGTGTGTGTGTGTGTGTGTGTGTGTGTGTGTGTGTGTGTGTGTGTGTGTGTGTGTGTGTGTGTGTGTGTGTGTGTGTGTGTGTGTGTGTGTGTGTGTGTGTGTGTGTGTGTGTGTGTGTGTGTGTGTGTGTGTGACGAGTATACCAGTAGCATCATAGAAGAAGCTGTGTTAACATAACTGACATCATTGTGTGCTTGTAGCAGTTGAACACTCAATCACAGTCACCACAAGCATGTACACCAGGGCTGAAGTGCCCTGTGTGCACGACGCTACATACTTCCACCCTAGCTACCGGCTAACCTGCAGCATGCAAGGGCAGCATTAATAATTTAACCGATCACTCAGATGTGGTGGAAAACAAGGGAGCCTTGTGAGAAGCACTCTGGTTGAGAGAGGCCATTAAATATAAAAACTATTTGTGGTCGTTAGTATATTGCTTGCTTATACAGTAAGAATCACGTTATTGGCATAGTTTCCAATGGCCATATTAACTTCTTGACTGTTGTATGTTGATGTAAAGTGAGCTGCACTGCCTATTCTGATTGAAGCGTAACATAAATTTAGCAGTGAGCTGCTGCTCCTTGTAATCCTTTGGCATACCAGTTCTTTATTGGACAGTTGTTTTGCTAATGGCTAATCTGCATGACTGAAACAAATACGTCCCAGTAGAGGTGTTCTCTGTTTAACCTCTGTCAGATGTTGCAGCATTTAATAGCCTACGCACGCACGCACGCACGCACGCACGCACGCACGCACGCACGCACGCACGCAGCAGATCGGGGACAGCCGCAACTTGTATATTTATACATTCATGAGAGTGCTGCTGCATGTGATATCCCCCCCCCCGGGTTCAGGGTCTCAACTTTGGGTTTGTTGTGGAAGGATGGATGTAGGGTGGGTAGGTGTGTGTTATGGGGGTGGGGTTGGCTGTTTGGGAGACACTAGGAGCCCTCAGGGGGAAAGACTGCACGGCACACCAATCATTACTGCTCATCAGCCGCTGCCACTCAGCCACTTATTTACTCACTAGCTCAGCTTTTGCCAGGCTTATGCATGCACCCACACACACACACACACACACACACACACACACACACACACACACACACACACACACACACACACACACACACACACACCCACACAGAGAAACATGCCTCATGATGCGTAAGGGGTTTCCGCAGGTCCTTCTGAAAAGGCTCTGCTAATGTTATCCCTGGTTGTTTGTAGATGGTTGTGTGATATTTAGATAGATTAGCAGGGCCTGGATCTAGTGATGGTGAGTGGGTAATACAGTATCTATACTCCGCTAAACACACACAATTCATCATGCCTTCGAAATGCATACTTAACAGTAGTTTTCAAGAACAAATATAGACGTGGGAGAGGACTGCGGAGAGTCTATGGCAACATGACAAAAAAGTATCGCCTCAGCAAAACAAAGGCCCCTATCCATAGTATCCAATAGCTCTATTGAATTATTTATCAGCTCTATGGCACATCAGCTATATGTAGCATATTAAATACATAATCCTCTCATATTTTATTGATGATCTTTTGATATTTGCCTCACTCAGTCATGAGATTGATAAGTGAGCTTAATATGCAGGCCAGTAAGGAGATTTGCCCTCTTCAGTTGAGCCAATAGTGGTGAAACGTAATCCAACCTTTATTGGTGGTAAATGGTAATACAATTTAATAAGTTGAAGTAACTTGGGCCAGTAGGATAGATAGAGATTACTCTGCTAGCATCTTTACTCCCTGCTGCTGTAAAGTTAACATAGACAAACACACAATCATGCATCCATTCAGTGGCCAACTGTTTACACACCTTCGTCTGTAGATAAGAGGGAATTTTAGCCCGCTCTGATCCAATCTGCCGTAGGACACGTCTGTGTCAAGTGCTGCTGGTCTCTGCTTCCTGTGTTTTTGTTGTGAGAAAACGCAGTTAGATGGAGGGCAGATACAGAAGGGAGTGGAGTGGAGGAGTGGTGGTGAGATTCCCTTTCATGGTATAACTGTCTTTCCCTCTGCTTCTTTTGGACAGGCATGCATGTGTATGCATACACACACACACACACACACACACACACACACACACACACACACACACACACACACACACACACACACACACACACACTTGCTACAGTATTCTTTGACGGCAAGTTAATAATTTGCCAGCCTAGCTATGGCTAGGTGCAAAATGACACTGTAGAATCATTGAACAAGCTATTTAATTCATGTTGGTGCTACTGGTGCCGCCCAACAGACATGATTTAGTTTTTATTTGAATGTTGGTATCATGGTAGGCCTACAGTATGTCATGATGATGTGATGTGCCATTTGATTCGTATATATGTTTTGTATTTACATTTTAGATTAAATTTCAATAAGTTGAAGTTACATTTTCAGCATACAGTACATGAATATGTAATGGTAATTGTAACCACACTAGACAAAAGAAACTATCAGCATCATTGCCTTTTTATAGTAAGTTAAGGGTCAGGGGAAGCTGCAGCTGCAGTGATTAAACTAGAACAGTGGCAAAATGTGAGATTGCTTTTATTCTCTTCAGAAGTTGACTTTCAAATGTCATCACTTCATCAACAATCTTCATTCAATGGCGGACAGGATTTTCCCCCAATAAATCTTGGCACTAGACAAGATGAAAATTAGATCGTCTGCGATTATAAATGCTTTCTTGCTACATGTCACATACGCACAATGTTGTGCGAGTTACTGAAAACCAGTCCCTAAAGACTATGAAGGCCCGGCATTCAAACAGCCTTTACCCCACGGCTATCCGGCTCCTCAATGCTGCTGGTCCCCCCCCCCTGACCCCCCTTTATCCTCCCTCCACCCCCACTCAGAGTGGAATGGACTGACTTGTGCTCTGAACTGATCACTTGAACTCTCTGCACTTTATTTTATTCACTATTCTTTGCACTGTCTTGTCCTGTTTTGCACTTGTCCTAATGTTGTAACTACACTCTGCTGTCCACCAAACCAAATTCCTAACATGTTTACATGTCATGGCAATAAAGTCTTCTGATTCTGATTCTGAACTAGTTACAGTTACTACTAGTTACTTAACGCAAAGTAGGCCTATGCCTAGAACGGGGGACCTCGTTCTTCTCTCCACAACCCGCCTTTGCCAAGACGAGGGAACTCGTATTTCTTTAATTTCATTTAATCGAGTAATTCCATTCCTAACATCGTGCGGACCAAAACAACTCCATTGCGGGTCCACCGCAGCTTAAAGTGAAGGCACACTGTAGTGTGGTGGGGGGCTGCACTTCCTGGTTGCCCAGGATCTCTTCTTCTACTTTGGTATTTCGTGCATTTAACTGGCACTGGCCTCACAATCCCACCTAGTGTAACGGGAGACGTGTTAATTTAAAAAGTAACTCCGTTACTTTACTGATTACTTACACCAAAAAGTAATGCATTACTGTGAAAAGTAACCTTTTATTTACTTTATAAAAAATAAAAAAGGGCTCTCACTCCCAGGCCATTGTAGCATCCATTGTACTATATCCTACCTAGGTGAACTGCATACAGTAGTTCAACCTGCAGCAATAGCGTCACAATCGTGTGCAGATAGCTGCTCTCTTACTGAATTCATTAATAGGTTTGATTATTACACACACACGTGCAGCCTCTCCCTGTGGTTGTCTCTCTCTCTCTCTCACCCGCGCGAACAGATGCACGCGCACAGATTCACGCGCATCACGGACGCAATCACATGCGCTTGCCGCGCGACTGACACAAACAAACACGCGCACGCATGCAGACAAAAGTTTACCGTCCCATTTGCCGTGCCAGGGGAGGAGGTGGACTGCCGTTGGATGAGACTGGGTCTGCACACAACTTACATTGAAACGTTCTTTTCTTTGTGCTCGACAAAGGTGAAGCAGTGAGAATATATCCATTTGGAGAAACACGATGTGGGCGCCGCCGCCGCCATGACAGTCAACACAAACACACCCACAGCTCGTCTCCGCCGGGTGCCACCACACACGTCTCTCATCATCATGTAGTAACGGTAACCGAGTTACTGAATTGAATACAGTAAATAATGCGTTACAGTACTAGTTATTGCCGAAAATAACAGTGTTACAGTAACACGTTACAGTAACATGTTACAGTAACATGTTGTAACTTGTAGTTCTAACGCGTTACGTCCCAACACTGCATACGCAGTCTCCAGGTAACTCGCTTATAGAGCAGCTTTGGATTGCATTGTTGGCGGCTTTCTGTTGTGCTTGATGTCTGTTTCAGTTCCTTGGGAAATATTCATTTGTTTTTTCAACACACCCAAGGGTCCGTGCAGCTTTGATGGTTTTATTTGAGATTACCATTCTACTTATTGTGCTTTTGGCTCTCTCCCCAATTAAGTCGTTCTGCCAATTCTCCTTAAACAATGAACTGTAGCCTACTACACGGCCTCTGTCGCTGCTACCCCCTAATGTTTCCCTGGGGAGTGTATAAACAATCGCATGCGTCCTTCAATGCACGAGGAGTTGCCAGATACTTCCTTTCACCAGACAGTGAGGAATTTCACTTGGAGGGCATAATTCATGCAGAGTAACAAGCTATACCCCCCCCCCCCCCCCCCCCCTTAGCTGAACAGATCCCCTGACCAACCAGTAGGGGGTCACTATTAGTGGAGCGGCTTATCTAATCTATCGTTCATTTTGTGGTCTATTTTTTACAGTCTATGGATGGAACAAGCGCCCAATTTGGCAGATGTGTTGATAGATTTATTGGAAACAATAACAATCGATATTGGGCCATTGCATTTTTTTCCCACTGAATTGGTCTAATATTCCTAACCCACCCTCTAGTGGCTACATTTTTGTCCTAGGAGGCTAAAAGGTTCTAGGAAGGTAAGGTGTGTGTGTTCATTATGGCCTAACAAGGGGGTTGTAATGGGAGTGGCCTATGGCAAAATATTTGGCATATTTTGGGGTGGTTGTGAGCTACTTCTCATCCTGCTCGGCATAGTGATTTGGAGTAATAGTTTGTCTGTGTACCCAAAGTGCTTGCTCTTGTATTACTAGTACTAGGACTACTTTGTTTTGACCTGACAATCATCCAATCAATAAGTATAAATTGTTTGCCCGACCCTATACTAGCCCTCCGGGCTGAAATGGAGATCTCTATGCCTAATTTCTGTGTTTGACAAGGAAATATTTTCGCTCTTGTAAACTACTAGAGGTTCAGGCTGCTATGCATAGTATGCGGCCCTCACATCTAGCAACCTAGGTCTGCAAATCTACGCTACGCATCTCTCTGTCTCTCTCTCCCTCTCCCCCCTCTTCTCTCTCTCCCTACCTCTCTCTCTCTGCCACTATATTGACGCATGTGGCACAAACCTTATGCAAAGCTCAGCCTCCCTCACACAGGCCCGGAATTCAGGCAATCACAGTCCATCACGGGCCAGAAATTCAGCCAATCATGTTATCCACAGACAATTTGGCATATAGACAATACTATGGCTCTCCTCTCCCCCCTCTGACTGACTTTTTCAAGTTCGCAATTGTATAATAGATTGGGCAGTTCCTACACGGCTCACTGTGTGGTGCTCTGCGGCCCACGATCCCAGTTGAGATGGGCTGATCTAAGCGATCTAAGCTAATAAATGCCACATAGCTGTGTAATTATGTGCATGAACAAATTACATATTATATTGTTTTTGTCTGCTGTGTTGACGCACACACGCGCACGCACACACACACACACACACACACACACACACACACACACACACACACACACACACACACACACACACACACACACACACACACACACACACACACACACACACACACACAGACAGACAGTGAATGACATTCACCTTGTCCTGTACTACTGGATGTTTTTTTTTCTGTGAGTCCCTGGCCTGACTGCACAACAAAAAAAGGCCCCATTACTCTGTTGCCACATCACTGCTTCTCCTTCTCACCTGCAATATGATCCACATTAGCATCCACAAAAGCCTGGGCAGAGCTCTTCTCTCTGGGCTGACAGGACTGAGAGCAGAGATAAGCCCACTCAGTAATGAGTGTTTAGCCCCTGTTGGGTGGGGAAAAACAAGAAAGGAAGGCCTGCATTGCATTGTGGGCCAGGATTTAGCCAGTGCTGGTTAAATGTGCATATTTCTGTCAAAACCCAGTCTCTGTGACCAAGAACACAGGCTTTTGTGTGGGTGTGCGGCAATTGGAGCCCTGTGATTATGGGTGATATTTGTGCCACTCTTCACTTGCGTTCACCCAACAACATCCTATGAGTTCTTTTGTTGTTGTTGCACCCTATTTAGAGACTTGTGGAAGACTCCTGCTTGAACAGAGCAGCAACACTATAATATGTATAATACTATAAAACATTTCTATGAGAGTCAGTAACTGAAAGACTGGGAGAGATAGCATCAGTGGAAATAGCTCCCTGCTAATGATGCTGCTGCTGATTTTTATTTTTTA
The DNA here is from genome assembly GCF_951216825.1 of Electrona antarctica. Taxonomy (NCBI): domain Eukaryota; kingdom Metazoa; phylum Chordata; class Actinopteri; order Myctophiformes; family Myctophidae; genus Electrona; species Electrona antarctica. Next base: position 30,903,744 of record NC_136808.1, read on the forward strand.
TTGGAGGGTGCTTTCATACCCTCAAAAGGAGCTTGTCAGTGTGCCATGCAGTAATATCCAACAGACCGCCATTATGCCTCATATGGCCCAAAGTGTGTTCATAGCACCAATTCACTTGACTACGAAACCGAGCATGCCAATTCTGGGGGGAACATTCGCCAAAAATAGCAGATCTACAAGCTCACAACACGTTGCGTTGTGCGCTTGTAGATGAGAATTGTTGTAAATGGAAAAAAGCAGTACAGTTGCTGTTTTACTGAGACTAGAGGGCTTACGTCCCTGTAATCACACTTGGACCTGCCATTATTACTACTTTGTCTTTATATAGCCCCCCACCCCACCCCCTTCTCTGGAAGCTACTCTGGGTATTTTGACCAGAGTTATTTTAAGGTTTTTGGAAGGGTAGAATCCGGTTTCCAGGAATAGTAATCAAGTTTCCCCCCCAGTGCTTTCTTGAAGCCTTTGATTTGTGTGGTGATTCAGTGTTAATAGTTGCTTCAAAATCACTCTGAACATGGAGCAGCAGCTTTCATCGGCAGTCTGACCAAGTTTCTGTGAAGCTCCACACCAATACAAAATTAAACTGTGATATAGTTTTTAGTCTTTGTGATACTCATTCTATGTACTATTATTTATGTTGAGAGGGAGATTGCATGTTTTATTCGCTGGACGGCGAAGTATTTATGCACTCACTGGTGTGTATTTATCTACTAAACTGTGTTTTGGGTTCAGCATTTGCAAGGCAAATAACAGAAATGCTTGTCCGAATTTCTATATTGCTGTATATCTTAACAAGGGGAAGTTTTGGGATCACTTTGGATGTTGGTCTTGGTTTATATTTAACCCATTGAGAACAGATTCTACAAAATGTCTTCTAAATCATGACAGTTTTCTGAAAAATGTTTCTATGTCAGTGGTTCTCAAACTATTTCATGTCAAGGACCCCAGAACTTATATGTAATTGGCCGCCGACCCCCGTCTGAAAATGTTGTTCCAGGGACCCCCCAGAAGCAACTATTTGAGTTAAAAAATGTTCGCTCTGAAGGAATAAAGATATGCTCAATGTTTTATGGTTAGAATGATCAATTGCAAGAACAAATGGGGCCAAAAGGCAAAGCACAATTATAATTGTTTATTTTTAATTCATTTTTACTTGTTAGCCATGCACACAGCCCAGGTTCTTATGTCGTTTTAATTTGTGAAATGTCCTTTTTGTTGCAACTATAATGGAACCAACGGGTGGGTGGGGTTGTGGGAGGGTGGGGGGAGGGTTATCCCTGTAAAAAGCAGGGGAGAGATAAGGGACAGGAGGCATAACTGGGAGAGTTCAACATGTTTTTCATTTTTGAGGGGCGCCAGCCCCTCCTATACACAGGTTTAATGTTTGTCTTTAGTTCAATGTTTTTTGGTAAACGCCATTGACAATGAAGGGAAAATGTACGTCATAATGTGCCTCATTATGTCATATTGTCTCTTTATTGTTAATGGCGTTTAATGTTTGTGTTGGCACGTTTGTTTTACATCACCATTACATCACCTAATCATGTGATGATTAGGTGATCATGTTTAGCGAGTGTATGTAGCGAGTGTGTGGGGGTTGGCGGGCAAACTCCGACTTTTAAAGTGAACGCGTATGCTGGCACTGGGAACTGGGGTTTATGCTAACAGCTAGCCGTAGAGATAGTTAATATAATATTAGCGCCCCTCACTTTACACGGGTGTGATTTTTATTATTATTAGCCCTTGTCACTGGAAATAATTTCTGAATTATTGGGTGGGGTGCCCTCAATGTAAAATCAAAAATGATTAATAAAAATGATTTGAAAAAAGATTTGTGCCACATTTTCAAGATTTTTCAAAAATAGCAGATCTACAAGCTTGTAGCGCCGCACTCGGTGCCGCAACGTTATGAGCTTGTAGATCTGCTATTTTTCAAAAGCTAAAGTATAACATAATGCTTCAAACACCAAAAGGGGTTCCTGAATGGGTTAAATAAATTACTGGAATCGACCTATGCCAGGAGGAGTCAGACCTATCCAAAACACTGCGTTAAACTGATATGATACCTCTTCATATTAAACACTGGAGTGGCTGCTACTGCCCTTTTTTGCAAGGAATCCCAGCAACCCTGTCCATTCGTCTGATATGAGAAAAGGCACACAAAAATACAGAAAATGATAGCATTGAGGAACAAAATTGGCAGAGGCCCAGGCTTTGAAATCAGATGCTGACAAATTGCTGGGTGGTTGACTTTGCAGAGCATAGCCTACTGGATTATTTGGGAAAGAGAGAAAGGGAGGGCGGGGGGAGAGAGAAAAAGGGAGGGCGGTATGGAGAGAGAGAAGGAGGAGGGAGTGAGAGAGAGGAACAAGGGCAAGAGATTGCAATATTGTGTTTCATTAAAAAATCCATTGGATATCTGATTACAGCCACATGATTTTCTTTAGCATTAGAGGGTGGAAAAGGGACAAGATGAATGAGCTTTCTTTTCTCAGATGACTATCTCATCTATTGTTGTTCAGGGGAGAGGAGGAACTCTACTCAATCTGCCCAGCATGTGAACCTCTTGAGTCTCCCTGGACCAGTGAAGACTGACTTTGTTGCTGTATCTGATAGTTTATCCCCTCGGGGCCAAAGTTACAAAAATGTCATGGTTGCAAAACATAACAAAAAGGAAGCATAATTACTAGTCATTTCAACTTTTAATTTCCCCCAACACACAAAGGTAATTAGTGTTATCTCTACTTGCTAATTGATTTAATTAATGCTGTATATTTTTGATGGATATATATATATATTGCTTTCCCCCAGCAACTGACTGCTAATGGAAATCAAATAAAATATTATGAATACTGTATAGCAGTCAGCCTATCGTAAGCCGATGGTAGAAGAGATCCGGACATCTGAATGGTGGGCCCTGCCGACAGCTTGGCGGAGCAGGGGGCGTCGTATGTGAGGAGGTTTCACGCTGAGCGGGCGAGGCAGCGATAGGGGTCTGGTTCAGAAACATCATTGCACTAATCAGGCGGGGATGCTACCCTTGCATGCCCCCCACTGTGCTCCTTTCAGTGCCTGAAGCAACCCCTTTATTTATGTATTAGTGTATTTGGGAAGCAAACTCGTTCGCACTCTGGTTTCTGCTACCCCCTGCTACTCATAACCCCCCCTAACTGATTGCGTCTTTATACTTAAAACTATGTAACATTTTATTTTAGAAAAGATGGTGTGGCCTCTTATCCATTTGTCAGACAACAGACCTGAATGTCATCTATAAATGAACATCTTGAGGGTAAATTATGAATTGTGTGTGTGATACATTGAGAAAATGTGTCTTTGATAATATGAAATAACATTGTCATTAGTTAGTTGTCATCGTTTTGGTGATAGGAGGACATCTACACTGATTCTAATCACATCTTCATCTGTTGAATAGAGGAAAGAAGCGCGGCCCTTTGTAGTTGTGAACTGAAAACAGGTGCTCGTTGGCGAGGGTTCAAACATGGGACCCTGACGAAGGCTTGTAGCCAAAACGCGTTGGTCCATTTTTAATGATCTTTGCCATGCCATAAAATAAAGGCTTTTTCACTTTACTGGAACAGAGTGCCTTGGACCCCTTTTTTATCTTTTCACATCTTCAGCTGTGTTTCTCGTCTGGCCCAGCCTGTGTGATTCCTGGTCTAGAGGGGCGGATTGCCGGCATGAAAAAAGTGGTGGATCCTATTGGTTCACAGATCTGAGCCCCCGTCCCCCTCCCCTACCCTCCCCTCCCCGGTAGAAAACAACGGAGAACAAATTTGGAGCGACGCGCCTCTGCACTGTTATTGGTTAGCCAAATACCACGAAGTGGGCTTCCTATGCCAGATTTTCCAATGCGTTTTCCCAGGCTTTCAGTTTTTATGCAGAATAAGCTTGCGCACATGCGGCGCGCTCATGTCTAACGACACACGTCTATGTGGCAGGCAGTGCGTTCTGATTGAGACACACACACACACACACACACACACACACACACACACACACACAAACCATACATTTTGAACAAAGGCAATTTGTCTTTGGCCACTGACCGTGTTTTGTCCATACTGGGCAGGTTGTGTGGGTGCTCTGTAATCGGTCCATTTTATCATGGAAAGGGAAACTGCAAAAGCTGGGTTGAAACGGGGTGGCGCGTTATTATGGATCTCACCTGCAGTTCTAGGAAAACCCCTCTGTGATTGGCCAGTAGTCGAACTCTCACAAAGCTGGGTTGAAAACGCAGAGGTAAAGTCAGTGACGTAATACGGCCACAAAGCACAGATCTAACACAATGTGGATTCGAACAGTGCACGTGTCAATGTGCAAGCTAGTGCTATGGAGATGATTTCCGAAGTTCCCTCCCGCTCTTAAAGGTGTAGGGCAACAGAAATGGTGGACATTTTATTTTGAAGTTTTAGCTGGTTCTGAAGTTTCTGAACCAATCAGAGCGTCGCGTCCCTCCAGGCTATGGGGTCTCAAAGTATGTGACTTTCTGCACGTGAATTTCGTTTGTAAACAAAGTCACAGGGAGACATGAGGACAAATCAGCGGATTATTTCTAACCTATACACAACCTATATACATATTTAAGCGTAATGATTAGTTTAAAACAAGTAATACACTGTCTGGATGTCATCTTGAATGAGATTAAAAACGGAGTAGTTCTTTAATCAAAACCAGCTGTGTGGAGGAGGACAAGAAGCATGGGAAACAAACTGGTGATCTTCATTTTTATTGGCTTTTATCGATGTGTATCTCTACACATCGCAGCACGTTTTCGTTTTCAGGAAGTAATTAAAACTATATTTTTATGGATATTTTTGATATAAAAACACACAAAAATGAGTTGTTAGGTATGCCCATGTGATGACCACGGATGTGGTCTAAAAGTGTGAAAAACGTATTTCTCATTTCACTACGCCTTTAAAACCCAGTGTGTGTGGCCTTTATAAGTCCTTTATTAGTTTGCAGGATCTGTATGTTCTGCCATTGTTTCTGTGCGTTTGTGTGTGTGTGTAAGCCAAGTTAGTGTAGGCAGCCGCTAGAGCTCCCATAGCCTGCAGGGATGAACAGATCCCATAGCCCGAAATCCTAATCTCCGGTGTTTACACAAAAAATTATAATAAAGTGAAAAACAGGCTTTGTCACTGTGTGTATATGCTAATGAGCAATGCCCGTGTGCAGGTTGAGATCAATTGCTCAACCCACTGAGGAGAAGCATGTGGAACAGACGGACTCTGTCTGTGTGACTGGCGGATAAAGGTTTCCTTATTAGGTTTTATTTTTTTATGTAGGATTGTGAGGCAGCTATCACTGACATTAACTCACACTGTACCCTCGGACAAGCTTTCAAACCAGTTCCCCACCATGTGCTCTGCCGTTGTGGTCTGTAGCCCGCAGGGACTCTTCATGGAGTAATAAGTATGAACGTGAACCTCAATCACTGTTGCTTAATTTCCACATCTAGCTGAGGTGAGAGAAATATTCCTGTCAGAGTTTTTTGCAGCACGAGATGAAGGACAATGACCCCAGGGTCAGGGATGTTCTATCAAGGAGAGGCGGTTCCACCTCATCCTTCCAGGACCAGAGCATGTTCGCTCTGTTTCACCTTTTCATGCTAACATATTATGTTGTAATCAGTGTTCTGTCTCTTCTAGCTCCTCCAGATTCATGTCTGTGTATCTCTTTGTTGCTTTCTGTCTTGTTCTTTCATTTCACACCCATGCAGTTTCTCTGTCCACTGTCGACATCGATCTTGCAGTCCAAGCAGGCAAGCACACACGGCCATGCTTAAGGACACTAACGCCATTTGCTCGCCAGCAAGGCCATATCACTCATATTGGTGGGCTGACCCTCATTTAATTTATTTGCTCCTGGTGAGCTTCTCCATGTAGCCAGAGGGCAGCTCCTTTCCCCTGCATTAATAGGAATGTGCTCTGGGTTGTCATAGCAGCCTTACTGTGACCCTGACTGATAATAATTTCATTTAAAATGTGTGGTTTGTCTTTCCCCTATCGCCTCATTGGGAGAATTGGTTTCAGTACGACATTATGGTAACTGTTGAGCCACGGATGCCATTTAGCTACAGGCTAAACAAGTTTTCAACATTTTCTTCCCTGCTGATTTTCTGTGCCAGATGCAAAGTTTCTGGTGTGCTGTGCAAACTGTGCTGTCCTGAGCGTTTTTTAAAGTGGAACCCTGTTGAGTTGTACTATATGCGATCGCTAGCTCCATGGTGGTCTTGGATCTTGCTGGGAATCCTTGGGGCAAAACAGGAAATGAAGGGGAGGGGGGTTACACATTAATTACTTCTGTTGCTGCTGCATGCCGATATTGACTACTGTCTGTCGAGAAATCATGAAGTAGACCAGGATCAGTGCACATTGTACACAAGCTTTTCCCTCCTTGTATTGCTATTTCTAGTCATATAACATACAATAAGACAGATACAATCGAATAAACACAATAGAATATACCCTCACTGGTTTGCTCTGACAGAGGGACATTTTAAATGTGATATATATATTTATTTCAGACTCTTGCACTCAAAGCAGTTCCTAATCCTATTAAACTGCAACTCATTTGAAACGGATCTATTTCTTCATCTGATTAAAGAGTTCATTAGAATGACAGTTTTTGGCAGTTTTCAGCACAGGGGAAGCTGATGTAGTCGCGGTGACCTAACCCCCACTTGTGACCCTGTCATGTTTTCTCTGGGGCTCCAGAGGTTCTTTATGGCTGTAAGCAGACAGGATGACAGAGAACGGAGAGCTGAGAAAATTGGATCCTTTCCTCCTTTAATCTGCCAGTTGAGTGTGTGCCAGCACAGTGTAGCCAGTGTACGCTGGGCATACCAATCATTTTGTGCAGCATTTTGTATGGATTTAACTGCTCATTTCATCAACCATTAAGAAGGAATGCCGCGAATTCTACAATCAACGGGTCATGTCAACACCGTTCTAGCCATCCACATAGGCGTGAAAAGGGAAATGTGAGTGGAGTGGGCACAATGTAGTTCTTGGGAAAGGCTACAGATAAGGAGGGGAGAAAATGTGATGAACATTTAGTGTTGTGCAATAGCTTTGGTCTACACCTCTAAGGTTAGAGGATTAATCATGTTTTCAGTGCCAAGCATTTTTAACATGTTAATGCTGGAACTCTCAGCGACCCTAAATGAAAATCCTTGGCTTCTGTACTGTGCATTTGGTCTTTTCAGTAGAAAAATATTCATAGGTTTTCATGGCCATCTTTAATAAAGCAAGACTGCTGCAGTTTGTCCAGATCACTGTAATTTCTCCCAATGTGTTTCCTGGTGGCAGGTGGCTTTTGAAAGGAGTGGGAGAGATAGAAAGATGAAGGGGAACCTGCAGAGGGAGATAGACAGAGATACAGACAGAGTGGAGGTGCCCAGAAATCAAGGAGGGAAAAAAAATATGGCAGGGAAGGAGAGACTTCCATCAGCCTCCTCCAAAGAGACTGACATGGTGTGGCATAGAGAGCAACTCAAGAGAAGAAAGAACGTATGCAATAGTATAGATTGGTCCTGGCTCTGCTCTGTGTGTTCACAGCCACCTACTTTGCTCAGGGCCAGATAATGTTTATTGCCATGGATACCATTCCCACTGTGGCATTGTATGGAACAAATACGAGATAAATGCCCCCATCGATTGATTATTTCTTCTTACATTTGACCCTTTTTCTCTTTAGATAGGAGAGTTGAAGGTTAGAGAGGGGAAAGATGGTCCATCTAATCCAGATGGAATGAAAGCAGAGACGTTGCAACCCTACACAGTATGGTTGGTGCACCAACCATTCTTCCACCTGTGTCCCAACTTGCTGTTCTGTAGAGCACATATACTTCTCTATTTCCATGGCCTTAAGCTAGCTGAACCTGCACACGGTTAGGCTGCTTCTTTTTTCTTTCTCCTTGACGAGAAAGGAACACAAATGACAAGCAATGCTAAGACTGTCACAATGTAATTTCCTTTAGCAAACAGTGATCTACAGTGTGCCTAATTCTGAATTCTAATGGCTGTAAATGCTTGTCAAGTATATTAACAGTCATTAACAGTTCAGTATATCTTTCCCTACTAGTCTGAGCCAAATAAGGCCTCTGTTGTTTAAATCAGGGCTGTTTTTTAACAGTGGTTGACTCAGTCTCAAGAGTGGCTTAGTAAAAGGTCTGGTCAACATGGCTTCTCTCAGACTGTGGGTCAGTGGGGGAGGTGGAATTCTGTTGGAGAAAGGGGAGAATAGGGGGGTCTTTGTCTGATGGGGAGACCCCACTATAGCACCCACCCTCCCTTCTACCGATTTCCTTTCCTTTTTTTTCATAGTCGATGTTTGGCCCATTGACTATGACTTCATGGTGTACTTTACATTTTACAAAGCATACATTTACATACCCTTATATTTTGGAATAATGACAATCTTACAGAAAATAGCAGTTTGACAAGCTCACAACGCCTCATGTGTTGTGAGCTTGTCGATCTGCTATTGTCTGTGAAAGCTTTCCCCACAATATGGATGCTGGGGTTTAAGTGGTTGATACAAACTTATTGAAATTCTACACTTCTCCGGCTGACAATTATGTTGGAGTCAAGAAGCCATGCTTATTTTAATTTAATTCGTAAATCATTTTTTTCTCCAGGGACTATTTTCGTCTAGACTTGTCAAATCAATCTGCACCTTTAAAGAAAAACTACTTTGACAGACAGAAATGGAAACCGAATTTCTGCTGTTGAATTACCTTTCATACTGTACTTCAACTTCTAGTTATGTGTAAAGTGGAGTGGGTGAAATTATTTTCTGTACAAGCTTCCATGAATTGCAGTTGATAAAGATAATTATAAAAGAAAATGTTAACAAAATAACAATATAAAAAAGTGTGCAAAATATAAAGTAGGTTGTGATTCTGCGATGTGTATGCCAATGAACTTGAGGTCCCTGACCTGATCATCTCCACTATGACACCGTAGATGCTTACTTGCAGGCTTTCCATACTCTATTATCTCCTTACTCTTATTGACGTTGAGTGTGTAGTAGCACACTCATCCCGCAGTGTATTTTGTCTCAGTCAGTCCTTGCAGACAGTTGGGTGGAAAGAGGGCAAGGTAGGGACCATATCGGGGCAGCACCATACGCTGTGCTCTCAAACCCTTTTTGACTGCTCAGCAAAGTGGATTTGGGACAGGGGTAACAGCCCATACTTATCAAGCAGACAACCTCATTTTCTAGCACCTTGCTCCCTGCTCCCCCATTTTCACTACTCGCCCCAGTGCTGTGGTTCCTATTTTTCAAAACAAACGGCGGCTCCCACACCACTAGGCCCAAATAGATTAGACTTCCGTCACTATAATGTGGTTTCTGACACCAGTTTGCTCTACCCAGAGGCACCTCTCTCTTTAACTCTGCAGCTGTGAAATGAAAACCAGCACTATTTCAGTACCAATAAAGGCCTGCTATTAGCATATGGCATTTGTTTGTGTGCAAGCATGCGTAACTTTAGTGAGCTATACTTTGTCTTGCCTAGTAAGTTGTGCAAGACATCCATCCATATTGATGAGTGGAGTGAAAAACTAAAATGTTTCTTGTTCATGTTTGTTCCCCTTCCTCATTTAAATCTGCTTTCACTGTTTTAACAAACAGAAAAAATGTTTTGAGAAATTTGTCTTGGGCACCAAGAGACAGCGTATACATACATACATACATACATACATACATACATACATACATACAGTTCATAGTACAAAAAATAATTATCCTACCCACACTGTGCAAATATATCAAGAGGTTCAAGTATTACAGTATTGCACTCTCCCATCATATGGTCTTCCCCGTTCCCGTAGTTTAAAAGGTCTATTAATTTGAACACACATTTTAAGCCTGTATCTTATGGTAGACAATCAGTGTTTGCTCTTAATCATCAGATGTCACAGGTAGGGACCTTTGCTAGTATATGCTACTACAGGCTGGAAGTTAAGCTTTAGAATACCACAGAAGCTCACTGCTGTATAATAATATAATCGTTAGATTGTATTTGTAGGACTGAACCTAAGGTTTTCTGAAAATTCTTACTAAAATAATATATGTGTCACATACACAGAGGTGTCTCTATTATTAAGGTTATTTTTGCAGACAAAAACGTTGAGAACCCCCGACTTAGAGCAAAGCCATCTAGAAGAGGGCATCAATGTGTGTCTGTCTGTGTATCTGTGTGTCCAGAGCTAAAACTGCTTGACATTTCTTGTGTACACTTCCAGTTGGCATTTTGAAATATATGTGTTATTTGAAATATTTAACTTATAATAATGGAAGGAAATGGGTCTCTCGTTTCTGGCTGAAACAATGGCCAAATTTGGAGTCATACATCATATAAAATCAAATAAGGGAGCATGAATTTAAATATAAATATCGGTAATCAGGATAGGTTGTTTGGAAAGGAAGCTTAATGGCTATACAACACTCATGGCTATACAACACGCAAACATTTTTTTTTATCATCAAGATACATTCATTTAGTTTGCATCATCTCAATGAAGATGGCATTGCTTTGAAAATACTACACATGCTTAACAGCTAATTATGTTTATGAGACTGATACTTGTCATCACATGTGAGATGGGTCTGTGATTGCTGCCAGGGTCATAGCTTAAGCTTAATAGAGCATTATGAAGTGGCTTTGTCTGATGTGTGGGTAGGTGTTACAGTACATTTGCGTGTGGGTACCCTGTGTTTGTATACAATGCTGTACAACTAGTGGTGAGTAGTGCTTTATTTAGAAAGATCCTATAAAGATTCTGTCTCTCACCTTAGCTATAGTGAGGAGGGTCAACACCTCACCCTACCACCGCCCTTATCCTGCTACTCCCAGTCAGTCTCCCTACTGAGGCGATGTAGTGTCTGCCCTAACAAACCATTTTGAACTATTGAATAGTTGAGGCTCGGTGCTGCTTCACTGCTCCTACTTGGGTGAAAATCTGTTAACGGCAGATTATCTGGCTGAACCTGCAAGCCCACACAGCCTCCTTCTCAGATGGAGAATGGCCGAAGATGCCCTTGTGGCTTTAATTGTGGCAGATTTGGGCCAAAAAAACAAAACAAAAAACAAACACACATACACACACACGCACGCACACACGACACACACACACACACACACACACACCCACACACACAACACACACCTAGATGCGGTTCCAACAACGACGTAAAGCAGAGATGATTATGGTGCCTCCGCTGGTCTGCAGGACTAACTAATCCCTCCTGCCACTGCTCCATGCTGGTCTCTCTCCATCTGTTGTACTGGTGTTCTGCCACAGTCTACCTAATACATACACTTGGCAGCATTATTATTATTGATTTCCTGAAATCAATCACTTGCGTAACAGTTTGACCTACATTTAAAACCACATTCTTGGCACTGAGTGTTGGAAGAAGAGTAACACCTGATAATAAGAAATCTTTTATTATTTTTCCTGCTTGCTGACTGAATTGTTTGATTTCCACATCACTTTCTGCCTTTAGGGTTGTTGTTTTTATGGTGTGGCTTTGCAATAGGATATGTATGTGTGTGTGTGTGTCTGTGTGTGTGTGTGTGTGTGTGGGGTGTGTGTGTGCCCGCGTGTGCGTGGCAGTGAGCCAATCGCAGAGTGAGGCTTGCCTGCTAACCGATGCGCAACTGCTGTGTTCAATGAAATATAGACAAGGTGAATGTCATTGACATTCACTTGTGTCTGCCTGTCTGTCTCTTTGTCTGTCTAGAGGACTGATCAATGCCAAACTTTGTATGCACCACAGAAGCTTTATATATTTAAGTGGGGGTGGGCCTAGTGGTTATAGGATTGCTAAAAATAAGGGGAGCATGAATTGAAATGTAAATAAACAGGATATGTTGTTTGGAAAAGAAGCTTGAGGCCTATATAGGCTACCACTTGACATAACACTACACGCTCTGAGGAAGCCTGACAGCGAGTTCTGGGTTTGATTTCCGCCGTAGTCTGAAAACCCACCTCTTCAGACTCCATCATGGCCCGTAGCACTTGCCCTAGCCCGGGACGATCTTACAGGCATATGCAAGGCTCAACTTATGTAACTTAGAAGTCTTAGATAGCACTTTATGTAGACTTTTATAATAAAAAAAGATAATTATTATATCTGAATCTGATCCTGGGGTCTAGACGCTGGTGGTGGCAGTGCAGATGAACCTCCTTCCGTCCGTCGGGGATGGAGGTGGGTTAAGACTTGGTGGGGTCGGGGATGGAGGTGGGTTGAGACTGTCGGGGTTGAGCCTGATTGGCTGACTGCAGATTGGCTAGAAGTGCTCACATTTCAAGCCGTGAACGAAAGGATGTTTGTGAAGCATTCCCAGCAATAGAGATGGAAAAGTGTTGTAGAGAGATCTTCCTTATTGAACTTGATCATTTACAATGATGTCTTTGTCAGCAGACCCAGCACGTTTCATTGTTTGTTTTGTTTTGCTTCGCTTCGCTTGCAGCTGCACATTTCTTACAGTAATCTTGGTTAAACTACAGTATGTTAGAGCTGTGAAAGTTGCCAACCATATTGGTCCTACTGGGACATGATGAGATCTGTGGTAACGGCCAAAAGTAGCAATTGGCTTCTAGGACTCAGAGTTGCTAATTGGTCTGACCTGGTTGCTGTAGACGGGCACAGAGGTGCCAAGGTCCAGCAGTGGGCCAGACAGATTGAGGGTAGTTCTTAAACTCAATCTAGCCTTATGTATTTTTGGACATATAGCAGCTCTTCAGCTTGAGATATCGGTTTAGAGGCAGTTTAGTTGGAACTATTTTCTATTTCTGGCCCTGGATGGAGCAAATATTTATGTAGTTCAGTGATTCAATTAAGCCCTAATTTGTAATTGTTGGCATTTCCAGGTTCATCCACTGCAGTGAGGAAGGAGTAACGAGATTGTGACTGCACTGCAATATACGTTCTACATACCTCTCTAATATACGGCATACCATGCATTACATTACCTCCCTTCAATATACAGCATGTATGTACCATGCATTACATTATCGCTTTCTTTAGATCTTACACTAGGGATTTGGTACCTCGCGATAGATAAAAGAAGTTAAATATCTCAACCGTAGATGTAGCCTCTCTTGCTTGCTCTCTCTCTCTCTCTCTCTCTCTCTCTCTCTCTCTCTCTCTCTCTCTCTCTCTCTCTCTCTCTCTCTCTCTCTCTCTCTCTCTCTCTCTCTCTCTCTCTCTTCCCCTCGTCTATCTCGTCCCCCTCCTCTATCTCTCTACACATACTCCCCCCTTCTATCTCTTTTCCTTTTCTTCCTTTTAGTTCTCCCTTTCCCTTGAGGTGTGCCATTTCCTTGGAACATAGCAGGCATATTTTAAACTACATTTAACATTCAGCCACTTATTTTACTCTATTCGATGCATTATTAAAATACCTTCAGACCCCCTTAATTATTTCACTAGCTCTCCCTTTCCCGGCGGAACTGATAATTGGTGTTATTTATCTAAACAATACCACAATGTGACTCTTAGGGTGGGAGCAGTTGAATAATGGATGAGGACAAATGCAAAGCAATTGCACTTACTCAAAGACTTGTGCACTATCCTTGTCAGTGAGATTTGCCATTTACATTTGCAAAATGGCCACCAAAGTATTAAATGCTTCACTGTTTTCTTATAATAAAACTGGAGATAATATTCACTTCAATGTGCACTACTCAGAGAGAGAGACAGAGAGAGAAAGAGAGAGAGAGAGAGAGGGGGGGGGGGGGAGAGAGAGAGAGAGAGGGGGGGGGGGTGAGAGGGAGAGATTTAAGTTTTAATGAGTCTCTCTCTGACTCGGAGTGGGTTAAATTTGTCAGGACCAGGAATGGACATTCTCAGTTTCAATCAATAGTCGACTAGCAACACATTTTATCAAGGCGAATCGACTCGTCAAACGTCATCTCTGTTCTATTTTTACAAGACCCAACATACCGTATAGGCTGTTAAAAGTTTAAGGGCCCCAGACGGAGATCTCCGTCCTGTTAACCCTTTTTGATCTGAGATCCGATTCTAAAAATGTCTTGGACATCCTGACAGTTTTCTGAAAAAGCTATGTTTCTATGTCCGTGGTTCTTCGATTTTTCAAAAATAGCAGACATACAAGCTCGTGAGCTTGTATGTCTGCTACCTATATTGGACAAGGACTTTGACCTATATTGAATAATATAGGTCAAAGTCCTTGTCCATCCCTAGTCATGAACTCCAGTTGTTTATTGGTTGGTTTGGTTGTGATCTCTTTTGGAATTTTTGGGGTGATGAAGGGAGCTTTTGGAGAATTTGTAGTTCTAGGGTTAGACATTATGGCCCACTGACCCACAAAGTACTGTTTAAACACTCCGGGCCAGCAGAACACACGTTCCACTTGCCCACTCAGCCAGTAAAATGTATGCATTAAAAATGAAAACATCTGATTTCACTTTCCTGTGGTACTGGTCTTTTGTAATGATGTTTTATTTAATCGTCTCGTTAATTAACGATGCAACATAGCGTTTTGTCAGCCCTGTGTCTCAGTTGGTTGAAAGGCAGAGGCACCTGATTTGTCCAGACAGTCCACTGTTCACTCCACCAGCGTGCAGTGCAGTGCATTCATTCATTCACAACTGCCTGCACAGACAGAGCAGTGTTTCCTTCATGTTGCTTTGCTTTGTTGTAAAAGTTACACAGTCAGTGACTTAAATAAATTACTGTTGCATCATATTGGTTCAGTTTTTATAACGAGGGTCAATTCTTGACTAGTGTTGATTCAAAAGTAATGTTTCTAGGCTAGTGATCTTCAAAAGTCACTGCCCTATAATCTCCGTCGTTCTGGACAATCAAATCTCTATGCCTATAAATGGGTGTATTGGGCTTGTTTATGGTTATGTCTGAGTCAGTGAGGAGTAGCCTCTGCCAATGGCTTTCCAATAGCCAATTTTAATATACTAGATAGAGGTCATAGTTTGGGCCGCTTTGCAGCCCTCACACCTACAGTATGTCTCATCGCTGATCCGACCAATATGTCTTGAGTCATAGGTAACCAGAAGGCTCATCCCAAAAACGCTCACCCCCCATGCATATCAGTTCAATCGGCCGTTCTGAACAACTGGATATCCATATATGCCATTGCCTATACAGTATATGGACATATCGTTCGAATCGGCGATTCTGGACAACCGCATATCCAAGCGACTCGGTGGCAGGCACTCCACTCCATCGAGTGAAGTTGATCAGTCCCATATACTGCTTAGCGGTCGAATTTGGCCATGGACAACCGGTCTATATATGGGTGTACCGGGTTTGTTTATGGTTATGTCTGAGTCCTAGTGACGTGGCCGTGTTCCTGCCTATATTCTCCTCTTTGTATAATGTCATGTCTGAGTCAGAGTGACGTGACAACCGTGTTCCTGTCTATATATGGGCGTATCGGGTTTGTTTATTATGTCTGAGTCAAAGTGATATCAGAGGTCCGCCGTTCGACCCTCCACATTAGCTAATCTTAATATAGGACAGGATGCCAAAACCTGTGTGGTCCTTGTCATTGTGGCTGTTATTTATCTGATAGGATACTGCAAATAAAACAAAGTTGAAATGACTGGAAATACAAAAGCAACTAATCCTATGCTACATCCTACTCAACAATGAAAACATTACAATCCTATATGGGCATGATGCCAACTCACCTAATTCTCTCATCTCTCTCTCCCTCTAGTTACGACGGCGCAACCCTTCAGCCCGTTCTGGTTCACAGTGGAGCCGCGGGACACTCTGGCAGTGCGAGGCGCCCCCGCATTGCTCAACTGCTCAGCACACAGTGACGAGGCCCTGCCGGCACGAGTGGAGTGGAAGAAAGACGGCACATTTATGAGCTTGGTCTCGGATGAGAGGCGGCGAGTCTTACCCGATGGCTCGCTGCTCATCACACAGGTTGTGCACTCCAAGCACAACAAGCCCGATGAGGGCACCTATCAGTGCGTCGCCACTATTGACAACTTGGGATCCATCTCTAGCCGGACAGCACGCCTCTCTGTAGCAGGTAAGAGCTGCGAAAGATATTAAGCCTGAATTGGTCATAAACTGTCCCTTACCACTTGGAAAGTTTGGTATCTTGGCACATTTCAACCTGGGAAACCATGTGAGGAAAATCCCAAACATGATATGATGCTTTAATGAAAATGTAGAAAGATTGATGTAAAGTAGCAATACGCCATACCTTCCACTGTCCATGCATTTTGGCCAAAGAGGTCTGTTTTTGCCAGGCCTACAGTACAATGTGACCTTGTTCTGCTATGGGAGCAGCAAGTGGTGTGGGATTATTAGGAGTTTGAAGTCGAGTCACACCACTAAATTCAATTTGCAGGCATTGGAACAGCAGCATTCTGTGTGCTTTCCACTCTGCACTGCCCTGCCAGGTACAGAGAGAGAGAGAGAGAGAGAGAGAGCGCTTTGACAATAGCCTAGTCAAGTAGAAGCCTCTGCTTCTCAGATAGTGGCTGTACGAAGTTTTACTTCTTTTTGAGCGGTGGGCACACCGTCATCATGTAGCTTTGTGTGTCCCTATGTCTGTCTGTCTGTCTTTCTGTTTAGGGTGCCAACAGGTGAGAAAGTGGCACTTTTGAGCTTCACATTGTGCACAGTGTTGAGTTTGAGAAAGCTGAGTTTTAATGTAACACCAGTCTTTTTCAGCACGAGTGTCTGTATAACAATTACAGTATAGTTCACGTCACAAAGGTGTGATTTTTGGATTCATAGTGTGTTTAGTGTGTTTCTTGTCTATCTTTTTCATTCTGAGAAAAAGAGCATACATTATTGCCAATCAAGAGCTTGACAAGGTCCTTCTTTCCTCTTAGAGAGGCAGGAATAGTACTCATCACTGCACATTGTTATACTGTACATATCTCTGGTTTGCATTTGACATGGGGGAGTTTGTTTCAAGGCAGCAGTTTAAATGTCCTCCATGGTTTTACTAGCGGACACTACAAAGCCACGGTATGTGTTTTAATTGTATAAGAGCTTAATAGGTTGACCCTTTTTCATATTAATTGAACAACGTTCTAGGTATTTCCCGCCTGCACACATTCAATTAGTGCTTAGTTTATTGATGGTTGTAATAGTAGATAATTGTGTGCTCCGCTGCCTCAGCCCATCCTTGGGCCCATACATGGGCTGACCTCATGATCACCATGGGAAATCCTCTGACCTTAAGGTCATTTTAACACATCAATATCACAGCCAACCAGAGCATATCGTGTGTGTGTGTGTGTGTGTGTGTGTGTGTGTGTGTGTGTGTGTGTGTGTGTGTGTGTGTGTGTGTGTGTGTGTGTGTGTGTGTGTGTGTGTGTGTGTGTGTGTGTGTGTGTGTGTGTGTGTGTGTGTGTGTGTGTGTGTGTGTGTGTGTGTGTCTGTCTTTGAAGTTGATTCAAGTGGACCATGTTGGTACACAGTCGTGCCTGGCTCTCCATCAATGCCTGTCAGAGAAACCTGATTCATGTTTAATGCAGACAGGACTCATGTGGTTGTTGTGCTGAAATGAGCTCTCAAACAGCCTCGCAACCAATCGGACCTGCCTACGGGATGTTGGATTCAATCAATTCTGACTTAGAAGCAAGAGAAAACCATTCTACACACACACACACACACACACACACACACACACGTGGGCGTGTGCCGTGTCATACACCCATATTGACACACAGACACACCAAGCCAGTAATGCGTCTCCAGCATGCTGGCAGGTGGCCAATAAAAAAGGTTAATTTCAGCGTGGAAGGAGCAGGCCATTAGGCCAGGAACGATGGTGTACGCAGGGAGGAGCGAAGGCCCTGGGCGTGACCTCTGAGACATAATGGCTTGTCCGGTTAGCATGCTGCAGGGAATGGCGGGTAATAATAATAGGATTGATTACTGCGGGACGTGTCCCCTAGTTCTTTATATAGAAGAGCCCTCACCACAATCGACGGCGCTCCTCCTCGTCCCCTTATCCCCTTACACCTCTTCTCTTTATCATTCTCTCTTTCTGTCGATGTCTATTTGTTTTTCAACCCCTTTCTACTCTGTGTTTATTTTCTGTCTGCCCCCTTTGTCATCCACTCTGTGTGTGAGCGCACGTGTAGTACATGAGATAGCAGAGAAACATTCAGAGACTGGGGGGAGAGTGGCTTAGCCGGGCGTGGGTTTATGTATTCAGCTTGAGTCTCAGTGAGGGAAAGGGAGGGGGAGAAAGAAATTATAGGGCCGGGAGAGAGGCTTGCAGTGCATAGAGTAAGATGCGAATAATGAGACTCCCATCTCTACCGTCTAGTCGTCTCTCGCATAACTCTCCCCCTCCTTCTGTTTCTCCCTCGACTCTTTGAACCCACTCCTCCTCCAGTGGCTTGAGGTGAGTGCCTTTTCAGCATTGCTCGACAGGGATACCCCCTAACAGAAAGACGGTAGAGAGAATCGCTTAATCCCCCCCCCCCCCCCCATCTCTATACCTATATCGTTCAATTTTATTTGATTACTAACCCTAGCTGAAGCAGTCGAGACTGGGTGTTCTAATCTGTTGAATTTGCTCTGTCTGATTGGTTGGTTACATTTGTCATCCATCCTAAATGGTAAATGGTAAATGGTGCATTTATATAGCGCCTTTATCCAAGGTGCTTTACAGAGATTGTGCATTACATTCACCCATTCACACACACATTCATACACCGATGGCAGCGGAAACCATGCAAGGCACCAACTAGCACATCGGGAGCAATTAGGGGTTCAGTGTCTTGCTCAAGGACACTTCGACAGTAACTCTGGGGGAGCCCGGGTTCGAACTGGCAACCTTGCGGTTACCATCCAGGCACTCTACCCCTGAGCCACCGCCGCCCCTGTGTTCAAGGGCTATATATATTCTTTTTGAGGGGCGCTCACCCCTCCTATGTCCAGCTTTTAGTGTGGACACTAACATTAAATTCCCATTGACAATGAATGGAGAATTTTATGTCATAGTGTAAATTTTACGTCGTAGTTAAATTATGTCAAATTTTACGTCATATAGTGTAAACACAAACATTGCGTAACACAAACATTGATGACGAAGGTGAGGACGCAAATTGTGATTGGCCGTAATGAGAAGTGTGATAATGTAAATTTGTGCAACTGTAAATACAAAACAGAAGTGCGGAGGAGACTTTATTGCTTGCTCAATGCTCATGGTCAGAGCTTCCGTGCTCCAGACTGTATGACCGGAAACATTTGAAAATTGTGGGAAGCAACAGTCTGGCCAATGTGGGCTCGCTCCAACGAGCATACACTAGTTCTCTTATTATATTATATATTTACAGTATTTCTTTATTCTTCTAAATAATATATCGGAATCTAACTACTTCCACATATTTTGTGCTAGAAATCTATTTCAAACTTTATGCAGTTATTTATTAGGGATGTGGAAAAAAAGGCGATTTCGATTTGCTCACCCCTACTCAAATAATAGAAGTTGATAAAAAACATCAAAAGAACACTGTACGAGTGTATATCTCTGTGCACACTGCATGTCTCTAAGAACACTGTACGAGTGTGTATCTCTGTGCACACTGCATGTCTCTCTGTACGAGTGTGTATCTCTGTGCACACTGCATGTCTCTGTACGAGTGTCTCTAGAACACTGTACGAGTGTGTATCTCTGTGCACACTGCATGTCTCTGTGTGTATCTCAGAGTGTATCTCTGTGCACACTGCATGTCTCTCAGTGTGTATCTCTGTGCACACTGCATGTCTCTCAGTGTGTATCTCTGTGCACACTGCATGTCTCTGTGTGTATCTCAGTGTGTATCTCTGTGCACACTGCATGTCTCTGTGTGTATCTCAGTGTGTATCTCTGTGCACACTGCATGTCTCTGTGTGTATCTCAGTGTGTATCTCTGTGCACACTGCATGTCTCTGTGTATCACAGTGTGTATCTCTGTGCACACTGCATGTCTCTGTGTGTATCTCAGTGTGTATCTCTGTGCACACTGCATGTCTCTGTGTGTATCTCAGTGTGTATCTCTGTGCACACTGCATGTCTCTGTGTCTATCACAGTGTGTATCTCTGTGCACACTGCATGTCTCTGTGTGTATCTCTGTGTGTATCTCTGTGCACACTGCATGTCTCTGTGTGTATCTCTGTGTGTATCTCTGTGCACACTGCATGTCTCTGTGTGTATCTCAGTGTGTATCTCTGTGCACACTGCATGTCTCTGTGTCTATCACAGTGTGTATCTCTGTGCACACTGCATGTCTCTGTGTGTATCTCTGTGCACACTGCATGTCTCTAGTGTGTATCTCTGTGCACACTGCATGTCTCTGTGTGTATCTCAGTGTGTATCTCTGTGCACACTGCATGTCTATGTGTGTATCACAGTGTGTATCTCTGTGCACACTGCATGTCTATGTGTGTATCACAGTGTGTATCTCTGTGCACACTGCATGTCTCTAGTGTGTATCTCTGTGCACACTGCATGTCTCTCAGTGTGTATCTCTGTGCACACTGCATGTCTCTCAGTGTGTATCTCTGTGCACACTGCATGTCTCTAGTGTGTATCTCTGTGCACACGGCATGTCTCTCGTCGGCATCTTATTTATAACTCGGCGTGGCATTATTATGGATCCCACTGCAGCCCTGCTGTGATTGGCCAGTAGTGAGCTGCTTGCGCATAGTGTGCACAAAGTTGACGCCAGCCAAGATGATTCGAGAAATGCCATCAGCTCACGGAAACCATAGACATATAAACGTAGACGCCTCTTCCGGCTCTGGGGCGTACTCTGTATCTCGAGGGAAGGCAACATGGAGGCAAGCTTTCCCGAGGAAGCAAAGCGGAAGCATAGCGGAAGCATAGCGGAAGCTTCCGCGGGTACGTAACAGAAGGGGACGTTCGGTAGGCCAATTAGAGATGTGACTCCCTCTTTCCCAGCGGCACTTGCATTAAACGGAAATCCCGGAAAAGACGTGCTGTGATTGGCCAGTAGTCCAATTGAGTGGCAGCGACGCAGCATGCCTTCAGCACTTCCGCTTGACTTCCTCCTCCCATTGGAGATGCGTGAATCTTTTCTACGTCCGAGCATAGACATGGTAACGCCCCGCCTGCCTCTGATTGGCCTACCGACACTGCCGGCCGCAGCACCAGACTTTCCTCCGAGGTGGAGGATACATGCTGGATAGTCTGCCGCAAGGTTACTTTTACTCCGTGGTGGGAAATAATACAAGAGAATGACAGCTTGGCACATGCGACAGTAACTTTTATTTTTGTAGAAGAGGCAAACTAACATTGTTTATGCCGTTTGCTTTGATGGAATTATTGATTGTGTGTTCTAAATAAAGTTTGTTGATTATTGTGTAATTTATTTGTATGTGTAAACTTGAAACATTATTGTACTGTAAGGTCTCTTTTCCCTTGATTCTTTATCTTTTTTAGTATAACAGTATTAGTTTACTATAATTAGATTAATACACGATAATCAACACTATTCAATCAATTATTCAATCAAAGCAAACGGCATAAACAATATTAGTTTGCCTCTTCTACAAGAGTAAGAAGGCTGCAGCCTGTCACGCGTGCCAAGCTGTCATTCCCAGAGGACAGTCAGCGCAGGCACACCTGAACTTCCATGGATGGCCAAAAGCCACTGTCTGCCGGAAGAGATGCCGACAGACAGCGGCTTTTGTCCGCGCATGGAATCCTAGGTGTGCTTACACCCAGTCTGGCGAGACTATGGGGGCAAGACGGGCAGTACCATGTCTAAGCTCGGACGTAGAATAGATTCACGCGTTGGAGACAGGCATCTATATTTTTTAATATCTATGACGGAAACCTTTCCCCTCGATCATCTTGGCCGTCAACTCTGCGCACACTCCGCTCACCTGGTCCGCTCTCTATGCTCAACAGCGTTGACAACAGAGTCCTATGTGAAACAACCGCTCACTATTTTAACCTCTTGAGCCCCATTGCCCCCGCCGGCGGGGGCAGCGGCTGTCCAGCGCTCAGCGGGTCAATGGAGACCCAATTGGTCTCCGGTTCCAACTCCGATGTTGCGGATTCACCCCCTTCAGAGTACCTGTTTTACCCGTCTGTCCATTGTGTCCATTGTATGTCCATATACCATATGGAAATCCCTGATGGCATTAATATATTATGCTTCAGCTTTAATACATTTTCTACTGTACATCATATATATTGCGGGTTTTCAGCGAGCCCACACAGTTTCTACAGGAAATACTAACTTTTCTAGTTATTTTTTACATGATCTTGTTATATTGTTGTATTGTTGTATTTCACTGAGAGAATAGTACTGCCGTAGCAGACAACCCGCAGCACTCCAGGTTCAAACAGGTGCAAGGCTCGAAGATATAAGTAGAGATGAAGAATGCCAGCACTCATCACCGCCACTATTTCACTCCTATACATACCTGTATGAAAAAAATGAGACACAATTAAATTGTGTCTCAAATTGTGTCTAAATTTTATTTTCTTCTTTTTGCACTCAAGGAGGATAGAGTGAGATTCAGTGTGGGCAAGGGGGTTTCCTGTTGTCTTATATCACACAGCTATGTTGCAACACATAATTGTATATATAAAGCAGGGTAAACAGGGTCAGAAGGCCTCGCTTGTTCTAGCTGCACACCTACAAATAGGGCTGCTTTGAGTGATCTCTCTCACACACACACATACACACACACACACACACACACACACACACACACACACACACACACACACACACACACACACACACACACACACACACACACACACACACACACACACACACACACAAAGGTTCTGGTGACATGTCACGTGGGCAGGACTGAACTATTCCCTGAACTGTCTGTATCTCTCCCTCTCAATCCTTCCGAGTTTCTTTCCTCGCTTCCCAAAAAGCACCACGCCTCTCCTTCCTCATCTCATCTTTCTCCCTGTCTCATCAGCTATCCTCTGTCTCACACTTTTCCTTTCTCTGACCCCCATCCCTTGTCTTGTCTTACCAGCCCTCCCTTTCCCTTCTATTACCGTTCCCTCCCCTCTGTTATTCTTTTCCATTTTTCCCCAATCCACACCTTTTGTTTGTCCAGTGACCGCACGCACGCACGCACGCACGCACGCACGCACGCACGCACGCACGCACGCACGCGCACACACACGCACGCGCACACACACACACACGCACACACACACACACACTTTTTCTTTTTTTCCCCTCTTTTGTGTGTACTGGCCTTGGGTGTGCACACGTTGGCACTCTGTACATGTGAACGTGAGACTTTCCATTGTTGGTCAACACAAAATCGTTCACAATGAAGCTTTGTATTCAATTACCCCAACCCCCCCACACGCACACACACACACGCGCGCGCACACACACACACACACACACACACACACACACACACACACACACACACACACACACACACACACACACACACACACACATACTCATACTCCAAATGACCTGCCCATTATACATGGGCAACTGGTGGCCTGAAGGCCAACCACCACCTTCACTTAATGCGCCCCACAGGTTAATATCTATTATCCAGTTGCTGATATACAGTATATTATGCAAACATGCAAATATAATCCGCTTTAGATATTAGTAGCTGGCATTAAAATTGTAGCGACTTTTTTATTTCCAATATATTTGTATAATCAAGTAGCCTATAACTAATAATAATAATAATAATAATCAGGATTCCAATTCAAATATAGCAAAAATAGCAGATCTACAAGCTCAAAACGCGTCACACTGAAACACGTTTTGAGCTTGCTGTAGAATGACGAAGTACGGCATTATGGGAAAAAAAGTTCATAGATAAGAGGTTTCTGCCAGACAGTTAATGCAATGTGGCCCTCAGTCTGGAGACAGACAGTTAATGCAATGTGGCCCTCAGTCTGGAGACAGACAGTTAATGCAATGTGGCCCTCAGTCTGGAGACAGACAGTTAATGCAATGTGGCCCTCAGTCTGGAGACAGACAGTTAATGCAATGTGGCCCTCAGTCTGGAGACAGACAGTTAATGCAATGTGGCCCTCAGTCTGGAGACAGACAGTTAATGCAATGTGGCCCTCAGTCTGGAGACAGACAGTTAATGCAATGTGGCCCTCAGTCTGGAGACAGACAGTTAATGCAATGTGGCCCTCAGTCTGGAGACAGACAGTTAATGCAATGTGGCCCTCAGTCTGGAGACAGACAGTTAATGCAATGTGGCCCTCAGTCTGGAGACAGACAGTTAATGCAATGTGGCCCTCAGTCTGGAGACAGACAGTTAATGCAATGTGGCCCTCAGTCTGGAGACAGACAGTTAATGCAATGTGGCCCTCAGTCTGGAGACAGACAGTTAATGCAATGTGGCCCTCAGTCTGGAGACAGACAGTTAATGCAATGTGGCCCTCAGTCTGGAGACAGACAGTTAATGCAATGTGGCCCTCAGTCTGGAGACAGACAGTTAATGCAATGTGGCCCTCAGTCTGGAGACAGACAGTTAATGCAATGTGGCCCTCAGTCTGTGCCAGACAGTTAATGCAATGTGGCCCTCAGTCTGGAGACAGACTGTTAATGCAATGTGGCCCTCAGTCTGTGCCAGACAGTTAATGCAATGTGGCCCTCAGTCTGGAGACAGACTGTTAATTCAATGTGGCCCTCAGTCTGTGCCAGACAGTTAATGCAATGTGGCCCTCAGTCTGGAGACAGACAGTTAATGCAATGTGGCCCTCAGTCTGGAGACAGACAGTTAATGCAATGTGGCCCTCAGTCTGTGCCAGACAGTTAATGCAATGTGGCCCTCAGTCTGTGCCAGACAGTTAATGCAATGTGGCCCTCAGTCTGTGCCAGACAGTTAATGCAATGTGGCCCTCAGTCTGGAGTGAGTGTGGGAATATAGTGGCCCTCTCCATCAGCAAAGTTGCCCACCCCTGAATTGCATGATACCTCATTGCTGAGCAGCCAGGATTGTCTTCGTGACAAATAGTCCTGACCTGGAAATGAGGTCAGGGTCACCATGGCATTCCATTACCCTGATTTTCATCTGTCTCTGGAAGGCAGCATGAAGATCTATCTCTGGAAGGCAGCATGAAGTAATCAAGTAAAGAAGAAAAAAGGTCTAGTTATGCGTAGTTATTGCACATGTCCTGCACTGAACTCGGGGGGTAAAGGAAAGGAAACTCTTGGAGCACAGATGATGAGAAAAGGCAAATGCAATGAAATGGCACACAGTTATCGATGAGATCGTGACTAGGAGGTAACGGTATGCAACAGTTGAACAATATAAGCAGCGGGGAAAGAAAACGTGGCTGAGGAAGGAGAAGAGTGGATGGCACTTCACAGTACTGTAGGTATGTGCGGACATTCCCTGGAGAATGTCTGCTGGAGAAAAGAGTCGCTAGGGAGTCTGCAGGGCTGAGAGCAGACGACAGCCTCCATTTTAGGAGTATTCACTGACTGATTAGGTCCACTGGGTAGCCGGAGAGGCTGACAGAGAAATCCCTATCTCTACTCTGCAGACGTGTGTGTGTGTGTGTGTGTGTGTGTGTGTGTGTGTGTGTGTGTGTGTGTGTGTGTGTGTGTGTGTGTGTGTGTGTGTGTGTGTGTGTGTGTGTGTGTGTGTGTGTGTGTGTGTGTGTGTGTGTGTGTGTGTGTGTGTGTGTGTGTGTGTGTGTGTGTGTGTGTGTGTGTGTGTGTGCGCGCACAAACGTGCCTTTTGTATGAATTGGTATGTGCACACATGAATGTGTATACTGTGTTCTAATTTCCATGTATCTGATATCTCATTTTCTAGCATGCATTCTATTCTTTTACCATTGCACTCTATATTGAGAGCACAGTACCAATGCCAGGTGATTATAGTGAGAGCTAATTAGCTCGCTTTACAAATTAGTTTGTTGACGTCAACAACTTCACAGGTGCTACCAGCAGTTCTGTGATACATCTTCTGGACAGTTAGGCAAGGAAATTAAATAAGTGATTTCTTTTGCTATATTCCGTAACATATACGTATTTATATTGTGCGCCTACTACACAGTTTGGCGAGGTGGAAGATAGGTTGCTTGGAACAGCCAGGGTGTCAGAGGGATGAGACTAAGTAGGGACAGACTTCCTGAGTTTGCAATGCATTACTTTTGATTGCTATATGCACTATACACTACAAATTAACGTGGAATACTAGTTTAACACCAAAATGTATCTTTTAATGTCCTTACAATGTGTTACCGGTATACATTTTACAAAACCCCCACTACATTTTCTCTCTGCATGTTCTGAGCATTTCTCATTTGTAGTCATATGAGAATGACGTGCCATGATCATAGTGTACGGTCTATAATACTAATTTGTTAATGTTCATTCCACTGCTTGTTGTCTCCACCTGGCCGAAGGCATGAGGAGAGACTATGTTTTGCACTCCGTCCGTCCGTGTCTCCGTCCGTTACCAGCTAATCTCCGGCACCGTTGACCTCATCCATGCCAAACTGTGCACACACGCTCCCTGTTTGCCAACAACGAACCTCTGCCCCAAATATTCCACAACAGCTTGTTATAGTGCCACCATGAGGCCGATTTGGGCAAAACACATTTATATTTGGCGGGTAACACTATCAGATGAATAAATTAACATTTTGATTAGCTTATAGTTATAGTTGTCCTTTCTACTTGTAGGAGGAGCACATTAAGAAAGGTATTTATTTACATCAGACCACCAGGTCCAAAAAAGTACTCCATGAAGTGTAGATTTGTGTCTATGTGTATATTCAGCAGGCAGCATTTTTAGATTAATACATGAGCATTAATTAACCTCTGTTCTCTCCACTTAACGCAGCCACATGTCATTAAAAGTTATTTCCATCAGACGAGGTCCAACAAAGTAATCCATGACTGTATACAGATCTTGTAAGCGTTATAAGCACAACCTTAAAATCCGTATAAAGATATAAAAGCCAAAGTTTATTTTGCCGTAAAAAAAACTTTCTTTGCGATACAGCGACAGTACTCCCGCCCCTCCCCCCGCACATGCAGGGACCGTGACATATTTTTTCCTTGAGCATAATGAAAGAAAGGCACCTATACAAGGTCAACATTTTTCTTTCAAAACGGTGAAAGGTAGATAATACTAGAATGTGTTGGAATAGAACAAAATGTTTTATGGCTAATAACATTTTGGAATTTGATATTTTTTCAAAATCATTTCAGGCTATTTTATTGTGGTAATTGAACAGGATCATTACAAGTACAAGGCATGACAATGAAATTAAATAGGAGAAAAAAACAACAAACCTCTGCCCCAAATATTCCACAACAGCTTGTTATAGTGCCACCATGAGGCCGATTTGGGCAAAACACATTTCTGTAGATTACTCATACACATTTTATCCATACGCAATTTGGTATACACTATCTCCATAGTCATGTGATCAACACGGATCCCATATTCCATCCTGATTGGCGAAGACTGGCTTCCAAAGCTTGCATGATTGGTCCATTTCGAACAAAATGCCACAAATCACAAACACAGTGTGCAATTTCCGTGAAATTATACGCGCATATTTCCACTAGGCCGAGGACGACATGCCACTTATTTTTTTCCAAAACCGCCTCACGGTGGCGCTATAACAGGCCCGTTCCGTCCCGTTTTTACCTATAACTGCATCAATCTGTGTACAACTTTGTATGTGCGCTCCCTAGAGGCCATGGCAAAACATTTTCCCTGCATTTTCCACATCTCCCATTTAGAGTGCCACCATGAGGGCGATTTCTGCAAAACACATTTGTTTATATTAGTCGCACAGATTTCATCCAAATCTCACGCAAATCGGTACACATGATCTCTGTAGTCATGTGATCAAGACGAGTCTGTTGGATTTATCAGATTCTACACTGATTGGATAAGATTGCCTTCCAAAGTTTTCAGGAGTGGCCCGTTTTGTACAAAATACTGCAAATCATGAACACAGTGCAATGCAGTGAAACTGTGCACGCATGTTCCCACTAGGCTGCGGAAGCCTGGCATTTTTTAAATCAGCCTCATGGTGGTGCTATAACAGGCCAAGTCACGTCTTTACATGCACCGAACAGCCCAAGGAAAAACATCTGGCCTGCATTTTTCAATTCTGCCTTTTCGAGCGCCACCAGGAGGCCGATTGCAATAAGCCTTTTTTAGGCTGCTCAACCGTGCTACTTTAGGTCACCCAGCAGTATTGCAGCTGTTCACACCCCAAACAGACCGACAGACAGACAGACAGACAGACAGACAAAGTGCCTGTTATCAATGGAATTGTATGATGGGCCCTTTAAAAGGTGTTTTCTTGGTTCCAAACCTAAAGCAGAGTGCTGCTGTAGTTGACAAATGATGAAGATAAATTTCCCTTGCAAGTTAATGTGGTTGAGCTGCCTACTGACTGACTGTGTAGGATTGCAATGTCTCCTTTTCAACCCATAACCCTCCCACCCGTGAAGGCCAAAACCCATGGGACATTCTCCTTTTCTCTCTCTCTCTCTCTCTCTCTCTCTCTGCTGTGAAATGTGACATGTTAACTGGGGGTTTGAGAAGCGATCAGATGGCATTTAGCCTAGTGGTTGGAGGTTTCACAGAGTGTTTGATTCGATATCAATGTGTGTACGCACAGAGTTTTGAGCTTGTAGATTGCTATTTTCAGTTGTGCTGATACCGATACTGGTGGGCTATCGGTTACTCGTACTCTGTATCGGAACCGGGCCTGATAATTTGAACCGAGTACTAAAACATTCAATTGACACTAGGCTGAACGATCAATGCAACGGGAGCAAGTCTGACCCAACAGAACACTGCAGCAAAATGAGCAAATCGCCCAAACCAGCCGATCTACAAGCATAAATGACAACTGACAATTTTAGAACGGAGATCCATCTGCATCTATGTTTATATTTGGCGGGTAACACTATCAGATGAATAAATTAACATTTTGATTAGCTTATAGTTATAGTTGTCCTTTCTACTTGTAGGAGGAGCACATTAAGAAAGGTATTTATTTACATCAGACCACCAGGTCCAAAAAAGTACTCCATGAAGTGTAGATTTGTGTCTATGTGTATATTCAGCAGGCAGCATTTTTAGATTAATAAATGAGCATTAATTAACCTCTGTTCTCTCCACTTAACGCAGCCACATGTCATTAAAAGTTATTTCCATCAGACGAGGTCCAACAAAGTAATCCATGACTGTATACAGATCTTGTAAGCGTTATAAGCACAACGTCCTTAAAATCCGTATAAAGATATAAAAGACAAAGTTTATTTTGCCGTTAAAAAAAACTTGCACGTGTTGATTTTCTTTGCGATACAGCGACAGTACTCCCGCCCCTCCCCCCGCACATGTGCAGGGACCGTGACATATTTTTTCCTTGAGCATAATGAAAGAAAGGCACCTATACAAGGTCAACATTTTTCTTTCAAAACGATGAAAGGTAGATAATACTAGAATGTGTTGGAATAGAACAAAATGTTTTATGGCTAATAACATTTTGGAATTTGATATTTTTTCTAAATCATTTCAGGCTATTTTATTGTGGTAATTGAACAGGATCATTACAAGTACAAGGCATGACAATGAAATTAAATAGGAGAAAAAAGGGGGTAAAATAAGTGGTTACTCAACAAAAATAAAAAAGTACTCATATCGGTACTCTGTATTGGCGAGTACTAAAAAATAAGTACTTGTACTCGTACTCGGTCTGAAAAAATGGTATCGGAACAACCCTAATTTTCATAGTGTGACACCGTTGTACAACAAATATATGCTGTAAATCAGGCTTAATGTTAATAGAGAGAGGCAAAGACAACCAATTCCCTTTGACCTAACTCAGGAAGTTCAAATGACAGCAGAATATCTACTTCCTGGCTGATCTCCCCAAGGCTAGGTCATCCAAGAACTCTTTCTCCATGCAGACAATACTTGGATCCCTCATTAGATTATTAGCAATAGTTATATCAGATTTATTGCACTTGGGACAACAGTAAACCTTGGGAGAATAGCCACAACTCTCTTGTTTTTCATGGCAATGTCAGACACACTGTTGCACAATACTGACTTGAATAACTGATTACTTCTTTATACATACAAGCATGTAGGCTATTAAACATATTGACTCATTTAAAAATTATTCGATATCAATAAGCTATCTTTTATTTGGTATTACATGCATCATTTTAATACAAATACACATTCAATAAATACACCTCATTCACAAAGTGTGGACACAGATGTGATACTAAAGTGCAAGCGGAGTGTTTCAGCGAAAACTGATTTCATAATTTTTGTACATGCTTTTTTGTCTGCTGCACTGAATCTCATGTCTGCTGCTCATATGTTCCACAAATCATGCTTAGCTGTTATTAGAATTCCTTATTCTTCATGCTAAATCTATTACAATAGTACCAAACCTCAAATAAAATGTTTGTATTCTTTCTTCTCATTTTCACATGAGAGTATTACCTTATTAATGTTCAGCTGATCATCACGAGATCAAGGGACTTGCTTCCAAATAAAGCAGATATACACTCTGCCAAGGTGTTGCAATGAATGTGAAGCGTTGTAAGCTTGCAGATCAGTTATTTTTGACGAGAGACCGAGTTGAACTTCAGCACGGGGAAGTCGGGTTTCACGTTGGATATTTCCGGTTGCCTTTTATGGTGTTAAATGGGCCCGTGGAATAATGCAACTACTCAATGCTTAATGTTGAGTCATTTATTTCCACTCATTTTAACCGTGTTCAAATCAAGACGGCTGAATGAAATGGCAGCATAATGTTTTTCCTGAGATTTTCTGCAGGATGCTGTAGTGTACACAGCAGGCAGACAGTCACCACTTTGCAACATTCATCCATTTCAATTGTAGACAAACTGTCTCTGTGCCCTTTTTGAAACTCCCATTGCTCTACCAGATGACAATTGGCTCTTTTCGACTAACTAACTGAACCGTGCTGTGCCGTTCTGGATTTGCTTCAATGCGCTATGGCTCGGTTTCAGAAGGTTCTCAGAACCTAATTTGGTTCCTGCTCAGGACGCATGGGAGAAGCTAGTAGTGCTGTTACTCTGGATTTAGTCAGGCGGATGTGACAACACTGGAACTATATCCTAGAGCAGAGGTTCTTGTTTTTATTCAACAACCCCATATTACTGAGATACTGAAACGTGGAAAAAGATTTAATGGCACTTTTCCATCGATCCTTTGTTTCCTGGTATGGCTCATTATCATTGGTTAATAAGAACAAACTCCATAAAATCATCAACGTGTCCAGCAAAATAGCTGGGGTACGATTTGAGAGTATGACTTCAATGTATGAGACCCGGGTACTCAGGAAGGGGAAAGCTATTACTAGGGACAAAATACACCCGTTACACAGCCAATACCATCTTTTACCATCAGGGCTATGGTACATGGTACCTTCTCTGTAGTGTTGGGAAAGTTCATTTATTTTATGAACTAGTTCAGTTCACAGTTCAGAAATTTAAAAAGGAACTAGTTCAGTTCATAGTTCCTAATTCAACATTTTGAAGTTCATGGTTCCAAAAAATGAACTATTTTAGTTCTTTTTAGTTCTTTTTTTAAATTTTGTATTGCCACAGCCCATAGCTATATAGAACCGCAGACTTTATTGAATAAAAAAATCACACCCGTGTGAAGTGAGTGGTGCAACTCCGTGTGGGGGTTCCCGGGGGGGGGGGGGAGTTCCAGACCCACAGGAACGCACCCAGGGTGCCGGCCCGGTTCCGGCGAGCCACCCCGCGTCCGAAATGGTTGAGAAATGACAGAGTTACCGTGTGCCGGTGGTTGCACCACTCAATTCACACGGGTGTGATTTTTTTTTTTACATTTTGGGGAAAAAATTGCTCTTTGCAATGTGAAATGCCACCGAATTTAAGGATTCATCCTTTTCCTTGTCTTTATTATGGGCCAACTTGTGAAAGCATACATGTGAAGGGTCTCAGTTCTTACAGCCTGCAAGCTCACAGCCTCACACAGCCACAGCCTACAAGCTCACAACGTGAGCTTGTAGATCAACTATTTTCAGCATGGAACACGTGTACGACGAAGAATAAATCAGGCATCACTGCGCTTCTGTGGAGGGTGGGAGATATATTTTGTTAGCCGAACGAGGCGATCATGTATGGACAGTTGGACACATACGACATACCTCATCGACGCAAAAATAACAAGCAATTGGAATCTATTTTCCGTGGCACATTATAAACACGTTTACTTTACCTCCTCCGTGTTTGGGTCGGGACATGTAGGACTGTATGTGTCTGCTGTCTGCGTGCATATGTGCGCTGCGCGCTCCAGTGAAATTGTGCGGCTTGAGAAAGATTAGTTAATTTGTGTTGGATAAAGGGCTTATTGGTGGGTTTTCCGCTAGATATTAACGACTGGTTAGGGTGTGTTTTAGCGGGGGTTTCGCCTGGAAGGCTCACTCACTTTTGAACGAAGTTGAACGTGAGAAAGTGACGTTCACACACGCCAGAAATGAACGCGTTCACAATGACGTTCATCAGGCAGAAATACAGTACGTTCAGTTCACGTTCAGCCGAAATAGGAACGCGTTCGTGAACTATCGTTCTTTGAACACGTTCGGTACATCACTTAGGGCCTCAAGATCGTTTGTTTCCATAAGTATATATAGGACTTATGAACAAGCAGGCCCCATCTCAGTTCCGTGCATAAAGTGTGATGTGATGCCTCTTGGAACTATGACTGGTGGCATTCTGTTGGCATTGTTTCTTTATTGTCAATGTACTGTGTGATCTGTTTGTTTGTATTGTATTGTTTTCTCTGATGACTGCTTGGCACAAAACAAATTTCCGAAAGGACAAATAAAGTATCTATCTATTATGAAGGATATTCTTTGGCAACCCCATCTGTTCCCCATAGTTTCAGGTTATGGAAGGTTTTGGGTTACCCTTCATAGTAAAAACAAAAATTGTTGCCTATCTCAAAAGCACCTTTCAAATTCTCAAACTGTCCTGGAGTATGGACCACTTCTCTAGGTTTTTAGTCTCTATAGTCCTATATTTGTCCTATTGTCATTGCAAATCTTTCGTCGCAGGGCAAGACCTAAGTGCTTATTATACAAATATTTATTTATCCATGGGAATACTGGTCTACTTTTCTTCTGAAATTGCGTATTTAGATTATATTTCCTATAGCTATAATTTGATTGGGTTTACTGATGTTAGGTTGGCGAGAGTGATTTGTTTTTGTCAGCACTTTAATATTCTAGGATACTCAAAATTAGATTGTATTGAAGACGATAAGAAATGACTGGTTCTCCCTAAATAGACATTGTACTGCACTCTACTGGACGTTTGTTTGGACTATGTTTCTTCCTTCCCTCATTGACATTCACTGTCTGTCTTACCTTCATAACAGTGTGCAGCGGGAAAAACAGATACCTAGAAAGGGATACCTACAGTATGAGGTTATAGACCCACGTACTTTTATCTCTCTAAAACTAGCATGAGCACACATAAGGCAGATGTGGGTTTCCATATCGAACCCACCGGCGCACCTGTGTTTCAAAGCCGATTTGGAATTCACAGCTTTTGAACCCCAAAAGGGACTTTACTCTTGTAGGTTTGTTTTGATGTCTCCTCAAGGTTTGGCGGACATCTTTTCAAACGCGGCTCAATTTTCAGACAGAGACGGACAGAGAAAGTAGGAGGAGGAAAGTTTAATTCCAGATTGACACGGTTCACCAGCCAGCCTTGTCTACTTGATGGGGACGGCCACGGCCACTACTCTGACAATGTTTTTTATCGCTCTGTGCCCTCCACCCATCTCAAGTGAAAGTGACATTGACATCCTATCTTCCATCCTGAGTTCAACCCCACTGCCATTGTCTGGTTATGATTTGGGAACCATCATAGCTGGCTGGTGACAACCTAGAATTGGCTTTCGTTTGAATGACGTCTATTTCATGAAGGAGAATGTGGAATTGCAGAATGACTGCAAGGTGACGCAAAGGATTATCTTTCCTCCTGCTTTTGATGTGAATAACATATGTTTGAAGTATATTTCTTGTGCTATAGGTGCAGAAACATGGTGTAACTTTTAGAGTTTCTTTGAATTTTCTTCAGAAAAGGAATGCTCTCTATTTGGGACTGACTGAACATAATAACGTATATATAAGTATAAAGTGTGTGTGTGACGTTGGTGAACTTTTCCCCTTCTTTCTCTGCCACCAGAATGGGCACCTAAAGACATGGTTAAAGTTTTTCCCCCTCTTCTTTTGGTTGGGTTGGTACATAACATTCTCACACTTGGACCTATAGAGCACATTCAAGGTGTCAGACGCATCTTGCTCCAATTCCCTCAAGACGAAATCAAAGCCCTGGCTGTCTTGCTCCAACTGCAAATGCATTTTAGCCTCCTCAAAGCTGTGCTTCTTCTGACGGAAGAATTAAATAAAATCCCATTTCTGCTTTTTCATACCAGCTTTATAGATTTTAGCTGATAGCAAGTCAAAGGTTCAAGTCGAATGGGATGCAGCTTCTGCTTTATGATTCTTCTTTGCTTGATGGCCTTGATGGCACAACGTTTTTTTTGTTTGTTTGCTTTGAGCCCGAGACGCTCAATCTGGACTGCCAAAATCATGACGGGAAGTAAAGGAGCAATGGATATGTTCAGTTATCCTCAAACATAGCTTTTATCTCCTGCACAGAGCTCTGGGGAAATGGTCTGCACTGTTCCAGTGCAGGAATAGTGAGGCGAGTGTAAGAAAGAAGCTCAAATGTGTGTAGGATTGGCCCGTGTTTGGGGAAGGAAAGCCGGGCGGAGAGGGTGATGTTGGTCATTGCACGTACACCTAAGGGGAATGTACACCTGTCAGCAGGGAGTGTTGGGCGGGAGGAGTATAGGACAGCAGTGACAAAAAACTGTTTGGGGAGGAATTAATTGGCATAATGACTAAAAAGAATTGGCTACCTATTGTGTAAAGGTCAGTGGTTCTCAAACTTTTTCATGTCAAGGACCCCTAAATGAATATGCATTTGGCCGTGGACCCCCATCTGAAAATATATTTTGCGTGCATGTGTATGTGTGCCCTCATTTCGCTGAGCTGCCCTGAACTCTCTTTGTGAGGGCCCCGGGGAGGGTGTCAGGATTCCTCCTCTCCACACCATGCAGTGCTCTTGCTGACTTCTGATTGGTGCAGGCAAGCTGTGTGTGTGTGTGTGTGTGTGTGTGTGTGTGTGTGTGTGTGTGTGTGTGTGTGTGTGTGTGTGTGTGTGTGTGTGTGTGTGTGTGTGTGTGTGTGTGTGTGTGTGTGTGTGTGTGTGTGTGTGTGTGTGTGTGTGTGTGTGCGCGACTGTGTGTGTGCGCGACTGTGTGTGTTTTGGGTCTGAAGATTCAAAAACAAAATGTCCTGGTGTTTGAGCGCAATGTTGATACCGATTTCCTTTTTTCTGCTATTGACTGTATGCTGCTTGTATCACTGTGCAGTGTGCATGAGTTTGAAAGAGTGAGAGAGATTTATGTGTACTTGTGTGCCCCACACACACACACACACACACACACACACAAATACATAAATTGAGCTGCAGTAGCTTTTTTTACTTCTGAATTATTTCCAGCTATCTCTCTGGATGAATATTACAGTGCACACTGCACAGTTACATGAACACACTCACATGCATGATTAATGCTTGTCATAGAGGATGACCGGTGAAGAGAGGCATTCGTTGTAGCATCTGTTATTGTATAGGTAATTTACTGCAGCCGGATTCGCCTAATTGTTGGATCCACTCTGTCAAACTCCCCAGTATGTGGAGCACCTCCAGATACCGTTTCATAATTAGAATAACTGACTGACTAGATTTATAACATCATTCCAGTCCGTTGCCTTTTCAGCTTGAAAGGTGTTTTTGTGCTTTGAAGAGATATACAGTATACTATACAATTCTGGTTATCTGGTAGCTTCATTATACTTGCAAAACTAGTTAAACTCAATAAGTAAACAACAAACCATCTGGCTATTAACGGAATGCAAAAAGTTGAACGCCCATATATGAACTAACTGCACCCATCGTGGCTACCATTTAATGATGGAACGGAGAGCCATCGATACAGCTGTGATATCTGTCATTTTTAAACTATTAGAGGTTCCAGTCGCTGTGCGGCCCTTACATCTAGTTTTAAACTTAAACAGTACACTGAAATGTTTATCTGAAAACATTTGAGATGAAAAATAGACAATGAAGTAGCAAACTTGATTCAGCACTGCCTTGTTGCAGACAAATATGTGCGACATGCATATTGCATTTGTGGAAGGAACATTTGACTGATGACTGAATATTTTGTTCTCACTGATTCAGTCAGTGAACGACCTGCCTCCATCGCTGTGATGCTGAGACACACCCACCTTTTGTTTCACTAAGAAATACATCACGATAACCATGACATGGTTGCGAAAAGCCATTTCAGCTGGTCGTTAAAGTGTTATAACCCTGGTGGTAGGCAAGTATTCCCTAATGCAACTGTTGAGTGTCCTTAGCCTGCTTTTTGAGGGGCGCCCCTCCTATATACAGATTATGTCCCCACGGGTGTGATTTTTATTTTCCAGAATCTAAAACCCATCAATGTTGTTTTGAGCCAAAGGATTATGCCCATGAAATAATGGTAGTGTTTGGTCCAGGAAGGTGTAATTATACTGAGATGCTGCATATGGTGTAGGAGGAGGAGGAGCTGCTGAATGACATTTATTTACTGCCCTATCATGACCCTAGAGGTAAATGATGATGAATGCTCCTTGCTATGTCGTCTGAAAGAGTGACCCTCTTGCTTTTGACACAATTGCTGCTTCTTGCCAGCCAGTTGTAATTATTGTGCACAGCAGCACATGCAAACACATACACGCAAATACACACTCCATTTCTGTCCGTAGCACTCACAACCCTCACCCTATACAGTATCATGTGCCTCTATGTTGGTGCCCCTAGCATCACAATGTTGGTTTGACTTGACCTCTATGTACCTCAACGGTCTTACTATCCTCTCCTTGCCTCGCCTCCCGTCTCCTCTCCTGTCCGTCTTGTCTTTCTCCTTCAAGCTAACTCCATATAGGGTGAAAAGGATGCTATGTCAGCTCCTTATCCCCTTTTCCTTCTCTCCCTCCTTCTAATTTTTCTACTGGCTGCCTGGCACGGTTGGAGCATAAACGGAGCAAGGCCACCGATAGCATCTGCAGATGTGCAGCCAACATCCCCAGATAAGCACCAGCAGCAGCATGCCCCTCTCTAGTGAACAATAGAGTCCCCGTTGAAATGTGTGGTGGGAAAGTGTGCATATGTGTGTGTGCAAGGATGGGTGGAGGCAGCATGAAAGAGACTTGGAGACAGATGCTGGGAACGAGGGAGAAAAAAAAGGAGGCATAGGGAGGGGTTAGTGCGGGGGAGAGAGTTTGGAATAAGGGATAGGTGATGAGACTGGAAAGAGAAAAGGGGAAGGGGAGTGTGGGAGATTGGACAGACTGAAGGGCTGGTATTATCCTTCTAGGGCCTTATCTAGCTGTCCATCATTTGCCGGGGCACGGTTGTGTTGGAATCCTTTATCGGGACGGCCTGTTGAGCTCGGGGACGGTGGAGGGCTCCCCCCTCATTCCGGGTGGGGCCTGAAAGAAGAAGCTAGCCCTTGACGACAGATGTGAGGACAGGTCACCGATAGCCGTGCAGCGGGTGCCTTTGTAGCCCCTGCACAGGAATTTGATTGACAGGGCCATTTATATTTCCACGTCTTCCACTTCTCTGACATCACAGAGGCTGCTCTGTTAGCTTTCCCTACGCATCCTCTCCTGCGTCACCTTCCCTCCTCCCCTTCTCTTTCTGATAAGGGGCCGAGGTAGGGCGAGAGAGAGAGGCAGGGGGGTGGATGTGTGGTTGTAGCAACAACACATTTATCTGCACTCGGTCAATGGGAGCAGCCACTCCCTGTGGCGCCGCGGTCTCCCCTGGCAACGACCTCTGCCGAAGGTTGGCCTCGAAATGGGACAAGAATGAGCTACGTTTCTGGGGATATAATAAGACATTTAACACGATTAAGGACCCTAATGTAATCAGCATTGTTTCAGCTACAACTCAATTACATGTAATGAAACGGGCCCTTTTCCTTCGAGATGCTGGGGGCGTTTGCTTAGCTGGTGGTCTGACCCCACTAACGCTGAAAGAAGACACACGAAACCTGTGTCATGCAAAGATAAATTAACACTGCACAATGTGCACATGCCAAGAAACGTACGGAAATACACTTGTGACACAACGAAGGCATAAAAACGCACAACACACACACACACACGCAAACATCTCCCTTTGCTCTTAAGTCTTAACCATACCCCTCAAGGCATGTCACCAACAATAGACTGATGAACACTGGAGTGGTCTCAGTGCAGACATTCCTCATGAATCCTCACAAGCAATTATCTGTCTGCACACCTTTTATGACAAAGTCTCATCTAAAGTAGCTGAAGGCACCCCACTGTGCTGGCGTCATCACTCACCCAAAGAAACCCATCTGTCTCAGCCTAGATTGTCTTTAGTAGCCATTTTGCTTTACGCTGCACACCCAGCACTTGAAGGGACAATTGTTGTATAGCTTCAATGCATCAAGGTTATGCTTGCAGTAGGAAATGCCCATGTGCGTGTGATTGTGAGGATTTGGGCTGTGAGTGGATAGTCATCAATGTACTACAATCAGAGTAGAGTGATAGAGTGATTTTATGGCCTTGAAAACGGATCCGTATTGCAAGTGTCATTCAGATATGTCGATAAAGGTACAAGCAGTGGCGTTTCTGAAAATCCTGAGGCCCCCCTGCAAGGATGGGGGTGGGGCCCTTTCACCACAGTGTAGCCTATAACCTCACGTTAATAAGAGTGTTTGCTTCAATAAGAATGTGTACACACGAAATCGGATACAATCAACTGCAGGAGAGTAGGAAAACGGATATATATATTTTTATCCAAAATGAGTTAATAGCACAGCAGACTCTTCACATACTAGAGCAGGGGTTCTTTCAACGTTTTTGGCTGGGGACCCCCGGAAATGCTTTGGCCATGTTTCGCGATTTCCCAGCCATTAATTTGCAAATAAACTTTTTGAAAATAATTTGGGGACCCCCCCAAAATAATTTGGCGACCCCCCCAAAATAATTTGGCGACCCCATTAGCTAGGTGTAATGTTAGAGTCCACAGAAGTGAACCTTTCAGGTCAAACTGAAAAAAACAATATGTCAATTAGAGATGTCCCGATACTGTATCGGTATTGGGAAAAGTATCGGATCAGCCCTTATTTGTCATATCGGGTCATATCGTTATCGGCGAATATGCCAGTTTAACCACAGATCCCACACAGGGGTAAGGGGTTGACACTATGGCAGGTAAATAAAATGTTGGGGCATGTGGAGTTTCCTTTGGAGTTGCCCAAACTGCAAGTGCACATTTGAGTGATGAGTCTGCTATAAACACAACATGAGATATAGCTATAAACACAACATGAGATCACTACACTGGTATCGGTATTTGGTATCGGTATCGGCTAACACAGAAATTGAGGTATCGGGATCGGATCGGAAGCGAAAAAAGTGTATCGGGACATCCCTAATGTCAATTTGAAGCTGTGATTCCCTGTTTTCATGACATGAAAAAAAAAATGCAATGACTTAGCCTCAGTCAGAAACGGTCACAATAGCCAATATAACACAGTCCAGGTAGGACGTTGAAACCTGCAGCCAGTTTACTCAAATAAATGTCCCTTGAAACTTCAGCACCATAGACAACGAAAGGAAAGGAAGTCCTGAGACTGAGAGAAAAAGAAAATAAAGAGGCTGTGTATTATTATATCCGGGGCGGCCAAAATAGCGCATTATATATACATTATATGTGTGCCCATGTGTTTGCACCCGTGCGTGTGCGCCCGTGTGTGTGTGTGTGTGTGTGTGCGTGCGTTTGTGCGCGCGCTACAAATCCATACACAAGCACAAACAGACTATAAATAGGCGTAACACTAGGCCTTTATTTGATTTGATTAATATTCCTAATGGATTATTATTACCTTTAATAACGTCCAAAGCTGCTTCCCTCCTTGCATTCCTTTATACCATGTCTCCTAATCCAACTGGCGAGCGCAGTAGCGCACTGGTTTTCAAAGCTGAGAACTGCCAATCCAGACAGTCTTTCCTGGGACTCAGATATGTCTTGATGATTTTCAGTTTTGAAAAAGATCTCTCAGCACTTGCCACGGTGACAGGTATGGGGTTAAAAACGGCAAAATCAGAAGTAGCCACGTCTGTGCCAATGCACTGTGGCACAACGGAGGCATTTCTCAGTAACAGAACAGGAGCTCGGTCAGATCTTTAATTGAGCCCTTTTATAAAGGAAAGCAGCTGTGATGGGAATTCTGTTGAAATGTCTTTATTGTAGATTAAAGTTTGCCTTTCTGCGGATGCATCATGCATGCAACTAACTTGGCTTGCTCCTTTTCAAAACATCCGCTCTGCTGCTGCCGCATCACGTGACGTGTGCATGCTACCACGACAGCAGGTAGACAGCCTGGTGTTTCTTTGTGATTATTATTTTTTTTACATTTAATTTTGTTTTTAACCACATCCAAGGTTTATATTTTCTTTGTTTAAAAGATTAATACAATTTTGTCAAGGAAAAACAAAGAAAAGAAAGAAACTTATAAAAAGAGCTTTGGGGGGCCCCCCTGCACTGCGTCGCTTGCGGAGCCTCAAATACACGGCTGGGTACAGGCATGTGGAGTAAAAACTGCATAAGATGTTTTAATTTTCTTCCCATGACTGTCAACTAGAGATGTTCCCATGGCAACTGGCCTGTCCCTGTCATGCGTCTCCTCTCTCTCTCTCTCTCTCTCTCTCTCTCTCTCTCTCTCTCTCTCTCTCTCTCGCCTAGGGCGACATTGCACAACCTTTTATAAAAGTCCTAGATCGCCTATAGGACGACATCGAACGACCCCTTAGTTTATAATGCATCCTTTATAATGCTTTTTGTTTTTCGCGTTGATGACGTCATTGATTATTCTCCCTCCGTCCACACTATCTTTAGCTGCGTTTATCTCGGGAATTTAAGCTCAGATTGAGGTGATCATACAAAACATCAATGTTTTAGGAGCTCAATAAAATCCCTGCAACCTTGTGTGCCTCAGAAATGATTCATTGTTACTTCCGGTTCATCAAATCAAATGGTGACTCTTCAAAAGAAGCGCTCGGGCGCTGAAAAGTGTGGCACAGTGTGGAAGTGGCTAAACTTGACATTAAACGTGGTGCTCAAGGAGTAAAAGTACAATATTTGCCTCTGATATGTAGTGGAGTAAAATTTCTGAAAACTTGAAATACTCCAGTAAAGTAAAAATACCTCAAAATTGTACTTAGGCACAGTACTTGAGTAAATGTACTTAGAACACCACTGCTCTGCATGTAATATCCACTCGCTCTCCCCTCAACAATGCCCACAACAATAGGCAATCATGAACTGTCAGTGCCCACTGTGCCAGGGAAATGTATCCCCGTCTAGACAGGATTGATTGAATTTGGATACAATTTTATTTCAGCGTGATTTGTTTTTTCTTTGCTTACCTCCATACTGTACGTGAAGGATATTTGACATCCCCAATGACCCCATCACAGTAGCAGCTAATGCTTGAATACACAACCAAATGCACATGTACAGTAATGTGTGGTTTCTGTAATCCAGCAGTTAAAACCGAGCAGGACTTGAAGCTAATTCAGTGTCAAAAGAGTTGAAAATCCATTTTTTCTTTTCATTTTTGACACAGCTTCGAAGGGGTTGTAAGACCATGGATAAATTAAGCTTGAGGCATTTTGTAACTGGAGTTACAATGTAACACCAACAATGGAAGCTAAGTTCCTGGTTCCGTCCACTAATGGTCCTTATGAACGTTTGTGGTTGTCCTAGGGCAAACAATATGGTTTGTACCAGAGTAACTATGAAATCTTGCATTTTTGTCACGTCATGTCACACTCAATTTGTCACGTCACGTCATATATTGTGCCCAGGTCTCGTGACATCACTATGACATCACTATGACATCATCAGGGATGATATTAATATCCCCATACATGGGGAAAGCCCCCATATATTGTGACCAGGTCTCGTGACATCACTATGACATCTTCAGGGATGATAGTAAATCAGGGATCATATCATAGTAAATGCGACCTGCTGTCGCAATTAAGCCCATATATGGAGATCCCTGATGTCATCAATATTAGTATATGGATACTGTATGTGTCTGTGATCGATATGTTGATCCTTCCCCATTCATCCTTCCTCTTCGATGTCTCCCTTTTGACTGATACCTGGCCATTTAAACTCTAGACTGCCCCAAAGTTATTTGTGCAGCCGCGCCCGGCAGCCGGCGAAAACTAGACTTCTCAACAGGCCCGAAAATTAAGGCCTGTGCCCTCATCAAACCCTGTACACTCAC
The DNA here is from genome assembly GCF_951216825.1 of Electrona antarctica. Taxonomy (NCBI): domain Eukaryota; kingdom Metazoa; phylum Chordata; class Actinopteri; order Myctophiformes; family Myctophidae; genus Electrona; species Electrona antarctica. Next base: position 30,946,258 of record NC_136808.1, read on the forward strand.
CCTTTAGGGCGACGTCGCTTCTCACCCACAGGTGTCTTACTGGTAATAATAATAATAATACATTTTATTTATAACACACTTTACATTTGAAACAAATCTCAAAGTGCTACAAAGCAAAAGGACAAGATAAGAATAAAAACAATTAATGCATTCTGTGGTCACAAAAGGTTAAAAAGCACACATGGCATCTAAAAAGTCCAACTAGGCAAATGCCTTGTTAAAAAAGAAGGTCTTTATTCGCTGAAGACCTGTGCATTCCCTTTGTGTTAAGGCAACCTGCAGAAGGATCTACAAGCTGCTTAGAGTTACTATTGGTCGGAATGTGAAGATTGTCTTGCATTGTACCATGAAAGTCTGATTTCACCACATTTTGTGTTAGCTTAGAAATACCCTTTTCACATTGTCGTGGAAGTCTTTGAGCTTGTCATTGATGTGGAAAAAATATATATCCATCTTCAAGGCGAGGATAGAGGACATTGATACATTGTAAATCTAGTACTAGTGCCGTGGACTGAGTACAGACTAGTAGGTGTAGTAGGTGAAGCAGCGCGTGTGTGCAAGTAACAGTACAGATTGTGTAGCGTACAAAGATATTGGCTCACTGTCAGAACAAGTATTTTGTGCTGCTCCATTGGGTACACTTTGTTCCTTACTGTACTTACATCTGCCAAAGTGCTATTGGATGCAGCAGTTCTTTTCCTCTTCTGGATTACAGTGTGAATCCATGATTCATTTTCTTTGTTTGTGAGAAGCTCTTCCATGTCAAGTGCTCTACAAGAGATTCTTTGATTTGTACTTTTTGCTCTAGAATAGATATTCTGAGAGATGGACAACAGTATACAGGTAGATCAACTGTCAACTTAAAAAGCCTGCACAGTTAAAGGACAACTTCACCACTTTTCAATCTATCTTCATATAATTGGTCCTCACTAATGCACATGATAAAATACCACATTTTTTCTACTGTCTGTAAAGAAACGTCTGTCTCATAGGAGGACTCGCTGCTTTGGGCAGTTCAGAAACTCCACCAGTGACATCATCGATGGGGAATCTAAGCTAATAGAAACTGCAGGCTTTCTATTCCTGAAAAGTTGCAATGTGATAATGGAAGCCATCGTTCTCATGATAATAAAAATCTATATATATATATCTTTTTAATCTTAAAAAGAAATCTGCCTAACGATGATGTCACTGGTGGATGGGTTTCTGAACTGTCCATAACCATCCCTTGAGACACAGACCGGGTAGACAAAAATTGTGCAATGAACATTAGTGAGGACCAATTATATGAAGACAGGTTGTAAAGTGATGAAGTGGTCCTTTAAATTGCATGCCAATTTTGTGGTCTATTCAGTTTATAACTGAGTAATATACCTACACAGAGAATTTAGATTAAACTTTATTTTTCCTGCACTTGTTAAATCTGTCGTGATAACACAAACAGATTGTATGTTTCATAATGTCATCAGCCTGTCAGTATTTTTGAGCCATTGTACATGATGACAAAGCACCTCAGTGACAGTTTTTATCAGACTCCAATCTAAAGTCGTCAACTGATCATACATCTTTCGCTTATATTATGTCAACCGAACAGAAGAGCCCCTGCTCAGACTAGATGGAGCCTTATCTTTCCCTTGGTAACAGAGGACCAGGACAACACATACCAAACACCTGTTCCAACACTCCAATGGGAAAACAAGCTGCGTCTCCTCTTAGTGAGCCCTGTTCAATTTGAAAGGGAAGGTCTGTTCTCGTTGCTGATTTGGCTACTCAATAGAATATCCTTATTAAGCAATCCAACATTATGGTTTATGGAATCAATCAGGCTGTACTAAGTCTGTGCTTAATTAAATATGGAAATAAAGGGTATGGGCCTTAAATCTCATCTGTCACCACTTTTGGGCAGCATCTCTCCTTCATACTGAACGACGTAAAGCCTACACTCATGGAGCGTAGGCTATAAAGAATTCATTGTCCTGTGGTTGTCGTTGTCATGCAATATGCACAGCCACTTAAAAGCATCACCATGCACCTCTCCTCCCCACTAAACTGAAATTCACAGGGAAGTGGGTCACGTCTGGTCAGAAGGGATCCTTTTTGTACGTTGCCGTACAGTACATCCTTTTCTTAATAGAGCTGAATAGGAACAGAACTGCCGTCTTTGATTTCGTAAGGAAAGTAGTGTTTGGGGTTTCCGTAACATGCAATGAATGTTTGATGGCAAGTCAGAGTGGAGCGGAAGTGTAAGCATTTGTCTCCCAGAATGGACGCTGGGTATTTATGTAGCCTAGGAAGCAGATTTGGCTTGCTTAGTTGCTTCTCTGTTTATGTGAGCCTTAACCGCCCACAGAGCCTGTTGGTGTTTACTGCCCCTCAGCGTATTATGGAGATGCTCTCTCTCTCTCTCGCACTCTCTCGTACTCTCGTACTCTCTCTCTCTCTCTCTCTCTCTCTCTCTCTCTCTCTCTCTTACACGCACCAGGCAGACACGCACACACGCACGTGCTAAAGCTAAGGAGCCTCTGAAAAATCTCCCCCAATAGTGCTCCCTTAAACACTTAATAATGCAATTTATGTTCTAAAATTGTATGAAAATCGGTACAATACAAATAAATAATGCAATAGTCTCTGTAAACGTATTCAGTTAAAGAATTTCAACAGCAGTTCCAAACGCCTAAATTACCAAAAAGTAACATATAATGTGAAATGTTCAGCCAGGTTAACTCCATCAGACTAAGATGAAGGTGATGAAAGCTTTAATCTTTCTGTTGAATACAATTACTTAATTTCCTTTACTCTCTTTTTCAGTACTCCTTTTAAAGTGCTTTGTGATTTGTCTTTTAAAATGCCTTTCCAGTATAGGATTGAACAACGTGTCACTGTTGAAGGCCAACATTGAGAATGTAGCCAGAACATTATTCAGCACAACAGAGCAGAAATGTGAAAAGCATGAAAAAATATCAAGCTCTCCCTGAAGCACTGAAGTCTTCAATTAGAGAATTAATTACCTCTTGCAGTGGACATACGCAAGTGAGCCAACTGGAGCCAAATGAAGTGCTAGTAGCCATTGAATAAAGCAAAGCAATTATTGCAATTAATAAGAAAATGCATTTAGAACTTTGACTAAGAATACACAGCTCAAAGCCCACACATCTAGATGTTATTGTCTCCTTTTTGAGCACTTACAGTACCATCATTATTCCCTCTCTGCTCACAGTAAGATCTCTGAGTAGCACTGCCATCGATTGAATTTCTTCACACTTTCACTAACTAATTCTTCGTATTGGGATGGAGCTATTGCCTCAGTGACACACTGCAGAATTGATCAAAGCATCCAGCCGATAAGAATCCGATTGTTCTGTCGATGTGTATGGTCGGTGAAACGGGCAATCAGGCATACACAATATGTTGAGGGAGGAAAATACTTAAATGGTTACTAGTGAGGATTTCATATGAATATATTTGAGTTGATATAATTTATATATAAAAGGCTGTACTTCAATGTACTACAAAAATAAAACACTTTGCTAGCCATTAAACGTTCAGATGCTCTCGGATTCAATAACATGTTGAACATCTTTTAAAACATTTTAATTATCATCAGTAGCTGTCTTTCAAGGGCTTTTGGGGAGACAATAAATTGACTAGTCACAGCTGATGCTTGTTCAACAAGCATTGTTTCTGCAATTTGTTCCTGTTCGCAGATGACTCAGCACTGCTGGTCTCGGACAGGAACAAACTGCAGGTTGAAAAGGCCCTCAGCTCTGAACTTGGTAGAATCTGCACCTGGCTCGCTGATAACAAACTATCTTTACACCTGGGAAAAACTGAATCCATTCTATTTGGATCAAATAGTAATCTCAGCAAGGCAGATGGCTTCTTGGTTGGAGTGGGTGACAATATTATCACACGAAAAGATGAAATTACCTACCTAGGTTCCATCCTGGAGGCAAATCTTTCCGGTGATAAAATGGCCACCAACGTAATCAAAAAAGTCAACCAAAGAACAAGATTCCTATACAGGATCTCCGCACTGTTCAACAAAAACACCTTGAAGACCCTAACAGGAGCCCTTGCACAAGGTTTCTTCGACTACGCTTGCACCTCCTGGTACCACAGCACCTCTAAGGCCCTAAAAACAAGGCTCCAGACTTCCCGAAACAAACTGGTCAGGCTACTACTTGGCCTCACTCCCCGAACCCACCTCACCCCTGCCCACTTTGACAGGCTGGAATGGCTTAGGGTTGACGACAGAGTACAGCACCTTGCAATGGGTCTGGTCCACAAGATTCGTTACACCACAAAGATACCCATGTACCTGTCTAAATACTTCCTTAATGTCAACGAAGTCCACACCCGCAACACCAGAGGGAGTTCAACAAACCATGTGCAACCCAGATTCGGCACAAACTAGGGACTAAATTAATTTCGCTCCTATGCCACCAAAATGTGGAACGCCCTATCAACATTAAGACATGCGAATCCCTTGACTCCTTCAAAACTGCTCTCAAAGGGCACCTACGGACGGCTGCAATTCGAAACTGGCCCCCGTAAAAATCTGAATCCCCCACCCACCCCTGTTCCCCCTCACTGTATATGTTTATTTTCCTTTTTTACCTCCTATGATGATTTCCTTTTGACTATATAGTTGTGTATATTCGTACGTCTCTAAATGTTTTGATGAATTGAAAATGGTGGGCCCTATTGTAAACAAGTGTAATGCTTTATGGTGTCGTCCACTCACTGTTAACAGTTTTTGTATTGAGTTGTACTTGAAATGTACTGTAATTCTAAAAACTCAACCAATCAATCAATCAATCAATGACCCGTTTCAGCAGCAAGAGGCAATAATAGGAGCATTTCTGATCAGATAACCATATGGTCTTATCTAAGAATGCATCATCAAAGAATTACAAGTAACCCACTTTTCAAGCTATTGTGTTGAAAATAACTACACTTTTGGTTGATAAAGTTGAGATGAGAACTCAGAGCTTAGTGTAATTTATATGTAAAATACATTTATATGTAAAATATATATAATGATCATGTATTATTCTACTGTCTATAAGATTATATATATTATATTAACCATGATTCCAATCCACTTTATTTATAGAGCACATTTAAAACAACAGTGCTGAACCAAAGTGCTGTATACACTCGGTATCCAAAGAAAAACGATTAAAATACCAAGAGCAAAACAAACAATAAACAGGACAACATATAGACACAATGCCTAGTGGAAACCCTTATTCAAAACTTTTGAATGCCAAGGACTACAAGTGAGTTTTCAAATGTGATTTAAACACAGGCAAGGCTTAAATCTGATTCAATCTGTTGCTCTGTTTGGCTTGCTTTCATGCTATCCCCATTTTCATGTCCCTTGCTTTGTTCTGTCCCTAATGCTGTTGTCTTGTATAATTTTATTTAATTTGAATATGAACAACTCATATTCCACCTCTGCCAAGCTGAAGATGCTTGGCAGTCGAACTGAATGTTTATGATAATTGAAACCATTTTGATAACAATAAAATGGCGGTAGTGTGCATCCTTGGGTTTGGACTGGTTGGTATTGCCATAATAGTGTATCATATCATCATATTACCGTGAGCCCAGTATTGCGTAGCGTGAAATTAGTGTATTGTGACACACCTACTGGTAAACATAAATTAATTAATTTCAATCTGCTTGGGTTAACTTGTGATGAGCATTACCCACATGTTTTACTTTGACCTCATTACCATCACATTATGGTCTAAATTAATCACAGTGGTTCATTTAAAAAGTAATTGACAGATTAACAAGTTATTAAATAGTCATAAACACAACCGTAACGTGGTAAATGTATTATCCATTAGTCAGATACCAGTGAGTGCCTTCTCTTTATGCCTTCTCTTTGATTATTTGATAATAACAAAGCCTATAGCCTATTCCACAGGTGAAGCAAGAAGAAAAGGAGTTGAATGTAATAGTCTGTTTTACCTGCACAACAATGAGTACTGCGCCTGGAATTTACCTCCAGTCTTAGTTTGTCATTACTGGTTTATAAATAATTCAGAAACTAGTCCAGACACAGGGATTTGTGTGCCACAACTACATGCAGACTTACATTTGGGAAAATTAAAAAATATGTCCCTGCCCAATGCTCAATGCCCATTTGGAATTTCAGATTGATTGGCCTACTCATTGATGAAAAACATTCATGTAGACACAGTTTTCTAAATTGGTATAGTGCAGTTGTAAGACAGAGACAATTTCCTGCATAATAAAATATATTGGTGTTATTTTTTACCAGCACCAGGGGAGCAAAACATGTCCATATGGAGGTCGAGGATGTTTCAGCTGGGCAACTATATAGCTGCTTGTTAAGACTTTAAAGTTGCTACAGTCAACAGTGTGGAGCGAGCCTGTGGGTCATCTCTATCTGCCAGACGAACAACAAAATGGGTTTTACACTCACGTTGAGAGGCATTGACGGGGATCTGCAGGGATGTATCACATCAACATCCTCACTCTCACTGGGAGAGAGCGCGAGGTGTTAAAACGACTCACATCCACACCCCGGTAATAAAGGCCCTGGGCCAGATGGGCACCGGTGTAAAACTGAGAGGATCTGATCAGCGAGCTCCTTCTAAAGCCATCTCTTGTTTATGAAATAACTTGCCCTCCCTGTAATATCTATGGTAGTCACCATATGGATGGTATAGTCTCATCAAATGGGACACATTTTCTTTTCTTAAATTCCCTGTCCTCCCTTTCTCTTTATCTCTCCCTCTCTGCACCATGTTCTGTGAAACTTTTATGTCTGAAAATGGGGATTAATTAATCTATTCAATTCAATGAATGGAATTGAATATTCATAGTAATTGTGCTTTGGGTGATCATGTACCCTTCTCTGACCACACCACAACCAATGCTGGTCAAATATTATTATTGTACTCTACTGCAGAAGCTCATGGGAGATAGGAGAGGTCTCTATAATAGATAGATAGCTTTATTGTTATTCAACAATACATGAAATGCATAATTGAACACAACTTCGTTTCACTGGCCTCTATAATCTAAAATTACTCATATTTTTATGCTAAAATACTACAAAATAAACTCTTATTTCAGTGGTCCTTTAAATGGTAATGATTAAGTCAAATTGTCATATATTTTGTCTATCCAAGGAGAAAGGCATCCATTCAGCATTAGAATTATGTTGAATCCAAAGGGACATCCCTAGAACCTACTGCACGTTCCCTTAAGCTGCTCATTGTCATTCTATACAGTACTTGCTTTTAATTAAGAATAGTGTGTGTGTGTGTGTGTGTGTGTGTGTGTGTGTGTGTGTGTGTGTGTGTGTGTGTGTGTGTGTGTGTGTGTGTGTGTGTGTGTGTGTGTGTGTGTGTGTGTGTGTGTGTGTGTGTGTGTGTGCAGGCATGCGCATAGCACATAGTTTGCTCGTAGGCATGGTGGACAGTCGTTCTCCTTGTTCGCAGCTCAGCGGCTTCATTCTGCTCTTCTCTATCTCCATCTCTCGAATGATGGACACGTTCTTTCATTGTCATTCATGTGATTAGATATTTTGCTGGCAAGGCTATGCAGTTGATGTAGTGTTCAATGAATCTAATGTTGCGTGCAGCAGTTTCACTGTCAGAGGAGGGTACGATGTACCACTCATTCCCTGTTACCTGTTCACATGTTGCTGTGTTGCAAACCAGGTTATAGTTTTGAGGGGCGCTAGCCCCTCCTATGTCCAGCTTGTGTGCAAACTTTGTCCTAACACAAACATTAAATGCCATTGATAATGAATGGCCAGTTTTGAGTGTTTGTCCCAACACAAACATTAATTGCCATTGATAATGAATGGCCAGTTTTAGACGTCAATGGTGTTATCGGGCGCAACAATGTGAAACCCCCTTCCAGAGTGGAAATCTTTGAAAATGCTCTGCCTCACGTCTCCATGTAAACGGGCAACATGCGGGGGAATCCGCAAAACGTGTGTGATGTCATGGCTCACGTCGGCTCACGTAGTGTGACACATTGATTTAAATTAAGGAGATCGTGAAAAACATTTGCTTCTTGTGGCGATCTTGCATCTTTGGCTCATACAGATCAATCCGGCTTAACTATGACCTGCGAAATGATATCACTCACCAGTGCAAAACCAAAGCCTGATTTATACTTAGTTGCACACCAGTGTCGCACATGTAAAAAACAGATGTACATTACAAGCTCATAACGTGCCACAGTGTGACACATTGTGAGCTTGTAGAGCGGCCATTTCCAGCCTAAGTATATCCCAGGATTTAACAATTTGAAAATGATCTTCACTGTGAAGCAAAATACCTGTCCTGCCCATGTCTGTGCCACAGCAAGCTGGTAAATTCTGGTCTGAAGCTCTGAGCAAAGCTAAATGTTGCAATCAGGTTGCTCTTACGACCCAGTCAGTTCAGCCCTCCAGTCACCTGTAAAGACAAAGCCCATGGAGCAGAACACCCAGAGAGAGTGATGGGCCTTCACATCAGACATCATTGGTTTTTGCACTGCAATCACAGAGCTTCATCACACACTTGTAATAAGTGTTGAGATTGGCATCGCGCCACCTCTGTTCGATAGATAGCGCCAGGGAGAGAGGTGTGGAAAATGAAACACCCACAGCCAGATTACACAGATTAAATGGAGAATTGTAATTAATTGGAGTCGATAGTGTTAGCCCCAATCAGCACTTCCTGTCCATAATGCCCCACACGGTAAAATCATCAGTGTTAATTTATCCATAAGTAATAACTCTGAGTCAGTCAGTGTACCATGATCAACATATTGCACATCTGACAATGCACGCATGCATGCACGCACGCACGTGCACACACACGTGCACACACACACACACACACACACACACACACACACACACACACACACACACACACACACACACACACACACACACACAGATAAACAAGTGTTTTACAATTGTGGTGCAGTTGGCCAAAGAGCCAATAGAATTCACATTCTCTGGACTTTTAATACCATGGGTGCAGTGTAGATGTATTGTGCTTGTGGTGACAGGGTGCTGAGTTTGGACTGTTTCTCAGTTCAGGCCAGGAAGAGGTGTCTCTAGCCAACGGCTGGAAGCTCTTATCTTTAAGTGTGATTTACCCCAGAGCTCTTGGGAGCCGATTTGAAGTGTGTGTGTGTGTGCGTGTGTGCGTGTGTGTGCGTGCGTGCGTGCGTGATATTGTGGACTCAAATAAAGAAATTGAAGTGTGTGTGTGTGCTCGAGAGGACTGGGCAACCCACTCCCCACTCAACAAGCCTTCAACTCCACTTCCTGGATATGGACTTTCGGTATAGTTCTAGTGCGCAAGACATGACAAATATGACTGTCGTCATTTCTTGTTTCTTCTTTTTTTCTCATCCTCTCTCTGTCTCACAAAAACTCCCATTACCAAGGAGACAACCACAGCCTACCCAAACATTCAGGAGGCCCTCCATGGTAATAACACAGCATGGAGGTTTTCTTTTCTCACTGGTAGATGATGAAGTGGCCTCCTTCGTTTTTAGTAACAGCTCTGCTTTCTTATTAACAGACCAGAGTGTCCTATTTGCAGTTTAAGCATGAGTTCCTCTTAATTCTTCAGCGTTGTTTGTGATTGTTGGGAGTGTGTCCTGTTGGTGTTGATTCCAGATCAATAGTTTTTCAAATGCAGGAAATAATTATTTGCACTGAGATGAAAGTTTGGGGTAGAACAACACAAGCAGCCTATGGATCCAGACTTTTTATAATTAGTGTGGTGTCTCTCTGTGCCACATAGCAAATTAGCATCCTCCATTGGGGATAAGTGTTTGCGCTCCACCACTGTGTATTTGTGTGTGGGCGGGTGTGTGTGCACACGCACACGCAGTTGTGCTTGCATATCTGTGGGGGTGAAATAAGTTGCCATGTTCGCCTCTCCCACACAAAATGTTTTACTCACCTATTTTAGTAAGTAATGGCCACTGACCACTGTGTCATGCATTCAAAGTTGGATCATCATATCATAAGTTGTGGAGTAGCTTTGTGAAAACGATCCAGAAAGGTATATACTGTAAATTCTAATTTATGCTTCAGCGAACAATTGTTCTTTTTTAGCCCAAAATAGTGTCGCACATTTTCAGTTGAAAGTATGTCACGTGACTTGTGTAAACACGTTCCCAGCTAACAATGTGTCGTCGTCATCTCCCACACACACACAATATTGGCTTAACTCACTAGCAGAAAATGTACTCAGGATTTCATACCCTTCTCCTCTTTCTCTTCAGGTATGCCCAGGTTTAGCAACCCACCAGCGCCAGCAACTGTACATCTGGGCGATAGTCGGGTGCTGATGTGTGATGTCAACCCAGACCTGGTACCCTTCACCCACTGGGAGAAAGAACGTCAGCCTCTGGAGATGGACACCAGGATATTCCAGCTGCCCAGCGGAGCCCTGGTGGTCAGTAACGCTTCGGAGGCGGATGCAGGTCTCTACCGCTGCCTTGTGGAGAACGTAGGGCCAACCAAGTCCAGCGAGGAGGCTCAGCTTCAAACTGTGCCAGGTAATCTCATTAGAACTACAATTACTAAAAATGAAAAAGCTGTAGTTATATTGAAAGTAAAACAAGAAGGGGAGATACTTCTTTGTCGTCACCATGCAGTTGGTTCTTATATTTCATGTGAAATGCCTTCATATTAATTCAGCACTGGCTTGTGTTTCAGCAGTAATGGATGAGATATGCATTGTTTTATAGACATGATTCCAGGTGCTATCAGTTTGTAACATACAGAACTAATTTTCAAAATATTTCCCTGTATTTTCGTCCACCAGTATATTATTTGGTCATATCCATGACCTGCACAATAACTGTAGCCAAATACTATATAATTGTGAACCCACAGAAAAACAGGTCATTGCACCATTTGATTATTTAAGTACATGGCGTTTCCATCTGCCCAGCTCATTACCTATAACAGGAGGACACTATAACAGGACCTCTTCAAGCACATTGGACAGAACTTTTCTCCACACTGCTGTCCGGGTGTGGAACAGCCTACCAGAGCATGTATTTGACTCCATCACAGACAATGGTCTTCAAGCCTTTAAACGCAGAGTTCATAGACATCTCCTGACCACCCCTCACACTGACTGTTGAGCTGCAGTGAACCATTTGATTGGCCAATGGATATGTATCTTATCTTACTTGGCTATTGTTCACAATTGCATTAAAAAACAAAACAAAAAAAACACATGCACACATCTGACCTGACCCAAGAGAAGCAGACTAAAGGAAAGATGGAACTCCCATTGGGGTTATCAGTGAGGCTGCAGTAACTCAAAGGGGAGCTGAATTCCTCTGTGGCAGCGTGTCTCATCTCCCCCTTCAGACATTTTATTTACTGAATTGTTAAGCACCAGGCCCCTGCCAGCAGAGAGAAGATATTACAGGCCATAAATCAGTGTACAACAAGACCCCACTGAGGGCCTCCGCCCTCTTATTTTTCTTTATGTCCCTAGGATATGTGCCGTTGTGGCAGAAAGGCTTACATGTATACAGCGATGTTTCGGGAAATTAAACATGTTTGCGTGATGGCAGATGCTATTTTGACAGAAATACATTTGTACATTTGTATCCACTCATCAAACCTCAATTAACTCTGCTGAGAGATTTAGTTTAAATTCCAACTCCAGTTTTGAATGGAGACTCAGGATTGTGTATGTTAATGAGCTGTGTTCCAGTAGAAGCCACAGGGGAATGATACTTTTCACTAAAGTCCTACATCCGTATAGAGTCAAAGAAACTAAACTGACTGACCTCCTGGTCGTCGATAGACATTACCCATCCATTGAGCCATTGTGTATCATTTGACCCCCAAAGAGATAACTCCAGTTGTCACCGTGGACATCAGTCATCGGACCATTTCAGCTGTGGTGTCAGGAAAGGGTCCTGAGACTCGTTTGTTTTTAATTTGTTTGTTTTTTAAGACGGATGACACCCGCCCTGCAGGACACATCACCCCAGCCCCACCCTGAGCCTATTTTCTTCTCCCTTGCAGAAACGGGAGATGAGAGGAAGCTGGAATTTCTGGTGCCGCCTGTAGCTGTGACCAAGGTGGCGGGGGAGAGCGCACTGCTCCCGTGTGTGATTAGTGGCCACCCTGCCCCCAGTGTCCGCTGGATGGTTGGAGACAAGGTCCTGGAGGAGAGGTACGCTGATGAACACTAGTGACACTGTTACTATATGCAAATCCTATAAAAAATATTTAAAAAAAATAATAGAAAACGAAATGTAATGTTTAACACAAAAAAAAGGTTTTAAAGGAGCTCTGCTCATACCAATATAGCATTATCTGGTGTGCTAATGCTGCTAGATGCAAATGCCTGTTTCGGTTATCGGAATCATTATTTTGGTCAAGTGTTATTCCAAAGCTATCTGGTACACTGTAAAATCCTTACAGGTCCATTTGGTTCCATTTGTACACTCTTAGAGTAAAGTTAACACTTGAGGATTTTATTGTGAACTGTGTGAATACCATTTTTTTCTCTGGCTGTCCCACATTCCCAGCCCCTGAGAAGCAGCAGAGACAGTAATGTGCTGCTCCTTACACCAGTGCCAGTGGCCTTCCAGAGCAAACACGTTTAAAGTGCTGGCGCCTTGCTCCCTGAGGTGTTAATGCCATTCTGCCACTTCTGGCCCCAACAGCCCTAGGGGGTACAGTAGGTCCTAGACGTGCCAACGCCAGCACCACTTCAGCTCGGAGACGAGGGCTGCAGGGTTGCCAGCTCAGGGAAAGTTCAGAAATTAAGTGCGGAGAGAGGGTGCCACAGCCGCCATGTGCCCTCAGCCCTCTGGCTCTCATTAGCTCAGAACCAGCGGTCCAAATCCCTGAGAGACATTTGTATTGGACAAAGTTTCATTGTCACCAATTAAAGGACGACTTTAGTTTTTTTCAACCAAGGTTCATTTGTTTTCATTTGCTGCTTTCTTTCGTTTTAGGGATTTTAGCTGTTTTTGACAGGGGGGCAGGGGCATTCGAGCATGGGGCTAAATATGTATTTTTTTTACAACATTTTATAGCGATTTATTTTTTTATTATTTACTATAGTCCTGCTAGACCCCAAGAAATTACATCTGGCCACAAAAGATCACAGGATCTACTGAATGTGAAGGTAGCCTACTGGGGGGAAGCCACACTGTGTATAGGCTCAATATGTCAGTTTGACACATTCAGTAGATCCCGTGATCTTTTATGGCCAGATGTAATTTCTTGGGGTCTAGTAGGACTATAGTAAATAATAAAAAAGCCCCATGCTCGAATGCCCCCGCCCCCCTGTCAAAAACAGCTAAAATCCCTAAAACGAAAGAAAGCAGCAAATGAAAAGAAAAATAACACTCATCTTTTACTTTCTCTAATAACAACCTAAAACATGAACCTTGGTTGGAAAAACTAAAGTTGTCCTTTAAGAATGAACTTTGTTTACCTAACCCACGCATAGTCCCCCTAAATAACTTGAGAACTTGTAGGGTCAACACCAAACAGCTTAGATCCAGCCCATTCATCTCAATTTACAGGCCTAGGCTGGAATCTTTCACCATCAGTGGAATTCAATTTGAGGCCATCACCTGGCACCCGCAAGGCTCCAATGTAGTGTCAGCCTGAATACCATTAGTGTCTGAGTTTAAAGCTACTGTAATCCCCAACATAGGAACATAGCTCAAAATGTAAGTGTGTTTAACACCATATGGAATTGTCAGCGAGTATGTCTGGCTGTCAGCGGGAACTGGCTAATCAGGGAGTTATTAAATTATTTATTATAAAAACACTGCCCAGAGTCTGGATCTTCCCCCATGGGCGCCTCCATGTGTAATTAGCAAGATGTGCAATTAACAAATGGGCAAGGCCCTCCTCATTTTTACAGTGACCTGCCCCCTCACTGGCACCCCACCTCGAAAACACGAAAAGGTGAATTCATTACATCGGTGGTTTGTTGGACTGTAATGTGAACACTGACAATTAATAACGGCACCAAGTGGAGCGCTTTTCACTTTCCTTTTGAGAGATGACTGTCGCTCTCGTCTCGGCATTACTTGAGAGAAGACGAAACTGCTGTCAATTAGTAATGGCGTTGTGTGCAGGGGGCAGAAGGGAGGAAAGAAAGAGGAGGGGGAATCTACAAGGAGTTTCTAATTGGTCTTCTGGATTGAGAGCACAGAACACACATGTCTTTTAAAGTAGTGTCAGCAAAGCTGCAGACATAAGAAGGGATGAGTTTATGGAGACACTTCAACCCTGCCATATGGCTATGAGGCATACTTCATCACATGAACCTTTAGACAAGCATCAGTTGACAAAAATGACTCCTTGATGGGGCTGATTATAACTAATAAACCAGCAGACCATGTGGTCCTTTCTTTCCTAATAAAAAGTGTTGTTCATCCCATTAATAGCCAGTAATTACATGATTGTACTAGTCCATACCCGTCCAGGGTTAAGAACAGCCAAACTAACACACATGCAGACACGTGTGCGCCGACGCATTGTGAGCTTGTAGATCTGTTATTTTCTAATTGCCACTTGTATTATGTCTAAGGCGAAGGGCTTTGGGCTTGTTTTCATATATCCAGTTGTTTCTCTCGCAAAAGCTAACTTTTTTTTATTTTTCAGTCGGACACTCGGCCACCGTAAGCTAATATGACCGTAGGCATCGCTCTACGGTGACCGTAGAGCGATGCCTACGGTCATATTAGCTTACCGTTCACTTAGCTGTGCTTATGCCTCGTCTCTCATAACAAATTATTTTCTGTATAGGTCCGTATAGGTCCAAAGTTCACGTGTAGACGTTTTTGTGCATTTTGATTATAGATCCTGGGAGGAGATACATTTTAACTGTTTTTCATATAATTCAAAATGGCGGTTGATCTAAAGGTCAGAGGTCAAAAGTCAGAACACGAAAGTTGTTCGGCATGAGGAGACACATATGTGTATCAAAGTGTCATTGCCAACGGTCAAACGGTTCATGAGATATGCACGTTCAAAGTTAGCATTTTCAATTGAGTGCTATAGTGCCACCTTTTGGCCAATGGTCATGGGCTTTGCATAGTCACCGTTTGCCAAGGTAGAAGAAGGAGGAGAAGAAAAAAAACACACAAACAATAAGTGACCAAAGTCACTTCGTGACTTCTTGGTCCCTTAATAATAATTATGGCCCCAGGCAGATTAGGTATTTTTTTTACCAACCAGATTCGTCTGTCCCCCTAAATAACTAGAACCAACTCAGGCTAGAACCAACCAGGGCCCTGTATGCAAATATGGGGCGGGCTTATCTGTGAAATACATTGCAAGAGCGGGCTGCACTGCTCTGATTGGTTGTAGGTCTAACCAATGGAGTCTGTTTGAATTTCTTTATAACCGCCCCTTGGAAATAAAAACGTAACACTGAGAAGGACGAGACTAATATCCACGCAGTGATATTGTCTTTATACGTGATGCTATGTGCCCGTGTGCAAATTCGGATCAATTGGTCCAGCCAGTGAGGAAAAGCGGGGTTATGATAGACAGACATACAGACTTGCCCCTTTTACGCCCATATTTTGGAGTTCCCTGATTTCATCAATATTAGCCGGATCTGCGGTTCAAATATGCTATATGATCAGATTCTGGACAATCGTCTTTCAGACAAACTTGACACCTCGCACTAGATTGTCACCTCCTCTGCGATATGTGCACCGAGTTTGACGTCGGTCATTCAGATACGCCAAGGACAGATTCACTCACACACGCATGCAGAGATTTTGTGCATTTATAGTAGGATGGCTGTGACTGACCTATCCATCACTGTCACTTAGGCTTTGGAAACCTATTACCAGATTGCCCAACATAATGCCATCTCAGTTCAGCAGTATCATGACAGAACATAACCTTGCAGGCTGTTCAGTTAACATGTTGAATTGGAATCCCCTTCGACTCTACTTGGTGCCATCCTGCTTTCACAGTATGCAGGACTAGAGCTTGTTCCTTCCTCTACCTGCTGGTCCTGACTACACGCATGAAAAGGACAGTCAGTTTTTGTTCTGGGGGGGGGGGGGTGTCACTCTATCACCTAATAGAATTCCCAAGCAGTCAATAAAATGGATGAATTATGTATGGTGCCGAGCGTCAGGGAATTGACAGAGCATGTAAATCACCCGCCTTCGAAAACCTCCGAGCCATCTGTCTCTTCTGCTCCTTGTCTTCATTCCCTCATTTAAATATGATTGTGTTAATTATATTTACTTATGTATGAACCGTGTGTGCGTGCGTGCGTGCGTGTGTGCGTGCGTGCGTGCGTGCGTGCGTGTGTGTGTGTGTGTGTGTGTGTTGGGAGGTGTTTGTACTGGGATTGTAATAGGACTATGGTCTAAGCTCCGCATGGCGCACGCACACGCACACACACACACACACACACACATTCACTTTCGATGGCCTTGGGAAGTCCTTGTAGTGAGTGAACAACAGAGCTGGGTGGTGGATGTTTCAGCTGTAGTGAATTTCCACTTAGCCTAGCCTATATTACAACCATCCTACGTATATCAACACCTTGTTTTTAACGTACAGACCGTAAAGCATGGTCTTTCTTTACTCTGGCATGATTTGCTCACACCCACTTAGCAATGTGTGTTTATTAGCAGCAATACACTGTCATTCTTAGGTGAGTGTGTTTGGGAGGATTACCAATCGCTCCTCACCAAGATGATGTTATGGAAAATATTCCATAGCAGTCCTGGGGAAATGTTTCAAATGGGATTTTAATCGCCCAGTGCTCAGTAAAGTTGTTTGATCCGCAGCGTTGTGACAGCTCCTTCAGCATAGCACAGCACACTTTGAGTCAGTGGTTTTATCGCTCTTTTAAAAGACACTTCAGTTGAGCAAATGCCACAGACTTTTCAGCTAAACTTGGCATCCTATGGAGGTAATCAACAGTGATTACACTGTTGCCTGAGGTTACTTTCTGCCATAGAGATACTCAAAACTTGAACCTGTCTCGCTCTCTGTGCAGATGAAAGCACAGTAACAACAACAATATGAAACCTCCACCCTGAACCTATCACTGTGATTTTTTGTTTTGAAGTTTGCACACTCTCTATCCTCAAACCAATTTACGGTTAACTGCTTTCTTAAATAAGAAAGGCACTTGAGATTTGTTGCTATAAGAACAAATACAACAACGAAAGTGCATTTTTCCACTGTGACACCGACACGGTGTAACCCATCAGAGACACTATACCCATCAATGTTAATGACTTATGATTTTCACTGGCTCCTTCAGTATCACTAGGATTGATGGCACTTTTCCACCCGATTCTTAGCTCCCACTGCCTTTTCAACAGCAAAGTGATTGTGCTATTATTGGTGTTCCAAGTGCAAGAAGCACATTATGTTCCACTGTGGTTGCCAAGCAGGAGTTGAAGTGTAACCAGAAGACCACAAAACGTGACGGCATTCATCTAGTTTGGTGTGAAAGGCATGTGCTGGGGAATTGCAGAATCTTCTCTAGGATTACTTGTAATTTCATATGAAAGACAAGTGAAAACATATCATTAAAAAACACACACACACACACACACACACACACACACACACACACACACACACACACACACACACGTCACATCACCATTTTGTTACTTATTTAACATAATGGCAATTTTCATGTAAATAGCCGCCAACGTACTGTTTAATTTCAGATAGGCATGGGAACTGCGGTTAGACGTGTATGGAAGAGCTCAAGTTTCTTCCCCGCAAGTGGAATGATAGATGGCAGCAGTAGAGTGAGCTAAGGTAATGGAGTGCTTTCATTGCCATGTTGGAGTTGAGAAAACAAGACACGCAACACTGTTCTCTGCCAGTGGAGCATGAGAACTCTTTTTAGGCTGTCTCTCTGTCTCCATCACATCACAAAACACACATGCAAACAGACCAGTTATCTTTCTTGTTTCCCCGCAAGGCATCTACTGTCCTTGTCTTGCCTTCAGATCATTATGACACGTTACATGTATTTTAAACTTTGTAGTTTTACTTGCTTCCTCATCTACCTACGTTTACTCATCTATATATAATCTGTTGTAATTAATGAACCCAAGTGGTAAAATCTTCTGGATTATTCCCATGTGATGCCAGTCTGTACCATATATTGTACAGTTGATGGGCAAACCAAATCATGTTTGATTATCGAGATGGAACACACACACACACACACACACACACACACACACACACACACACTCCCCCATGGAGTAGCATACAGCACATTAGGAAACTCACAATTATGGATATTCTGCAGGTTAAGGAGCTGCAGGCTTCATTGTAATATATGGCACTCAAAAGATTGGTTTAGTCTCGCAGGTCCCGTCAGGGCAAAAAATAAATAAACAACCAAATAAAGTAGGGTATGCAAGAGTTGTTCCCATCTCAGGGGCCCTGCGGCTTTTCATTATGAGCCAGAGGGAAACAAAACCGTTTTCATGGCTGATTGACTCGAGAAGCCGCAGCCAATGCACTGTTTTTTCTTTCTTTCTTTTTTCTTCATCTTCTCCCACCCTGACTTTTATTATTTTTACTCTTTGTGTTTGACCATATGGTGCATTAGATGGCAACAGGTGAAAGCCAGAAGTCAGCAAGGCAATCTGCCCACAATATTTGGAGAAAACGGGAAACTGCTATTTGGTCACCAAAATCAATAAGAGCGATTCTTTCGTGAGATTCAATATGCACAGATAATTCCATGGTGATCCAGTCAGTAGATTGGGAGATATCTTGTTTGGGAGTAAAATGTGTGCAAGTGGAAATTCTTATCCCAGTTTACTGTCTGCCATTTGTGGACAGAAAAGATTTGTTCCCTTTTCAAAATGCAAGGCACTGATTAGACCCAATCCGGAAGGGGAAGTTCAGCTCAAGTTTACTTTCAGCCGCAATACCTGGACCTTCATAATAGTTGGCATTCACAGTGCCGGCAAGCTAGCAGATAGAGGGACAGGTATCTGGTATCGTGGCAGGAGAGAGACTCAACAAAGTGTATAGTTCCCTACTAACTTTGATTGCAACCGTAGGTCGCAGTTCACTATGAAAACATGCATCTCGAGTCCTTTACGCCTTGTGACATGCTCCATATATGGCCAATACAGAATTAATTCCATATGTTGATCTGACCTCATGAAACCCTGTACACTCAAGACACGCTCCATATATGGCCAGTACAGAATTCATTCCAGGCTCTGGAACTCACTGCCCTTCACCATTAGATCTACCCAGTCGATCAGAGTTTTTAAATCCCTACTTAAAATCTGTTCTCCCTTGCTTTTAATTGCAATTGAGTCCTTTTGTTTATTTTATTGTTGCTCTTTGTCAATACATGTTGTTTTTATTTCTTGCCTTTGATGTCTATGTTGTGTTGGCCTTTGGCTGTTGGAAATGTGCTATATAAATAAAGTTTGATTTGATTTGATATATTGATCTGACCTCATCAAACTCTGTACACTCAAGACACGCTCCATGGCGTGTGTCATGGAGAAGACTGGATCATCACCTATATTTGCATATACTGTATATAGCAACTCTACATCTGACCTCATGGACACCAGATTAATAGTAATAACTCCTGCTTCTTAACTGTGCCGTATTAAGAAGCTCTGTTGTTTCAGCGCTTTAGGGTGAGGTCGCTTCTCACCCTCAGGGTGTCTTACTGGTAATTAACTGCCCCTTTTGTTGTGACCGACAGTTGTGATTCCTCTTTGTGCTGCTGATGGCATGGCTCACGTCCCAGCTGCACTGATTGTTCTCTAGCAGGGGAGCCAGTGGTGGAAAAAGCACTCAAATGTTTTACTGAAGTAAACATATCAATACTGCAATATAGAAATACTCTGTTGTACTCGAGTAAAAGTACAAATTGGCATAAAAATATACTTAAAGTACCAAAAGTAAGAGTACAAATTATACAGAAGGTCCCGTTTCGAGTTTTCAAATCTCTAAAAAAAGAAAAAAGAAAATAGCAGAGCTACAAGCTCACAGTGCGTCACATCATGAGCTTTTAGATCGTCTATTTTCAAATGGCCAAAATCTATATACTGTAGCTGAAGTGGTTATCAAATAATTGTAGTAGAGTAAAAGTATAATAATTGCCTCCTCTGAGATGTAGTGGAGTAGAAGTAAAAGTATTGGAAATTGAAAATACTCACACCTCAAAATTGTACTTAAGTACAGTACTTGAATACTTAGTTACTTCCCACCACATGGCCTACTACTCCATCACTGCACACACACACACACACGCAAAACACACAAAGGAGATATGCAGGGTGTATATTGCCCAGGTGTACTGACCAGACCAGCACGTGTTACTGAAGGCTGAGTTGCCTCTCATACTAAAACGTTTCTGTTCCCCTGTCCCTGTCTATCGTACGAGTGCAGGGTCTCTTAAGTGGTCGCTTAAGGCTACAGTGTAGAAAAATGGAGAGGCTTGTGTTGGACCGTTCTGAATGAGTTTTTGATCAAATTTCTTTTGCTGCATACTCGGGCGGGACACCAAGAATAAATGGCTTGTTCTGAATGAAAAGTGACTGGCAATTGATTTCCTTCCAGCACTTTGGCAGTGAATGGCACCTTTTACTAGGGGTGTAACAGTACATGCATTCATATTGAACCATGCAGTACAATAGTTCCATGGTTTAGAACTCATTTTGAACCAAATTAGTTCAGGGATCCTTGAGGGGGTGCCCGGGTGGTCCCCAGCTAAATGAGTTTATATAGCATCAAAATCTGTTTGCCATTTTAACCCTACAATGGGGCATAGCAGTGGGCATGGTGTCTGGTTCCACTGAAAAATCGGCCATTCATTTTTCCCATGGAGATTTACAAAATTATTTCTATCAATTATTTTAAGCCTATAATCAAGCCATCTAGGACCCTGGTGAATCATGACCATGAAACCTTTTATCCTGTGATGAAAAATAAATAACACAAACCTTGTATGGGGGCACAAAACGTTTGAGAACCACTGTCCAAGAATGTTTTGAGTGCAACATCTTAGGAAAAGGAGGTGATGGATCGCGCACAGTGTGCAAGAGTGCAACATCTTGAAATCAATGTGAGAACATTTACTTGATAAGCAAACAAAGAAAGAACAATAAGCACAAATAACTTTGATAGATAGATAGTACAAAATAATATCAACTTTATCATTTCCAATACAGAGATTGTGAAAACCGACGTACAACTAAATAATAATATATATAATATATATATATATAATATATATAATATAGTACATACCAGTAAGACGCCCTGAGGGCGAGAAGCGACGTTGTGTGGACGCATCCGCCTGGGTGACGGCAGACGGCAGACTGCTGGGCGAGTGCTGGCGCTTTGGCATGGGGGGTCAGATCAACATATGGAATGAATTCTACTACTGGCCATATATGGAGCGTGTCTTGAGTGTACAGGGTTTGATGAGGTCAGATCAACATATGGAATGTCAGCTCCATATATGGAGATCTAAAGGTCGAGATCTCTCTGAAACAACAGAGCTTCTTAATATGGCACAGTTAAGAAGCAGGAGTTATTACTATTAATCTGGTGTCCGTGAGGTCAGATGTAGAGTTGCTGGCCAGCTCCATATATGCAGATCTACGTGATGATCCAGTCTTGTCATGTATGGTTATCGACTAGAGGGTTTGATGATGTCAGATTGGAGCGTGTCATGAGGCGTAATGTCACGAGGCGTGATGGACTGACAACCATATATGGAGATCTAAGGGTCTTCAACTCTTCATGAAGTCACATGATGTCATGTGACCATATACGGACGGATGGGAGATGCAGGTTTTCATAGTAAATGCGACCTATGGTTGCAATAAACACACTGTGATTTTATGAAAATCATTTAGATTACGGCTTCAAGATTTACACGTGCCCAATAAAGAGAGGTTGAGGCCAATTAGCAGCATCTCACCCAATCTGTCGAACACCTTCACCTCATTGTATGTGTGTGCACACACATGCACTCATCTACTAGTCTTCGTGTGAATAAAAAGTGACAGTGAAAATTACGAGATAATTAAACAGCTCTTGCATGTGAATGCTGAAGGATGTATTTTTAATTAGCACCCTTGTTACCTGCGCCTCTCGCCAAGGAGTCAGCTAATGCACAACATGGCGTATTCCTACAACAAGGAGCCTCATTTCAATTTGAATAGCAGTAAATGGCAAACACACCTTGACAATGGTGCTGTGCACTACTGCATCTCTAAGACCCATTCAGAGCAAGCCCGTTTACCTCGGCTCTTCCTCTCTGTCTCGATAATGGCCACTTTTCTCATTCTGCGAAGCACTTTCAATTTAGCAATTGGCCCTTAGATATTATAATTGTATCCAGAAATTGTGCAGTAGCTGTTGAGAATGTGTCATTTCATTACAATAGAGCCCATTGACCTCCATGGTGCAGTACATGCAACACAAAGGGCCATGAATCTATGAATAGATGCCCAGCTCAGTGACGACGTTTGAATGCGTGTCTCGATAGACGTGGGTTTTACATGTGGGGCTTTGCAATGAACCCATGCCCTTTATCTTATTGGCATTTGGCATTTGTAGTTATTCTGTCTTGTTCTGTTTAGCAGTGTGGCGAGTCAGAGAACAAATAATTGTAGTTACACATTACTGTACGTCCGAGTGCTAATTAACTTAAGGGTCATTTTTTACACTCTCAGATTTTAATTAACTGTGCAATCTTAAAGAGCCTGTAAGTGTAAACCATTGCTGGCCCTCCCTACAGTATGCTTGTGCTTTGTTGCGCGTGAAACCAACCAGGCGCGCAAGCATAAGCGTACGGACACTGCTTTTCTTCCGCTCCATGTTAATGAATGTAGCCGCTCTCACTCTTTTTTTCCCCTCCCTTCTCTGGGCAGAATTAGTTTTTGTTTTGTTTTTGCATTCTAAATGCATTGTATATAGGATGACCAGCAGCCCCGCTGTGGCCGAGTTTGGCGAGAACAGCCGCGTGCAAACCTGCTCGTGCAATAGAGTGTGGGCTTTTTGGGTGGGTGTGGTGCGTTACAAGCCCTGCACTTCCCCCAACCACCAGTGACGTCACCGCAGTGACAGCAGGTAGAGAGCCACTCCAATGAATGCCCCACTCTAGGATACAGACAGACGGAGACAGATGGCCCCAGGGCCAATTCTGCCAACAGTCTGAGTAGAAACCAGTGAGGGAGAGAGGAGGGTGTGAATGAAAGTCCCAGCTAGTCCGCACTTTGTTTAAAGACAGTTCAATAGCTGGCAGAAGGGTTGCTTTCCACAGAGTGCCTTTCACTGCCTCTGCGTGTATCTCCACCCCTGTGGCAAATTATAGTGGCTAATCTTGCCTTCCTCTTGTCACTGCACAGTATCATTCACATGCTTAGCTCTCTCTGTAATTTACCCTTCTGGAGCCAACCTGCTGCCCCTTATTGTCATTCACTCTTCTTTGTTTCTATTTATCCATGTCTAAATACACTGCTTTTTTATTGATTTTATTTCATTTTTTTCTGTCTCCGCAATGGGAGGAGTAGAGTGCTCTCCCTGGTGGCTTTATGGGGAAGCTGACAGCTTGCGCTGCTTAAGATTAGTTCTGGGTGTAAATGGTTATTTTAGGAGTTACCTGGTGGTTCAAGCAGTACATGTACAGCAACTACAATAACATGTCACAAGTTTGGGTTCAACCTCAAAATGACCTGAAACAGGCCTGGGCCGCTGCCGTAGCAGTCTGGGCACCTAGGCTGCAAATGCATCCTGACAGCGTGTCACGGGTTCGAATCCCGATCCCAGGGACCTCTGCTGCGTGTCACTCTCCATCTCTCTTCTAATTGTCAGTCAGTCTAACTGTCCTATAAATAAAGGCATAAAAGATCAACAACTATTGTGGTTACTGTTGTGTGTGTGAGATTGTGACTGTAAACATTCTTGAAATCTATAATAAAAAATTGGGTTCGCTTTCAAATCAATGTGGGATGCATTTTGTGCCATGTTCATTTAGCGTAGAGTGACTGGGGTCTGAGGTATAGGCACACTTATTTCATCTGATGAAAATGTAATATGCTTCCTTCCTACATGCATACAAGGCAGGAGTTGCAGTAGTTTGATATTCACACTAGGGTCGGGGTACAATGCGTAGGCTTGAGACACGGGATTAATTTGCGGAACCACAGAGTTACAAGCCCCCCTCTGCACATGACATTTATATTTAAGAAAATAAATTTAATGAAATGTTAGTTTGTTTCATTCTGTAAAACAAGACCTAGACTTACTATGTAATAAAGGATCAACAGTTCCTCCAGTGAAGCATTAAAAAGTGTCTTCATGTTCTCCCCGTGTCCCCTAGGGTAGGTACCCTCACAAAAAACATGCAGTAATCCTGGTCACTAAACTGCCTCCCCCTGGCCAGCCTGATGGAGGGGAAAGGAACTGGTTGGAATAACGTGTTCCTTCCACGTGCTACATCCAACCAGGGAAACTCCCCCCTGTCAGGTGTAAAGGAGCAACCTGGACACTCATGCATGAAGGAAGCATGAGTTCAAGTCCGTTGCTCTCCCCAGGTTGGCGGAGAGTGTGTAGAGCCCAGGATCACAATAGAAAATTGACGCAGGGGTGAAGTATGTGTTACAAAATCGTGGGATAAAAATTATAGAAATTGAAAAGTGTCTTCATAAATCCAGACTGAGGCAAGGTAGTGTATATATCAGCAGAGAAATGGTAATGTTCACATTCCATTACTATGTATTATGAAAACCACATATGGTATCAGCTGAAGGATGAATTAAGTGCAGGGTTTAGTGTTTACTAGGTTTTGCAGTATAATCAATAAAAAAACGAGTTACTCAGTTTAGCATGAATAAGATGAGAAACAAAATATACGGTACCGTTGCATTTTTTAAGTGCAATGTGTGTACTGTTAATAAATCCTTTATTCTCCATGCAATGGAGATGAACCTTGAGATTTGTTTGTCATCATCTTGTCTTCTTCCGTTTGTGACTCACCCCTTTTGTGTTTTGCAGTGTGGGTCGCATAGAGGTGGTTGGAGGGAGCAGCCTCCAGATCACCAGTCTGACAGAGGGTGATGCTGGTCTTTACACCTGCATGGCAGACAGTGCCAACACCACCATCGAAGCCCAAGCCCACCTCACAGTGCAAGGTATGACTGAAGCCACCGACCTACACTTTCTGCAAGTTATATTGCTGTAAAAACAAATACATTCATGTCTTCCATCCAGTAATTTTTGCAGCCACTCGCTCACCTGGACTCTCTTAGATACAATCACAACAGAGGGTAGATGGGTTTCTGGGCTTTACACAATTTCCTTCCTTATCTACCGGTACGTAACTCTACAGTAGGTCGATTCTATTAGTCTCTGAACAAGCTAGACTATTACATTTGCATTATTCTTCACTAACATTTGGGTTTAATGGGCTAAATAAATCAACTGCCAGATATATGGAAGGTTTGGTGTTGATGAGTATTAATTACTGCTCCGCAGCAAACATTGACCACTGTTTCCCCATGTGAACACAGACTAATTGTCTCTGCGAGTCTTCAAAAGGCACTAATTTGCTCAATATTTGGGAATAGAAAAATAGTTTTCTCAGAAATCTTTCATCTCTGCTTATGTCATGCCGGCACTCTGATCCCACAATGTTTTCTCTAAATAAAATTGTAATTAGCCTTACCATTACACAAATCAAGATTAGCCAGCTAGGAACGTTACGAGAGATAGAGTTGAATGGATTTCACAACAACACTCTTCTCTGCTGTCCTCTCTTCTGTACTCTACTGTTGTTTACTTCTTCCACATTGTAGGACACAAAAGCAACCAATAGTAATGAATTGTGCAGCAACATACGATTATCCAATTCATCTATATGTTATTTATTTTTCTGATTACAGTATGCAATTTATTTAGACCTTACGAAGATCTTAAATAAGGTAACACAAAATGATGGTAAATGCTCATCGTACATTATCTGAACTCAAACCAACATTTTGAAATGGCTGAATAATATGTCAATTATGCAGCAAAGAAAATAATTCACATTTTGGTGAAATTGTAGATAGCAGCAAGTTATGCATTTTTACATGACCACTACGTGGATTATTTAATCACTAACATTTTATTCCATTATTCATAATTTCACACTAGACTAGACCCAAATGATTTTCCATTAGACACTTTAACTTCTTTAATGCTGCTGTCTCTCTCTAAAGGCAAAATTATAGCCTACTGCATGATCCACCCTTTCGACAAAGTGTCACTCAAACAAAAGTGCCATATTTTTATCTGAATAAAATGTCAACATTATTTCGTCTAAAGGTTTGTTCGACAAAGTATAAATTAGTCCTAATGCCAGCACATAATTTAGCTCATTAAACATGCATGCAACAAACATGCACAGAGTGTGAGTGTGAGTGTGAGTGTGAGTGTGAGTGTGAGAATGTGTGAGTGTGTGTGTGTGTGTGTGTGTGTGTGTGTGTGTGTGTGTGTGTGTGTGTGTGTGTGTGAGTGTGTGTGTGTGTGTGTGTGTGTGTGTGTGTGTGTGTGTGTGTGTGTGTGTGTGTGTGTGTGTGTGTGTGTGTGTGTGTGTGTGTGTGTGTGTGTGTGTGTGTGTGTGTGTGTGTGTGTGTGTGTGTGTGTGTGTGTGTGTGTGTGTGTGTGTGTGTGTGTGTGTGTGTGTGCGTATTCCAGATAATGTGACTCAACAGCATTTTGTGCTGAGGGTAAAGAAAAAGGTTTTAGGGCAGTGACGCACTCTAAGCCTCAGCTTCCGTATTTCACACATTTTCAGTAAATTCTGTTCCTCTCTCCCTGCCTCTCCCAGCATCACACTGCCTCCAGTCCTTCACCCCCCGCTGTTCAGTATAGTTAAAATGAAGGAGCAAGGGAACTTGCTCCTTCATTAGCCAGTAACTGGAAGACCTGCTTTCACCCATCTTCTTTCGCTCCATTAAAGAACCACTTCACCACTTTTCAACCTATCTTCATATAATAGGTACTAGTAATAATCATGATAAAATGGCACAATTTTTTTCTACTCAGTCTGTGTCTCATGGGAGGGCTGTGGCCTTTCAGAAACCCGTCCACCAGTGACATCATCGATGGGTAATCAAAGCAAATAGAAACTGCAGGCTTTCTAGTCCTGAAAAGTTGCAATGCGAAAATGGAAGCCATCATTCTCACAATAATAAAAATCTATTTTTTTTATAAAAAAAACAATCTGCCTAACGATGATGTCACTGGTGGACAGGTTTCTGAACTGCCCACAGCCCTCCTATGAGACGCAGACTGAGTAGAAGAAAATGGTGCCATTTTATCATGATTATTACTGAGGACCTATTATATGAAGATAGGTTGAAAAGTGGTGAAGTGGTCCTTTAATACTGTATCCATCAATATCTCTACCGTTCCTCTTGTAGCGTCCTGTCCATTATTTCTCTGCAATCTCTGTCGGAATTAACTCTCAGCCTCTGAGCAGACACATGCACACATAATATAGAATCGATTAGCACTACTTGTGATATATTGTCGAAAGGCATAGCTCATTGTAATGGGAATAACGTGATTATGATTGTTTTCCATGTCCTAGGCGAGAAACAGTCGACTGGTAACACCAAGATGCTACTGACAACCTATTATTGTGCAATCCTTATAGATTTTCCTTTCTCATCAGAAAATCCCATGTGTTTGGATCCTGATCCAAAGTCTCTTCTTGAAGACCTTGTCGCGTATTTTTCTGAATTTAAAAAGGTGGTGTTTTGGGTTCACAGTTAGTGGCTTCTCATAAAACCTGCGCTGTATGCATGCCTATGGGGATTTTGGCTTGGTGCAGCAATGTCAACACATGATTTGATATGGGAAAAGATGGTCAGGTTTCTGCCTAGAGAAAGATTGAGGGGCCTTGAGGCAGCTGGTGCTAATCTGTTGAATTAGAGTCTCTAGTTTGAGGTGCGTAGCTGCAGTTACAAGTAGATGTGGTTACACACGTGAAAGTAAGTCTCATGCCTGTATGATTTCTCCAAGATGGGTTGATTTCTTCTGACGGAATTAGAGGGCCTTTCCGTAATTTCCCATGCCTGGGGATTTTCTTTTTAGTAGACAGGATCTGTAGTTGTTGCTGTATCAAACTGTACTGCGCAGTATGCATGTAGGCAGTACATTGTTGTTAGTTGACTTCACAAGGGAAAACCTCTGCGAGATGGGTAGAACAAATGTCATGGTCTGAACATGGACATTAAAATAGCCATACTTCTTTCATTCCCAACAAAACATGGCTCTCTCCTCTCTCCCGCTCTCTTTACCCCACCACACTCAAGGCAGATGGCCAGTTGGCCACCCACCCTAGTAGAGTCTGGTTCCGCCTGATGTTTCTAGTTCAACAGGGAGATTTCCTTGCCGCTGTTGCAAAAATGCTTGCTCAGTGTGGAGGTGTCCTCTGCTCTATATGTAAAGCGCCTTGAGACAACTTATTGCGATTCAGCACTATAATAAAATTGAATTGAATATGTTGTATCCATCCACTTTAACCCATTTAGGCCTGACCTCAAAATAAAATAAAAAAATTCTAAATCCTCCAGTTTTCTGAAATAAACATTTTCACGATTTTTCAAAAATAGCAGACCTGCTAATAGCAGATCTGCTATTTTTCAATAGCTAAATTATAACATAATGTTTAGAACACCTAAAGGTGTTCCCGCCCAAAATGGGTTAAATTCCATAATGACCCCACTAAGACAAATACATATTTGTGTGGAAAGAAAGAATGGAACCAATCTCAGGCCAGGGGATTGAATGATGTGTCTCTGCAATCTTGCCTTTGCACACATGTGGAAGCACTAAATGTTTGTATGTATGTTCTATTGAGTGTGGCTCTGCTGCAACTTCTCACCCTTTATTAGAGCTGGCAAGAGGATAAATGAGGCCAGAGGAGGCAGCAGCTTTTGATTATGGCCCTGTTGACTGGGGCACCGCCCACATCTGGACTGTGTGTGTGTGCTTGTGCGTTTGTAGGACAGAAATAGTTTCTGTACAAACATATATGTTTTTGTGTTTTTATTGGGCTTGGGAGTCAGTAGGCTTTCATTTATCACCGCCTGGTGCTATCATTCCATCACTATGACTGTTCTTTCCATGTGCGAGGCTCACATCCAGGAAATGCTTGAACCCTATAAATGTTTTGTCACCTTCCCATGTACTGAGGAAACGACCAAAGGCAAATTGACTCTATTTTTTCCCTTTATTTTTCTTTCATTTTATAATTAAATACATTATTTTTAGCTGACGGCTCCAGGCAGACATTTTTCAGTCTTGTGGAAATGTTTCGGAGAATATGTCAGCCCTGACTTATGTTATTACAGTCAGCGGTTGTAATCAAATGTCAAGCCTTTCACTATTTACGAGAGTAGAAAATATTGGCAACTTTAATTGAATTTTAGGACATTGTGTCAAGGCTATGAGCAAGGAATTCAAGAGTGTAACTTTCAACCGATCTAGTTCACTGACTTTATTTATTTATTTTTCTGATAGAGATCAGTATAGTTGGCTCTAAATGGCCCTGTGGAGGAAGAGAATAATTTGATAAGGATCCCGGGGAGGTTTCAGTCTGTTGTTATTATGACACAGCATCTTCCTGCCCTCTCCCCAGAGTCACAATAAAAAAGGGAACTTTCCATCTGCTATTAAAAGCCCAACGAGGGAAAACACAGCCCATTTCCTTGCTTTGTGGAGAGGTGTTGTCTCCATCACTGGGAGCTGGGTGGAGAAAATTAATGATGGGTGCATGTGTATCTGCCCTTCAGAACACCTGCAGTTCTCTTCCCTGCTACATTGATATTTTCGGATCAAGTGTTCATTGATTTGAGTCACAGCATTTAGGTCATGGTATGTGAGAATTCAAAATGTTGCATCCATGCTTAATTCTACCGGTGCTCTAGTGTGTTAGCCATGAAATGGCCACATTTAGTGTTTTACATGCTAATGACGCTGAAGGGCTGCTTAGATGTTGTTTATGTTTACCGCCCGTATTGATCCAAAGATGGTTTTGCAGCCATGCAAACTAATAATGAAGTCAATTAAAATTCATGTTTTAGCAGGAGGATATTTGGCTATTAAAAAACCCACTGTGCAACTGTGTCTCAGCTGGTTGGTCAACATCAATTGCCAACAGAAAGTTAATAAAGAGAGCTGTATGCAGAGAAATCAATATTTTACACATCAAGTGGGGCAGGAAGTGAAGCTTATTCTAGTGTGCTTTCGAGTTGGGTATTATACTGTACACCATAATTCCACCATTTTTGGGGAGCAGGCAAATGTTCTGTGATTTGCAATTTTGCATCAATTGGTGTTGATTATGGAACACACATCATAATAACATGCTCGGTGACTGGTGGCTTACGCTGAGGTCAGCTTTTCACCCTGAGGTCAACTTTTAACGGTAACTGGATAACTCACCCCTTTTCCAACTCACCCTCAAAAGTGGTAGCGGCGTAGCTTGCTCTCTGAGACCATAAGCAGCTGGTAGTCGATCAAGGCAGCTTCGTTGTGCAGCAAAGACATAAGCAAATAAATCGGCAAGTTTGCTCGCTGTGCTTTCCGATTGATTCATTCATTAATAGAATAGAGATTAAGATCTCCATTATGCTCAAAATGTAAAGACACGTACAAAAGTATAATTTATACACTGCTTTTGGGACTGTTCTCAAAATTCTGGTCCTATTTCCAAATGAAATAAATCTCATTTTTAAATTGAAAAGAAACCAAGTCTCTTTCTGCTCAGCCTTCCAGATCGGACCAGGTCCCTGAACCCATCTAATGTTATGCTTCTTAAAAATGTTTTAGTTCTGGGCAGAAAATGTATCCTTTTCAATTGGATTATGGATAAACCACCAGCAGTTAAGTTAACTTACACAGTGGTACCGGGATATAACATTTGACCCATGGAGAGAAGAGTGCTAGGTCTAAAGGCAATGAAGACAGATGTCTCTACATCTATTATCCAGTATTCCTTTTAACACTTTAATTGCCCGGAACTATTTAATCCATTACATTCATGCGCCCAGTCGATTTATAAACACGGACGCCTTTTCCGGACGGACCGGCCGGAAGTTCATGATGTTGTGTAGCAGCTAACAATAGCCACAGCACTCGAGAGTCGATCGACAACAACGGGAGACAAGAATAAATCTATCGAGACTAGCGACTGGACCACGGAGCGCCGCCTAACACAGGATATTTTTTCAGAAAAAGACGGGATGATTTAGATCGCGATTTATGAACGTTTTAAGATTTTCGTTTTCATCAGCTAAACAGAGGAGGGAGTTTTTCGATGACGCCTCACTCTTGCGCGTCACCGAGGACAGCCCAGGAGGCGCGCCTGGGCTATACAGCCATGCGATCTGTTCTCGTATCAATAAACTTCGTCTTTTGGACAATACTTCGTCCTGAGCGTCGGGCGTTACTAATAGAAAGGACAAATAACTTCGTCCTGGGCGTTCGGAGTGTTAACTGCTCACTCACTCTGCTCTGGCGTTCCTGCTGTTTATCCTGCTGCCTCTGCTACTCCGAGTCCAGATAGGAGCGTAAAACATACAGCATAGTGTGACCGTAGAGTCCCTTCCACCGCACCAGAAGCTGAGCTGAGAGCTTTGATGCCAAAATGTCGTTCCACTGTTCAGTCATGTGCAGAGAGTGGGATTCACATCTCCTGGCCTGCTCTTTGGAGTGAGACCATAGGCAAGGTGGAAGCTGGACATCATACTCATTTACCAACACAGTTTCTCAATATTTCTTACAATATAAAAATTACACCCGTGTGAAGTGAGGCGCTCTTATCATCATACATCATCATGGATCATCTCATACTGGCCAATCAGAATGCCTGTTGCCTGTGATTGGTTAGCTGATTTGCTCGTTAACACAAAATTTTCCATTCAATGTCAATGGCGTTTAATGTTTTGATGTTAAATTTACGTCATATTGTTCATTGTGTGTGTGTGTGTGTGTGCGTGTGCGTGTGCGTGTGCGTGTGCGTGCATCACATCACATCACATCAATTCATCATTAATTAAGTTTAGCCATAACAACTGTACTGGGTTCATTCATTTTCAAGGGAATGAACACGGCACTATCGCCACAAAGGTCATATAACTTTAATTATGTTTACCTCTGGCTGTAATTTGCTTCCAGAGGCTGCTCAGCTTTGCTCAAAGAGATACCTAGTGGCCCTTATTATGATAGCTGACACTGATAGCATGGTTATTTAACTTGTTTCCAACACGTTACCATATTCATTATCAAAGTTGTCATGTGTGGGCGTGCCTAGTGGCTCAGTTAGGGCCAGGTTAGTGCACACTGCACAGACCATTTGTTCTTTGTGACCTGCAAGGACCCAAGTTGAAATGTGACTTCCGGTGTTCCTCTCTCCCCAAGCTCGCCCGCGCTCTCCTACACTGACAGTATATAAGAAATAAAGTATAACATGCTGAGAAAAACAACACCATCTTATTATCTGTGCGTTCACCACTTAGCTTCAGTAGACTAGACTTCTAATGAATGTTTTATGAATGCCCCATCAAAGAACTCCTAATCTCTCCAACTCTGCAGCTAAATCTGTTCCCGTTACAACGTGTATAGTTGGATACAGTATGTTAGGAATGTAAACAAAGACACGTGCGGCCGGAAGAGGAGGGACCAAACCATAGACATAGCCTCCTTGGGCTCTGGGGCGTCTGTATCTCGAAGGAAGGCAAGCTTCTGTGACGCACGTGATGGGGACGTTCGGTAGGCCAATCAGAGGCAGTGTAAATGTTTGTTTTCTCATGCCAATAAAGGGCCTTGCAAACGGAGAGCGATAAAACGCGCCTATTGTTCATTTTCAATGAGACCTGCGTTTTTGCTCGGAGAAGTCGCGGTGCGACAACGCAAGCGTATTTGCGTGAGCGCCGTCCCGTGAATTTGTTGTGCTCGTTTCGTGCACACGCTCACGACTCACTAGACCGCTTGCGTTGTCGCGCCCCTCTTGAGCAGACCTGTAGCAGACCTGTCGTTGATCCAGGTAATCAACGTGTGCGTTCCTCGCTCCCCGTTTGCAAGGCCCTTAAAGCTTCCTTTGAATTTAATTCATAAGTCCCGGAAAAGAGGCGCTGTGATTGGTCAGTAGTCGCTTGAGTGGCAGCGTGCCTTCCACACTTCCGCTTGACTTCTGGCTTCCCATGCGATACAGGTCGTTCCAATGAACTGCAGCGGCCAATGAGGCATCTAGGTTTTTATATCTATGGACCACACGGGCCAAATAGGCCAACATCTTGTTATCCACATTTGGTGCCACCTCCAGAGGCAAATTCAAAAGGAAAACAAAAGCAGAGGGCGCTGTTTTTCCTTTTTTGTCGATTGGTTCCCATATTGAAGAACTCCAGATAAAAGACATATTGTGCATGGTGTGAGGATACAATGGAAGCACATTGTGTTTTTCTTTTTTACAAAGAGAATGCTTAACTAACTTAGGAACCTGTTCACGTTATGAGCAAAGACCTTTTTGCTGGAGGTTCTCATTACCTCAAGATGCAACAGATCTGTGGCATTGCACAAATATATTAGGATGTGAATGCTACAGAAACATCAGTCAGCCTCAAGACTTTGATACTGAAAACTGTGCCTGAAAACAAAGGGGGATCTACAGTAAGCTGTCAAAATCCTTAATATCCTTCTCAGACCAGGCTTGGCTTGTGGAAGACTAGACAACAAGATCTTGAATTGACACAAACATGACTCCCCTTTCTATCACTTCTGTCTTCAACTGGACAAAGCACTGTTGTCTGTTCTGCAACTGGGAAACGAGCATCAAGCATCTTAAACGCTTTACTGCGGAAGCTGTTGGTTTTGATAGGGATTAAGAATAAAGCTGTTATCTTGGGAAGAGCAGGATTGGTAATTAGAGTGGTGTGTGCTCCACTTGCCCTCAGAGTAAACCCCGGGTGCCCACTGGCTTTTGTTTGGCTTCGTATAGCTAATGGGACTCTGGTCAAGCTGTCTAAATAGTAACAGGTCATTTTCAATTCAGATGCTTTGCTCTGGGAGTAGTCCAATTAAAAAAAGTGTTGGCCTTCTGTTTATTGACAAATTGGCTGAAGTTCCAACATCTTTTTTTTTCTTATCTTTTTTTTTTTTCATTTCATTTTCCTATAGTCATTATGGGCCAGTCATTGCTGACCCCTACTGTTTGGTCTTAGGGGAGGTTAGACAGATACAGCCGATTCTTTTCAGCTGACAGTCAGGAGTTTCACCGGGACTACGCTATCTCCAGTTCTTCTCCTTACTTAACGGGAACCCAACAAACCTTAAGGGTAGCAACAGAGAATGGCTTCCCACTCGTGAACATCGCCAAAAGACCATTTTCAGGGAGCCAGCCACGCAGCCATGGTGCAGTATGTTTGTTGTCAAGTTGCTTATTTCTAATTCAGATACATATTATAGTGTGCTGATTATACACCGTCTGGGTGTCATCATCTTGAATGAGATTCAAAATGGAGTAGGTTCTGTAATTAAATGCAGGTGTGTTTGGGCTTTGGAGGAACATGCAGCTATGGGAATCAAACAGGTGAATGAAATCAAGATTTGTTTGTTTGTTTCCGCTGTCGGGAAGAAACCACCTAACTCCAAAATGTTCATTTTTCAGTAAATAATAATAAGAAAAAAGGTCTGATTTTATATAATTTTGTCAATTACTTGCATGAGACGGGGAGAGGTGGTGGAGTTAGAGGGTCAAATGGATTTAAGAGGTTTTGTCCGAAGCACTTTTTAATACTTTTCATTGGTTCAATATTTTTTTGAAAAAACACACAGATGTAAACTGTGTCCAATAGCATTGATTTATAGAGGGGGAAAAAAACGAAAACCTAAAAAATGCATCTATTGCTAGGTATGCCCATATGATGAATTCCACCTTGTTACCTACACTGCACTCAGTATGACATTTCAACCTAAGGGTCATGTACACACACATGCAAGCGCACACACACACACACACACACACACACACACACACACACACACACACACACACACACACACACACACACACACACACACAGAGAGATCACCCCTCTTGAATCTTGACAGCTTCCGGGGCCCCTGAAGCTTTATTGGTATATTTGGGCGTTTGTGCTCATTGCCCAGTCAAATAGGTTCCAAATGTGTGAACTCCCATTTAGAGGAAATGGTGCGTGTCACCAGGGAAAGACAGAGCGACGGCGTGCTGAGTTCCACACAGAGGCGAGGTGTTATTCTGTAGAGATGGAGAGGGAAGGAGTTCAGGAAGAGATGCAACATGATAGGATAGGGACTGATTCAAGATAAGAGCCCCATGGAGGAAAATTTCAGGTGTCATGCCAGCAATATCAGTGTCATGAAACACACAAGATGTACTGACAGATAAGCGTAAAGAACAAAATGAAGATGGATAATTAAAATTAAAATAATTATATTGATAACATGAGCTGCTGACACTAGATATCTAGATCTCTGAATGAGTGAAAATAAATTGGTCAGGAAATAGTGAACACACACGGATCTGTAAAAACTGTACATACATACATACATACTATACATACATACATACATACATACATACATACATACATACATACATACATACATACAAAAGCCCCCCTTTTAAATACATACATACATACAGACATACATACTTATAAGGTATGCCATCTGGTGGCTAATGAACCAAACACATTCTCAGAAGTTGAAGCAGTTTTAGAGGACCCACTTTTAGGCCAGTGCAACAGAGCATGCTTTTGCCTTTTTTTAAAACCTTA
Source organism: Electrona antarctica (assembly GCF_951216825.1). Taxonomy (NCBI): domain Eukaryota; kingdom Metazoa; phylum Chordata; class Actinopteri; order Myctophiformes; family Myctophidae; genus Electrona; species Electrona antarctica. The sequence continues at coordinate 30,982,141 of NC_136808.1, forward strand.
CCCATTTTAACCAAATACATACATACATACATACATACGTTCTATGACATCATGGCATGCATGGAAACCTACTGTATGTGCAGGCACATACTGTACAGACTACAATATGCAAACAAGCACACCTATACATGCCAAGGGAAGTAGAATCCAGACAGAAATATGAATAGCATAGTGTCAGTCAAAATGTCAGAAGGCACTATACCCAGACAGACATCATCTTCCCAATTGCACACACACACACACACACACACACACACACACACACACACACACACACACACACACACACACACACACACACACACACACCCATTGATTTTTGCTCTCTATTCTTTGTGCCCTCTTGCTGACACACCAAGGCTTTCACTAGTACCCAGACCCGACCCCATACTGTGAGCCACATTATTCACCACTCAGTCACAAATCCCTCAGTGGGGAATATGCATGTGTGGCGATATGAAACATATCTGGCCACATGCCATAGTTATGTTCTTAATGTCGAATGTTTATCATGGACCCCTATTCATACGTTTTATGTTATTTTTATTTTATTGTCCACAGATATATAGTTCAGTTGGCAAACGTCTAGTCTGCAGTACCATTTCATACCACTTTGCGTCAGTAGATGGCAGTGTTCTCCATTAGTCATGTTCTGTTCTGAAGGGGAAGCTCTTTGCTTTTATTCTGAAAGGGACTGGAGCAGGAAATTCAGTTGATATGAACAGAGCAGACAGAAACGAAGCCATGATTTTCTGCTGACACATTGTGTGTTTGTATTTTCTGCATTTCAGGTGGGATATAGTGCAAAACATGAATACTGTATTAACTATTGTGTTTATCTGTGCCTGGACACAACTCGTTTTTGTTTGTTTATAATAAGAGTGTTGATTTGAGAACTTATGAACAGCATTAGCACTTTGTGCTGTGGTTAGCCTAATAGCTACCTGTTCAGCTTTAGCACATGAGGTGCTGTGGTGGCTATATGCTCACTGCTAGTCAAGCTAAAGCTACAAGCTAAGGTGTGCTATGAATCCACTACTGTAGTAACTGTACTGTATTGAAGTGTGTGCTATGAATCCACTACAATACTGTACTGGTTATTTCTTTGATAAGGTATATGTTACTGTGAGTTTGGAGATATGCATTTATTATTTTTGGACCTAAATGATGATTTTGGGTAATTCTGGTTGAACTGATTAGAATTGGACTATTGTGATTACTGATGATTAGATGATTGTAACTTGTAAATGTACTGTTTGATGTATTTTGGATAATTTGGGAAATTCAGTTGATATGAACAGAGCAGACAGAAACGAAGCCATGATTTTCTGCTGACACATTGTGTGTTTGTATTTTCTGCATTTCAGAAAACAACAATTCTATAAATTAAAATATGTGGCACCAGGAAGCAGTCTTGTATTTCTGAGAGCGCTACATATTTTTGGAGGCACTGCTACTGAGATAAGTGTAAAGAGGACAGCGAGACGCAGCCCCTTTACCAAGAGACGAACTAAGGACAAAAGAGAAGATTCAGGTGACACACCCAACCGGAAGACATGGAGCAGCTGCAGGATGATGTGAGCTCACTGCTACCGACATTGGAGAAACCAGCACTCATCCGTGTGTGTGAGCAACTAAAGTGCACTGCACCAGCAGATGGGGGATTCCAGGCCAAAACCAGACGAGCCCTTATCAGACTGGCAGAACACACTTTAGAAGAAATTGAGAATGCTGAGGAGTCCGAACAGTTCTCTAATTACCTCTCTGACCTTCTGTCTTTCATGGGACCACTGCAACAGCCAGAGGATAAAGAAAAGACCAGCGAGATAGAAACATTGAAGGAGGAATATGCACAGCTCCAGCAAGCTCAAGCGGAAGCACGTCGAGCATTAGAGGAGAAGATGGGGGCATTAGGACTAGGAGAAAAGCCCAAGATCAGCGTCCCAGCAGGGAATGAACGGAAGGCAACAGCCACACCAACACCTCTCGCAGCACCAGAAGTGACCCTGAGGAAGGAGTTCCGGATCAGTGGACAAATTGGGGAAGCCGGCCAGAAAGAAAAACTTTCTTACACCAGCCTCACCAATCAGATGGAATCTGGAGTGAAGAAGGGTTACTCTGAAGTGGACATCATTGAGGCAGTGGTGAGAGCAGTTAGCCCTGGCCTTCACCTGCGCGACCTCCTAGAAATAAAGCGAGGCCTCACACTTCAGACACTGAAGACCATCCTGAAAGGACACTATAAAGTTGACTCTTCAGCAGACCTGCTGCAGAGATTAATGAACATTTCCCAAGATCCCAAAGAATCGGCCCAAAGTTTCTTATTCAGAGCAATAGAGCTGAGAGAGAAATTAACATGGAAATCGGGGGATGAGGAAGAAGGAGAACAGTTCAGCACAGACCTAATCCAACGCAAGTTCCTGAGATCAGTGGAGACGGGACTAATCTGTGATGCAGTGAAGTATCAGATCAAACCTTACCTTAGCAACCCAACAGTGACGGATGAAACCCTAATAGAGAGAATAAACGAGGCTGCTAGCCTGGAACAAGAACGGCAAAACAAGCAGAGGAAGACAGCAGCATGGAAGCAGCCTAAGCTGAATGAAATCCACACAGAACACAGCGGTGAGACAGGGACAAAAAATGCTGTTGCTGTGGGAAGAGAGGAAGTTCCACCAGGAGTGAAGAAAAAGCAAGGCAAAGTTAAAGAGCTTGATGTGGACTCAATTAAGTGCATAGAAGACCTAAAGGCAGAAGTGATGGAGATTAAGAAGATGTTCCTTGAGACAATGGAAGCCACAAAGTTGCATCATCATGCAGGGACAAGGCCACCATCAGCTGTGCAGTGGACCAAAGGATGCAAAGCATGTCAAGAGGCAAATGTTGGTGAGTCATGTAATCACTGTTATCGCTGTGGGCATGAAGGGCACCTTTCCCGAGGCTGCAGACTGAGGAGACCAGGTCCGGGAAACGGGAGGGGGCTGCTGAGCCAGGACCACCAGTAGCCCTCCACCTTTCCAGGTCCAAGACAAATGTAGCACCCTGTCAAAAAGCCCCACCACTACAACAGACCACAGCAGGTAATGAAGACCAGTCATACACTAACAAACTGACAGACAGAACACCGTCTGTGTGTGACACATCTGTCCAATACTTACCTTCACGCCGTCAAGCCAAGCTCATTGGCCTGATTGGAAATAGATGCCTAGTCCAGTGTCAACTAGATAATGTTGCAGTTGAGGCACTGTGGGACACAGGGGCTCAAGCGAGCCTCATCAATGATGAATGGAGGAAAGAACACCTACCTGACAGCGAAGTGAGACCCCTTGCAGAGCTGTTGGGAGAGGAGCCACTGGTGGGGTTAGCTGCAAACCAAACCAAGATCCCATTTGATGGCTGGGTGGAGGTACAGTTCCAGTTAACAGATCCACACTCAGAAGAGACACTGCTTGTCCCTATGCTGGTGTCAGGTGACTCCAAGGTAGCTGAGCATCCAATTATTGGGTTTAATGTTATTGAAGAGCTACTGAACCGATGGGATAAAGGAATGCCAAAGTCAGATGCCATCCAGAAGGTGAGCAGGCTCTTCTCATTGGAAGTGAAAAGTGCACGATCAGTACTCAAGATAATGCAGACTCCAAATTCCAGGATGGATGTTGGAACAGTACAGGCAGGCAAGAGAGGAATACGTCTGGCAGCAGAGCAAATCACTACTATCTTTGCACGTGCACACGCAGGAGCTCAGTTTACAGGTGAGAGTATGCTGTTTACCCCATGTGAACTACCACAGCTTCCTGAGGGCTTGGTCATACAGGAGGGCCTCGTTAGGATCGACGGAGACAGATCAGCATATGTGCCAGTCCCCATCGCTAACACTAACAAGTATGATGTCACACTGACCTCCCGCCTCATCCTGGGCCACCTCCAAGAAGTAAAAACTGTGTATGCAGCCACAACAGAACCAATACAAACAAAACAGCCTGAGAACAACAAGGAGAGCAACAACTCACAGCCTGAGAGACACTACAGCCCACAAAACCTAGAAAGTGAGGTGAGAGCTACAGAAGGCCAGACGCAAAGACCAAGACAGTGGGACCCTCCTGTGAAGCTAGACCACCTCAGCGATGATGAACAGCAGGTTGTGAGACAGCTGTTGAGAGAGGAGTGCAATGCTTTCTCCTATGATGACGGTGACGTCGGGTCAATTCCATCTCTAAATATGCATATCACGCTGCATGACAAGACACCTGTGAAAAAGACATACATGTCAGTTCCAAAGCCCCTGCATCAAGAGGTAAAGCAATATCTCCAAGACCTGTTGAACCGGGGTTGGATCACACAGTCACGGTCACCATATTCTTCTCCAGTCGTCTGCGTGAGGAAGAAAGATGGGGGCCTGAGGCTGTGTTGTGATTTTCGGGATCTCAACAGAAAATCGGTTCCAGACCGGCATCCTATTCCTAGGATTCAAGATATGCTCGACTCCCTGAGTGGCAGCTCCTGGTTCTCTGTCCTGGATCAAGGAAAGGCGTATCACCAGGGATTCCTGGATGAAGAGAGCCGACCCCTGACTGCCTTTATAACACCCTGGGGGCTATATCAGTGGAATCGGATACCGTTTGGACTCAGCTCAGCACCGGCAGAGTTCCAGAGAAGTATGGAAGACTGTCTAGCGGGCCTGCGAGATGTCATGTGCCAGCCATACTTAGATGACAATCTTGTCCACAGCTCCTCATTTGAAGACCACGTGAACAACATGCGAGCAGTTTTGAAGAGATATCAGAAACACGGTGTCAAGCTCAGCCCACGTAAATGTGAAGTCTTCAGACGTAAGGTACGCTTTCTTGGTCGAATGGTGTCAGAAGACGGCTATACTATGGACCCTGCTGAAATTGCACCAGTCCAGGCCTTAAAAGAGAGGAGGCCGACAACAGTGGGAGAGCTGAGAAGAATGATGGGATTTCTGTCCTACTATAGGGCCTACATCCCCAATTTTTCAAAAGTGGCAAAACCACTGTATGGGCTGCTGGCAATACCACCGGGAAAGATTCCACCTCCTGAACAAAAGAAAAACAAGAAAAAGGTCAGTGCAAAACAGAAAAACCACATTCCACCAGGCACCCCTATCTGTTGGACTCAGAACCACCAAGACACTCTGGATGTGCTGATAGACTGTTTGACAGAGCCACCCATTCTAGGCTATCCTGATGTTACACAGCCATTCATACTCCATTGTGACGCATCACAGGAAGGGCTGGGAGCCGTCTTATATCAGAGGCAGGCTGGGAAGATGGTTGTAATCGGTTATGGCTCCAGAACACTGACACCACCGGAGAAAAACTACAATATGCATTCAGGAAAATTGGAATTCCTGGCGCTAAAATGGGGCATCTGTGAACGGTTTCGGGATTATCTGTACCACGCCCCAAATTTTGTGGTTTACACCGACAATAATCCCCTAACATACATACTCACCACAGCGAAATTAAATGCGACAGGTCACAGATGGGTTGCTGAGTTGGCTGATTTCAATTTCACTGTGAAGTATCGACCAGGAAAACAAAATGCAGATGCCGATGGTCTCTCCCGAATGCCACTGAACATTGACCAGCTAATGAGACAGTGCACAGAAGAGGCCAAGCAAGATGTGATCAGTGCTTGTGTGGAGGCAGTCTCATGTCAGAAACAGGACCCCTGCCACTGGACAAACACAGTGAGCCTGGATGCCATAAATCTAGTGAAGGATACTACAACACTGCCCACAGATAAGTCCCTCTCATCAGCCGACATTAGGCAAAGCCAAGAAAGAGACCCTGTCATAGGACGTGTTCTGCAGTACAAGGAAAGCAATCATCTCCCCGCTGGCCGGGCTCTGAAAGCAGAGTCAGCTGATGTTAGGCTGCTATTAAAACAATGGACCAGACTTCATGTGAGTGACGAAGGGATTTTGCAGAGGAAAGCTGGAGGCAGAGAACAACTACTCCTACCTAAAGAGCATCACGAGACCGCATTCCATGAGCTGCACAGAGAAATGGGACATTTGGGCATAGAACGAACCCTTGGCCTGATTAGGGATAGATTCTACTGGCCACGCATGCAAAGGGATGTAGAACACTTTGTCACAAGCACCTGTGAATGCTTGAAAAGGAAAGCACCAAACAAGGTGACCAGAGCACCATTGACCACCATCAAAACAACATATCCATTCGAGCTGGTGTCAATAGATTTTCTACACCTGGAAAAATGCAAAGGAGGGTATGAATACATACTTGTAGTGATGGACCATTTTACCCGTTTTGCTCAGGCTTATGCGACGAAAAACAAGTCAGCAAAAACAGTTGTAGAAAAGATCTTTAATGATTATGCTCTAAAGTATTCTTTCCCAGCGAAAATTCACCATGACTGTGGAAAGGAGTTCGAGAACCAGATGTTTTCCCAGTTAGAGAAGCTGTGTGGTGTCCGTGGATCCCACACTACACCATATCACCCCCAGGGCAACGGACAAGTTGAGAGATTCAACAGAACCCTTCTGTCCATGCTCAGGACGTTGACCGACTCAGAGAAGGCTGATTGGAAGAGCTCCCTAGCAAAGGTAGTGCATGCATACAACTGCACACGCAGTGAGGCCACAGGGTTCTCTCCATATTACCTGCTGTTCGGCCGTTCACCTCGACTGCCCATCGACCTCTTGTTTAATCTGCAGCCCTCTGAGAAACAAGAAAGTTATGCACAGTATGTGAAACAGTGGCAAGCGAGGATGCAAGAGGCCTATGAGATCGCTGCAAAAACAGACAGTAAGGAATCCATGAGAAGAAAGCAATACTATGACAAGAAGAGCCATGGAGTGGAACTACAGCCAGGCAACAGGGTCCTGCTCCGCAACCTGAGTCAAAGAGGGGGGCCAGGCAAACTCAGATCACACTGGGAGGACAAGGTGTATGTCGTGGTGAGTCGCAAGAGCAACGACAGCCCTGTGTATGAGATTGCACCAGAAAGAGGAGGAAAAAGTCGGGTGGTACACAGGAACCTTTTGCTCCCTTGTGACAGTTTACCTGTCGAAGAACCTGATTCAGAAGGAGCTCCCAAGAAGGTGAGAAATGTGAAACCTAAACAGCAGCAGCGTCCAGACCTGTATTCAGAAGGGACAGACAGTGAAGAGGAGGATGAGTGTGAGATGGTTCTAAGATTCCCTCGTCACAGCCAGCAAAGCAGAACAGTCACATTGAATCCTGATGCTGAGCCCTATGAACCAAGAATGGAGGAGAGAGAAAATGAACAGCTGGTGAATGTAAACTTACCTGATACTGGAGATGAAGAGGACGCCGTGTCTGAAGAGGAAAACTTACCTGATACTGGAGATGAAGAGGACGCCGTACCTGAAGAGGAAGCTGAATGGGAAGAGCCACCAGAGCAGGCAGCTGAGGTAGAAGAAGAGGATGCTGAGAGAGAACCACCAGTGGAACAAGGTTACCCTCAGAGACAGCGACGCCCACCTCAGATGCTGACATACGAAGCACTAGGACAACCCAAAGTGATTCCTAGAGGGATGGATATGGGACACGTTGAAGTGAAGAGACCATCCCCCTGTGTCCAGATGTTGTGGAGACCCTGGAGTGCAAAACAAAGACAGTGAGACAGCATTCACATGCAGACAATGCACACATACAGCACACAAACACAACAACTCCCCTTCCACATGCAGACAACCCACCCGGACACACACACACAAGCATAAACACCACTTCCCTACCCCCTGCTCTAAATCGTACAACACACACACTCACACACACGAAAGGACTGAGAGACTGAACAAAAAAACAGAAACACTGCCGGTGATAGTAATGGTCACATGAGTGAAAAGAAGACAAGAGAAGCATTTATTTTTGGTTTTGAGTGAGAAAAGCATTTATTCTGTGTTTTTGATTTTTGTATTGTTGTGGGGACATGGGTCGACAAGATGTAGTGTATTGTCTCTGATAAGTAAACAGAAAAGGGTAACGGGTAACAGACTATTGGATGAGTTGGCCGCTAATCGAGTCTTGTTACAGGAGAGAAGTAATTTTACCAAAAGGAAAGGTGAAACTGTTTACGGAACCTGAAAAGAAAAACTGGTTTTATTTTTTTTCATTGAAATGGTGTTGAGTATCGGTAAACCGTGGTGGGTGATTAATGGTAGAATTGTATCACTTTATTGGTGTTATTGCCATACAAGGTACTGTGCCTGTTTTGATGTGACCATTTGGTTTTTCAGTAAGGATGAGACCTTATTCTTTGTCAAATGTCAGGAGACATTTAAGAAAGTGGGGGAGGGTGTGGCGATATGAAACATATCTGGCCACATGCCATAGTTATGTTCTTAATGTCGAATGTTTATCATGGACCCCTATTCATACGTTTTATGTTATTTTTATTTTATTGTCCACAGATATATAGTTCAGTTGGCAAACGTCTAGTCTGCAGTACCATTTCATACCACTTTGCGTCAGTAGATGGCAGTGTTCTCCATTAGTCATGTTCTGTTCTGAAGGGGAAGCTCTTTGCTTTTATTCTGAAAGGGACTGGAGCAGGAAATTCAGTTGATATGAACAGAGCAGACAGAAACGAAGCCATGATTTTCTGCTGACACATTGTGTGTTTGTATTTTCTGCATTTCAGGTGGGATATAGTGCAAAACATGAATACTGTATTAACTATTGTGTTTATCTGTGCCTGGACACAACTCGTTTTTGTTTGTTTATAATAAGAGTGTTGATTTGAGAACTTATGAACAGCATTAGCACTTTGTGCTGTGGTTAGCCTAATAGCTACCTGTTCAGCTTTAGCACATGAGGTGCTGTGGTGGCTATATGCTCACTGCTAGTCAAGCTAAAGCTACAAGCTAAGGTGTGCTATGAATCCACTACTGTAGTAACTGTACTGTATTGAAGTGTGTGCTATGAATCCACTACAATACTGTACTGGTTATTTCTTTGATAAGGTATATGTTACTGTGAGTTTGGAGATATGCATTTATTATTTTTGGACCTAAATGATGATTTTGGGTAATTCTGGTTGAACTGATTAGAATTGGACTATTGTGATTACTGATGATTAGATGATTGTAACTTGTAAATGTACTGTTTGATGTATTTTGGATAATTTGGGAAATTCAGTTGATATGAACAGAGCAGACAGAAACGAAGCCATGATTTTCTGCTGACACATTGTGTGTTTGTATTTTCTGCATTTCAGAAAACAACAATTCTATAAATTAAAATATGTGGCACCAGGAAGCAGTCTTGTATTTCTGAGAGCGCTACACATGCCTGCAAATATAGACAGACACGCACACGCGCACGCACGTACGCATGTTTGACACACAGTTGGCCTGGTGTTCTAGATGTTTTACTGTATTCATTTCCATCACTGCCTCCATCAGTTGGTCCTACAGTAGGTAGGCTGATTATTATAAGGAAGTCATTAAGTATAAAGACCAAACTAGCGGTTTGATCTTGAGCTAAATTAACCATAGCCAATTATCCTGCCTATAGTGGACTTGAAACTCCTATCTCCTTAATCTGCAGGGTAAATAAATAGGACCATATCGTCTATCATTATCAACATGTGAATTGGAAGCTAATACCAAGATATCACCACTATTTGACCTCCTCTGTTTGTGCTCTCTTTCTCTCTCTAGTTTCTCACTCTCTGACTCATGTATCAAGTACTCTTAATAATAATACATTTTATTTGAATAGCACCTTTCATGACATAGAAATGCAGCACAAAGTGCTTTACAGGGCAGAAAAGTGCTTTTCTGAGTACTCAAAGTCGCTTTACAAAACAACAAAACAGCACGCAGGCAATCCAAATTAATAGGATAACACTTTTACTCTATAGAAGGCTGCGCAATTTCCTATTGTATTGTGAATGTGACTAACAGAGGTAGTTGGTGCTAATTTTGTTTCCTTCAAAAAGATTTTCAAACTCTTGTCATTATCTGCTTGGTCGGTTCTAAAACGGCCTCTGTTTAAAGGGTCAGAGTTGTGTGTGTGTGAACAGTATTTGACATGCCTGGTTAGTTCTGACAACTTCTGTATTGAATTTCTGATTAAAATTCACACACCCTTGTTCCTCCTTCACCCCAAGCTTGATTGTGTAGTGGCACGTTATGTTGAATAATTATGACAAAAACCTGCTGATGTACAAGTTCAAAAAGAGTGGAAATGACTATGTACACTACAGTAGCTTTCTGCAGGAGGCTACCTCTTCCAATTTAGTTTCTGACTAGTAGCCACAGTGAGGCGACTCGTCCTGCAGTGGTCAATGTGCTGCCACAACCACACACATCATGTACACACAGTAAACGTTAGGGCTGTCACGATTCGCCTAATCCACGATTGGACTCAACTTTCGATTTTAAGGTCCCGATTCGATACGATACGATTCAATCACATTTTTAAAAACCTCATTTTCAGCACAGAGCGCTATATGATTATTAATATAGGCTAATGTTTTGATTTGTAAAGAAAAACAGTTGTTTCTCTGCAATTAGTCACTTTTATTTGACTAATAACAAATGAGAATCAGCTAATAACAATATAAACTTTGGGTTTTATGCCCTAACATCATTTTCAGATGTTTCTTTAAGATGATGAGAGTACAATATTATTGTTAAGCTCTACTCTAAAGTAACAAAATAAAATAGTAATACTAAATATGTAACACTGTTGTGGTCATCTACTTGGTAATGTGGTTTTAGAACGCTTATCAAATGTTTAAACCCAGCGTTTTCCACCACTGAAAGGGGTCGCATGTCTCTTCCTATATTTCTACCGTAATATAGAATGTGTAAAGGCACAATTGAAACATCAACAATTCCCGAGAGGCACGACAAGCTTTGTTCAACAACATCACAGTGGAAATTTCTTTAGCATGGGTTTCGGACAGGAACGTCCGAGTCACGTGCGCAAACTGCACATGCAATGAAATATCGCAAGTCGGCTTGTGATTTCTATACACTGTATCGAACGTCGATTTCAATCCGATTTCGATACGTCTTAGTAAACGTCTCTCGATCCTTTTTCACTGTTTCCCTTTTACAGTTCCTCCCGAGTTTGTGAAGCGGCCGGCCAACATTTACGCCCGTGAGTCCATGGACATTGTCTTTGAGTGTGAGGTCACTGGTTCCCCGGCTCCTACCGTCAAATGGGTGAAGAATGGAGATGCTGTGATCCCCAGTGACTACTTCAAAATAATTGTAAGATTACCGACATAAATACAGTACACACACACACACACACACACACACACACACACACACACACACACACACACACACACACACACACACACACACACACACACACACACACACACACACAGTATCTTTATTAGTGATATTCTTTACAACTGCCTTTGGCTTTTCAGTTTTTCCTAACTTATTTTGTTCCTGCTTTCTCTCCCCCCATTTCTTCCACCATCATCCTTTCACCTTCATTAGAAGGAGCACAATCTGCAGGTTCTGGGTCTTGTAAAGTCAGATGAGGGCTTCTACCAGTGCCTGGCTGAGAATGATGCAGGCAACATCCAGTCCAGTGCCCAGCTGATCATCTTGGAGCACGGTACGTGCTAGTCATCACGGGAGGCCAGGTTTCATTCCACTGACTATGTATCGTCACTCACTGCTCTTCACGGACCCCCAGTGGTCAACACCTTGTTTGGTGTCGACCCCCGAGGGGAACGTAAGAGAGCTCCCCTGCACAGTACACCATCTTTGAAGGGGACAGAGTGAGGAGGACTCGCAGTCGATAGCATAGTCAGTGGAATGGACCTGTGGTTGGGTTTTATGCAGAACACGAGAGGAAATTAAGTAGACATTGGTGGTCATGTGTTTTGGTATGCACGCTGTCCAATTCCACATCTAGCTTTACAGTGAGCTGCCAATGAGATCTAAGAACTTCAGAAAGCATCTTGATCTAACCACACAAAGAACAGTCTTTTTTTGTTTTTCTTCAAGTGGTATACTTGACTTTGAACACACACACACACACACACACACACACACACACACACACACACACACACACACACACACACACACACCACACCCCCCGACCCCCCCCCCCCCCACACACACACACACACATTTCAATGTATTTATTTGAGTCCACAATCACACACACACACACACACACACACACACACACACACACACACACACACACACACACACACACACACACACACACACACACACAGAGTGAGAGAGCTAGCAGAATATAACGGACTCAAGTCACATTTCTTTATTAGCTTTTTTTTAATGCCAAAGGCAATGTTTGTGTGTGTATTCCCATAGTGGAGTGCTGCGCAGCTACTGTACATCAAAGCTAACATCAACGACAGGCTACGAGTGTGAAAAGATGCAAACACTGCCAAAGTCTAGAGTGAGAGTGGAGTAGAAGCAAAGAGACATTTTTTAAAACTCCATGTTGTCATCATTTTGTCACCAAAACTTGAGTTTGGTACAGAGGCGTGGACCCCAGGAAGACTAGCGACCACTGAGTTTGGTACAGAGGCGTGGACCCCAGGAAGACTAGCGACCACTGAGTTTGGTACAGAGGCGTGGACCCCAGGAAGACTAGCGACCACTTTGAGTTTGGTACAGAGGCGTGGACCCCAGGAAGACTAGCGACCACTGAGTTTGGTACAGAGGCGTGGACCCCAGGAAGACTAGCGACCACTGAGTTTGAGTTTGGTACAGAGGCGTGGACCCCAGGAAGACTAGCGACCACTGAGTTTGGTACAGAGGCGTGGACCCCAGGAAGACTAGCGACCACTGAGTTTGGTACAGAGGCGTGGACCCCAGGAAGACTAGCGACCACTGAGTTTGGTACAGAGGCGTGGACCCCAGGAAGACTAGCGACCACTTTGTGGAAGCTAATGGGGATCCGAATAAAGAAAGAATAAAAAGAATAAAAAAGAGGCAGATTTAAGCAGTTGAAGTTACGTTGCGCTGCGCTGCTTTCTGATTATGAAAAGAAATGCTCATTTCTCTTTCTCTTGAAAAACGCTTATTCATTCAGTGTCCACTGTAAAAAGGTCTCGATTTTATGAAGGGGAGACAGTTGAATTGCGGTGTGAGCCCCCTCACTCCAAGCAGGTGGCTACCGGATTAGCATATTTAGGAGGCCTTTCCAACCAGGACCCCCCCGTCTGTATTCACGCCCTCCCTTTGCTGGGCACTAAGTCAGAAATAATTATGACCTACTGAACAGCATCATGTATTTCACTCAGACACTGTGGATAAGGGCTCAGTGGTGTGCTATTTTCTCACTCATTTCTTTTCCCCTTCCCTCTGAAGTAAAGATAAATAGTATACATTACTAAGGCAGCTGGCCTTATTTCTACGCCCATCTGCCCCCAGCAGCACTTCAAAGACATTAATCTCTGTATAATCTCTTAATATCACCAAAATATGTTTTTATATGTGCATCTGTCCCAGCAGTGGATGTACTGTATATGATGAATGCTAATCCTATCATGATTGACTGTAGAATATCACTAAGAGCCACTCTTTTAAGAATATTTTATATTGATTATTCTTTACTTTACACAAACGCTACCAACTTTTCCCTCTTAAAGATATTAGTCATATAAATTATGCCTATAGTTTTTTATGAGGAAGGAAAGTGTTGTGGACACCTCTATGACACAGTAAAAGTCTCAGTGTTAACACAAAGTATGCCAAGAACGCGGGAACTCGTTCTTCTCTCCACAACCCGCCTTTGCCAGAAGGAGGGAACTCGTCTTTCTTTCATTTCATTTAATCCACTAATTAAAAATAATATTGTATTTATTTTTATTTATTTATTTGCTTTTACTCACAGCCTACATACGGATCCGACATGCAAGCGCGCTTATTTGTCCTTTTTCTGCTCAAAATGAGACAATCTGTGGTGTTTAGGATCTTACAAAACATGAAAACAAGCTAAGCTAACACTGATTCTACCACCGGTCGCTGCTAATTACAGGAATCAGAATTCAATTAAAACTGAGGATTTGACTGTTCATGAGATTCTGACTCTGATTGAAAGCTCAGTTGTAGCTCTCACGAGTCACGAGACCGGCTCTGATAATTTCTTTTCTCATCTCCTGTGCATGCAGGTTACTGACGCACACACACCGTAGCCATCTGCCACCTTTCTCCTTTCTTCATCCCTCGGTTTCATAGCCACCTGCTCACTGCCCCTTTCTTAGTGCAGCCCACTGGGCCCAGGGCTAATGTAGCTGTCCAGAGCAAGGCTCTTTATTTTACAACCAGGCACACATAATGAACCCTCCACTCTCCTGCCCCTGTGTGGACCCCCTTGGCCAGGTGTCCCTGCTTTAACCCTCTTAAATATGGACTGATAGGGCAAAGAAAGCCCCTCTGTATGTCTGCTGTTTCACAGTGGGGCAGATAAGCCAGAGACTTGCCACAGAGATAAAGCTGTCTGCACCAAACAGGAAGATCAATAGGTAACTGTTATCTAAACACCAACTCCAGCATTCATTAGTGGTTAGGGGTGGGACGATATCAAAATTATTGTGGCAAAAATAATTGTGATAATAAAAATATGCTTAAAACTTAAAATGTCACTTTTGTTAACCACTTGAACCCCAAGCATCCCTATACTGGGGGGAATGTTCGCCAAAAAAGCTGAGCTTGTAGATCGGCTATTCTTGGTGAATTTGTGTAGAGCGGACCTAAATGCGCTCGATCCTCACCGGTCCATTTTATCAAGAACAGAGGGTTTAATTTTTTTTTTTTAATTTTCAGCTCAACAAACTAATTCAATCTAGTGTATGACGGAGGACAATTTCACGATGCATTAAAATCTCCATTATTGTGAGATGGTTTCTTATCACGATAAACGATAATAAGGATTATAGTCCCATCCCTATTAGTGGTCCTGATCTTTGCTTGTTGAAACTACTGTACCAGCTTTACTGAAATGTAGCTTTTCTGTTCATTCCTGTGTGTTGATTGTAAGGAGGCCAGCTGTTTTCTCTTATAGTATTGGCAGTTGGGAACGTGTGCTCTTATCAGATTTGTTGAACTCTGGATTGCACTGCTTTCAATGCCAAGAAATCTCAGCGTGTGTGTGTGTGTGTGTGTGTGTGTGTGTGTGTGTGTGTGTGTGTGTGTGTGTGTGTGTGTGTGTGTGTGTGTGTGTGTGTGTGTGTGTGTGTGTGTGTGTGTGTGTGTGTGTGTGTGTGTGTGTGTGTGTGTGTGTGTGTGTGTGTGTGTGTGTGTGTGCAACAATCTCACATCTTAAATCTTAATCTTGGCAGTTCAAAAATAGACCTCAAATTGCAGTCCATAGCTATTATTTTCTTGGACATTCCACAGACATGTGCAATGTGGGTCAGCTAGTTACAAACAGATGTAGGTAAATGGGATCACAAAAGCCAAAGCTGGACCTCAAGGAGACCTAATTATGCAATATACAAGTCGAGCCAATGGCAGTTAGTGTGAAGCTGCCACTTTCACTCTTATTGTCTCCTGGAGGTGTGTCTAGTCTGTCGACTTCTCTTCTTTTAAGCAGGTGTCTGACTGCCAGTGTGCTGCAAGTGATTAGATTAGACAACACACTGTAGCCCTGCCACTAGCCCTGCTCATTCTTCTGAAAATCCATAGTGGTTGTCCTTCAGCTCAAAATGCGATCACAACCTCATAATATTGTTTTTGAAAAGTTTATGAATGAACTACATTATGATGAAACTTGCGTATGGGGAGGCTTGTCACTTGTAACCTACAGTACAGGCTTTTAAAAGGAATGCAATTTCTTTAGCTGTGGGCTCTGTATGAAATAATAAATGGTCTCTTTCTTTAGTTAGGGTTATCTGAAGGTCTATCTAACAAAGGAAAGAAAAGCCTGTGCAAACATGGTAATAGATTGTATATTGCTTTATGTTTGATATATCAATTGCTATTTGCAACTACAGCACATGACGTACTTTGAGCTTGAGTAAAGTACCCATTGGTCAATGACAGCAATCTGAGAAATATAGCTGGATTTACATGGATTTTCAAACTGCAGTCTGAAATGGATAGATTGAGCCCAGTGAGTTTATTTATTTGTCTTGTTTTCTACTTTTTCCTGCTGTCGTTAATACAAGAGATGCACTTTCATTTGCATGTGAAAGCTTATTTGTGCCCCTTCAATATGCTGTAGTGCTAGCATGTGACTGCACGTCACTCTGACTTTCCCCTCTGCCTCCGTTCTCTCTTCTCCTCTCTCCCAGCACACATAAATGATGTGTTTGACATTTTGTGGTGCCAAAGCTATGAGCATCACTGTAGAACTGGAAAGCTCTCCCTAGCTGTAAAAGCTGGAAGCACTTGAACTGCTTAAGTCCTGGCCGAGTTGAACCTAATGCAGTCAAGCCACTGCATTTTCAGAAAATGGTCAGATAAGAGTGTACCCAAAAGAAAAAAAGAAAGAAAAAAGATTGTTCCAATACATAAATTGTTGTGTTTATTTTATTTTGTACCTGTCAGCTTGAATTCCCTGCTTTGGTATGGATTTGAAAAGAAGATGCTACACCATCACATTGGGTGCAAATATTTTATTTGAGCTGTACAAACACTGCATTCCTCTTCTCTCACATTGTGTTCTCGTTTTAAATCATCACTTTTGCTACACTACTCTTGGCATTTCTTTTCAAACCCCTTGGACTTTCTAAAATACTGCTGACCTTGTTTAGCATTGAAAACTCTGGCATGGCATTGTCTGGGCAGGCAGGAGCAGAGGCTTTTGAAAATTATGATATGGACATGGCTTTCTTGTTGGGTCATATCAGCCACGTTGTATTCTTCCCTGATTTGTTACGTCCCCACATGACCCTACATATGTCCATTTAGAGACAAGCCTACTGTAAACTGTCCAATGTCTTGCATTTTCTAAATAGTTCAAATAACCCTCACTAAATTGTCATGTGTCTACAAGTATTGTTTCATGGACGTTGTTGGCAAATGGCTGTAATGTTTTCAGGTGTGTAGTATGGACAGAAATTATTTCTGAAACACTCAGATATTGTTTTCATTTTAATCATCTCTAGGGTGGATAAGCCCTGCCAACTGTGTTTCCAGTCATCCCAATCCTCCCATGCATCTAGTTGCCAGTACTTTCTAGCCCTGCATATTTTGTTTAGTACGTACATGTATGTTAATGTAATAAGCAGCCATCGACCTCATGATCGATGGCCGTTTATTAGCTCCCACAGCACCAGTTTGCAAGCTACTGTAGGTGCGCACGGTGTCTTGACAGCCTCATTCTCCTGGATGCCACCATCTCAATCGCCCCTGGCAATAAATACAGATACTAATGTGCTCATTCTGGTACATGTTAATTAGTACTACACGTAGCATTCTGGCGTAGCACCCAATCCATCCAGGGACTTCTGCGGGTTTGGCTGGGTCCAGCATTATGAATGTTGGCCCATGAGCTCATGCGGTACTGTATTTCAAGTAATTGACTCCTTTGAGTGCAGTGCCTCCTGCTGTTGTCAGAATTGGACAATCTGGGAGGATTTTGAAGTAGTTGACAACCTTGGTTTTCTTGGCATTTAGCCAAAGACCGAATTTGGCCCACTCTGTCTTCACTCTGATCAACAGCTTCTACGCTACACGTCCAGATAGTAGGCAGATATCATCCGCATAGTCTAGGTCTGTTAATTTGTTTTAAAATGAAAACCTACCAGTGTGAAATGGATGTAGCACTCTCTCCTGTGTGCCCCAGCCTCCCTGTTAACCCCCAACCCCCACCCTGGAATGGCTCATCATCGTAGTGCCTTATCCAGGGCTACAATTACTCTTCCTTCTCCCCAGTCTGCTGGCAGCTAACAGAATAGTACTGTCATCCCCTCCCAGCAGTGGCACCAGGCCCCCACTGAGAGAAGACCATTACCTGCTCAATCCCCGCCCGAAAGCTCCCACCACCACCAAATCCTCCTCCACCCTCTTTCACATTCTGTGTGTGTGCACGCATACAGTATGTGTGCAGGCAGGTGTCAGGAGTACTGACGATTGAAATGTATGGCCTACCCAATCCTTATGCTTGACAGAGTGGTGTATCAGGGGTGGGATGGGGAGAAGTGGACTTTGAGATTTATACAATTTGCAAATCAATTAATTTGGGGAATTATACACACAGCCCTCACCCTAAATGACAAGACAAAATAATCTTCATTTTGCAAATTAGTTTATGCTGCTGAAGATCAATGTTGGATCTCTTAGAAAAGGGAAGTGCACATTCATTTGCAGCATACATAATACATTATACATTTACAATTTAACATACATACTGAATGTACCAAAATGTAAAAGCTGTAAATAGACTATAGGCCCGATTCATTAAGCAATTTACGCTCATATTTTGAGCTACATTACGTGTGGGATTCATGATTATTTTATGCCCATTCTCACGTCAACTTTGAGGGTGCGTATATGTATTTAGAATGCTTTAGTCTTCATGCTGAATCAATTATAGTCCCAAACCTCAAATAAAATATGTATGTGCCCAACATCTGTCAATACATTGATATGATATTAATCAAAATCGGATCTCCCCTCATAAGCTCTGATAATCTGTTAGTAACGTGTCGTGATACCATAAACGTCATCACGTTAGTTTCCGGTTACCTTTATGATGGTAAAATAGGCATGAACATTCGACTACACAAGGCGAAACGCTTGGGAAAGAGGGAGTCCACGTGACTGTCAGGCAAAAATGAGACAGCCTTGATACGCACAAATGAAGGCAGTACGCCACATTTGGTGAATGGCACATGAGTTTGGGTGTACCAAAAATACACACTCCTTTGGTCACTTTATTTACACCTGGGTGTACATTTCCGTAGTGAATCAGGCCCAGTGAGAGCACTGACACACCCTGCTTCTGTCACACAATAGTATCATCAGAACAACAGACTGTGGAAGGTACTATACACCTCCTCTAAAATGGAGCACCACCATTGTTCCATGTTTGACCCAAAAGGTGAAAATAGCCTGCTTAAAATTCTGTACTAATAAAAGCTTGTGTTCACATAAGGGGATACAGCCTGCTTTATCTTCTGTTTCCAGGGTCAGGGGTGGGCCAGTAGGAACAAGAGTGTGTCTGAGTCAGAATTTGTGTCTGTCTGTGTCATCTCAACGGTGTTGGCTACTCAACTGTTAGCATTGTAGTGGAAAATAAAGTACACAATTGACAGCAGGTACAGTAGCCTACCTCTGTGTGTGTGTGTGCGCACGCACACACACACACACACACACACACACACACACACACACACACACACACACACACACACACACACAGCGCACGCACACATCAGGCAGAAATTCCACATGGCAGACCGGGCTATTACCTTGGGTTTCATGATTTAATTTAGTTTTTAGCGCAGTGCCACCTGTTGTCTCTAGAGTTGGACGGTCTGCGAGGATGCTGTAGTAGTTGACAACCTCTGTCTTCAACTCGGCAACGCGCCACATTGTGAGCTTGTAGACTGTGGTAGATCTATATTTAGTGTAGAATGACAATGGGAGGGGGCCTAGTATAGTAGAGCCCTTGGTAATCCGGTCAACTAACTATAGAGTTGAAGTGGTAAACCTGGCAATGTACAAAGATGAAACAAAACAAGAAGTAGTGCCCCTCGGGGCACAGGTCTCCACCAAGATTGATATTTGGATAAACTCTGAAGGACTAATATTAAAAGTGTTCGAAAAGGCAGAATTGAAAAATACACAGATCAGTACAGTTACTGTATATATGTAAATACGCGACTTGTCCTGTTATAGCGCCACCATGAGGCTGATTTGAAAAAATGCCAAGTGGCATTTCTTCCTCAGCCTATTGGGAATATGGGTGCACAGTTTCACCGCAATCAGACCCAGACTGCATTAGAGGTCTTGACGGGTCCAATTTGACCAAACCGCACCAAAATAGAACCGCAGAAAATGGAGCCGCCTCCGAATTGACCCGCTGCTATTTTTAGAATTCTTGCCTCCGAACTGAAAAGCACCAATCGTGTCGGAACCGCAGCCAGAACGGAACCGCCTATGATAATGAATATGAGAACCATTGCCCGAGTACCCGAAATGACCAAATGCCGTTATTATTAAGAGTGTAGTTCGCTGTCGGTGATGCTGCAGCCTGCAGCGCCACTGCATGGTCAATAACATGAATTCCATGCACGTTGAAACCAGACCAGTCAATCATTGTGGACTTGCGGAATGTGGACAGCTTATAAATACAAAAATAAATCCACATTTTCTTTAGATGTGTAGTTACCGTAGTGTGTGTAATTTTTCTTCTTAGCCATTGCTAATCCACCGTTGTTTGTAAAGAAAACAAATCCACGTTAGTTATTACTTCTGTCCATCTGGTCTCTCCTGGCGGTACCGTCAGGCAACATACACGGACGGACACACACACACGGATGGACGGACATCCATACTGTGCAAAACATACTCTCCCCATGCCTTCGGCTGGTGGAGACAATAAATGTCCTGAAAGACCATTACACTACTTTTCAACAAGAAAACATGCTTTGTTCACCAGAAGGGGCTTACACAGTGTCACAATGAACACAAGATAACTTTGATGGAATATTATACCACTTATATTCATTAGCTGAAAGAGACAAATAACCTGAAAACTGATTTGCTAGCATATTACCCCAGAGAGGCTGTTAACTGAAAACGGCACATCAACAAGGAGCCCGCCGGCTGGCTCTGGCTGCCGATGTCATTTATTATTTTACTGGCATTTGCACAATGTTGCAACTTGCTTTAAATATTCATTTGATTAACAAGATTTTCAAAGGGATTATGCAGGTATTGTATTTACACCAGTGGGATCACATTAAGGATTTAATGTTATCATGAAAAAATAAGGGAGGCCAGAAATTGTTAAGAACAATAAATGCCAATGTGTTCTGCCTGCTGAGAGAGAGAGAGTCTATCTATCTTATCTTCCCAAGCATAGCATGTGCATGCACTCCATACAGTGATTAGTGAGGGTGTGCCCCCTGGGAACTGTAGGTGGCTGATCTGAGGGAATGCACCCAAAATTGATTGTGAAGAGCTAAAATCTGTCTCCACCGACCAAACTGTTTACATAGCCATTAAAACGTTTCGATTGTACATTGTCTCGCTGTGTGCGCGCGTGCGTGCGTGCGTGCGTGCGTGCGTGTGACGTGTATCGTGCGTGCGTGCTATCGCAGCATGGGATTCCTGTAGATTGCATTGACTCTTATGGTGAAGTGCTTTGCTGTGTAGATCTGGCCTCTAAGCGCTAACTAACATTTGAAAATGAGCCACAACAGTTCCCATTCTACCGGTGTTTCGCAGTGGAAAGATAAACGATGGCTTAAAATAGCCCAGACTGTCTGCGTCAATGCACCTGCTGCTCTCCGGAGTTCAGCATTGTTGTCAAAGCCACTTTTAGTTTTGACCGTGTGTGGGTGTGGGTGTGACCTATCTTTCCCCCGACCCCCCATACATTTCAGTAGCAAACGCCCTCAATTACGATATCCACATACCCACTTCAATCACACACATCCAGGATTTGTATCTGCTGTTTTTTGGACACAGGATAGCCCCCTGGGTACACTTTCATGGCTTTATTTAACTGGAAGCGATATGTAGCACAAAAACAACACATTTTCATTCCATACCGCTTCCTGCAGCAGGCAACTCCCCCCCCCATGGGTTCAGTCCCCAGACCCAACATGGATGATTAATTCCTAAAAAATTCACTAGCAGGCAAGCTTCATGGTTGGTGGTGGGTAAACCCACTGACTGCTAGCCTTGTGATATATCCGTCGCCCCTCCTCTGTCCTAACCCCAGGTGGTTAGGACAGAGGAGCAATTCCACACATTTGACCTTTTAGTTCCTCTCCGGGTGGTTGAGTAAAAGTCATGCTCGAAATATTACGTGTCGTGACAACAGTACACACACACACATACACATTCTGTACCCCCTCACTGACGCACTCTCTCTCACACACACACACCGTGACTGTAATCAACTGCAATTTTCCAGTTTGATTCGTTCTTTTAGAATAGTTTAGATGTGTACTTAGTACTTACAGTAGTAAGCGTGCTGTATGTAACTAAGTACATTTACTTGAATACTGTGCAGTACTTAAGTCCATTTTTGGAGTATTTGTTTTTATGTTTTTCAAGCTGATGACTTTTATTGTACCTTTAACTCATTTTTAGGAAGGCACAAACTTACAAAAAATATATATTGTGGGATGAACCCGAAATATAGTGAAAATAGCCGATTTGTCAAGCTCAGCTCATAGATCTGCTATTTTTGAACAATTCAGACCATTTCATTTTTGAATACTTGAATGAGTATTTACCCTAGTAGTCGACCACTGATACCTGGTTATTTTTGATCTGCATGAAAGGTGAGCATAAGACACCTGGTTTCCGTTAGCCAGTCAGCATGTGGAACATGACATGTTCAACATGTGATGAATATGATGTTTATGGTGTACATACATGACTTCCCACATCTTTCTTTACATATTGAGCAGCTGGTGCTCCCAACATGTGTGTGTGTGTGTGTGTGTGTGTGTGTGTGTGTGTGTGTGTGTGTGTGTGTGTGTGTGTGTGTGTGTGTGTGTGTGTGTGTGTGTGTGTGTGTGTGTGTGTGTGTGTGTGTGTGTGTGTGCGTGTGCGAGCTTTCGTTGGATCAAGGAACTGGGAGTACATGTTTCACGTACGCATGCACACACACACACACACACACACACACACACACACAATGTGACATGGGACCCTGTATAAATATGCACACAGCAGCTACTATGTTAATTATTTATGAAGCCTATTCCATTCATAGAGGGCATATGTTCCCTTTATGCTGTGTTCATTTGAACTGAGTTGAGTGTAGGTTTTCTGTGTTGTAGTGTTTGGTGTGTGTTTTGTGTATCTGTGTTGTAGTGTTTGGTGTGTGTTTTGTGTATCCGCATGTGGTATCAGGATGTGTTACATGCTAACACTCTGCCTAGGGAGTTAAATCCCATAGAGCAGGGATCTTCAATTACTTTTTGATGCGAGCCACATTACCGAAATGCAAATTGCCGAAAGCTTTATAAGACAGGGCCAAGGATGCTACCACAACACACACATTCACAGGAATGCCTTCTACTCGCTGATTTTGTTGAACAGATGAATTGCTCAATTGTTGATTTAAACTCTTGAAAGATTTTTTTTCAGGACACGTATAAAAGAACCTTTGTTCCACTGGATCCAATGTAATTATTATTTAGTCACAAGCTTTGTTAATACTTTTCATTGGTTAAATATTAAAAAAATAATATCCCTATTTTGGGCATGTCCTTATCATCTTTTCTTTCTTCTTTTATCTTTTTTGTTTTTTAAATAGCTACAAAGTAAGCCTAGGGGTTTAACCCCATTATATTGGATATTGGTTTAACCAAGATTTACCCCAGGACTAAGTTGTTGTTGTACCATCACGTCAGTTAAGGCCTCAATTTGAGGTTCGAGCTGAGGTTTAATATTGACTATCTCTGACATTATATATCGTGGATTGTGGGGGTGGGGCGTACTGATATAGAGTACCTGTCATCTGTTTGCCAAGCCTCATAGATGATCAGATAGTATACAGTATGTAAGCTGGCTGAAAATAACTGTTTTTCTTCTTTTGCTTTGTTTGTTTTTCTTTAATACGATAGTACGGTAGGCACCATACAACAGGAGAACATACCGGTACACAACAACAAGACAGGGACACTGTGCATAAACATAGTCCGGGAAGTGGCGGAAAACGTATAAACAAAACCAAGAAACAAATCAAAACATGGTTTTAAATTCATGGCCGGGTCTGCTCAATGTTTCTTGTACTTGCCAGCTTTATTGATGATCGGTGTTTTGTTTTGTTTTATGCATGCTTGAATTTCTTCCTCATACATTACCTTTTGTTGTCTATTGAAGCTTGAGAGAGAGGAGATGGAGTGATTATCATGTTACTCTTGACAATTGATCATATACTGAACAACAAGTAGCCCTTTTTGTGATAATTGTAAATTGTGTGTGTGTGTGTGTGTGCGTGTGCGTGTGCGTGCGTGCGCGCGCGCATGGCCATGTACATCTTATCCATGAAAAGTGAAAACACTTGCTAAATATTTATTACAGCCACTTCAGGCATATCCATGTCAACCACAGCGCCGGATGTCTGTAGTTGTTGTTTTTGGGCCAGGCCCATAATTATTTATTTTCCTTGAGTTCTATGAGTACATTCTTCTGAAAAATAGTCTTCTTAACTTGAGTTTCTGAATATTTCCTAATATTTCCAGTCCTCCATTTTTGATAGAGTCCCACTCTACCAATACAAGTGCTGTCTCAATAACTAGCCTGGGCAGCATTCCTTTTCGGGTTTATGATCCGGTCGGGAGCGGATGATATCCCTACGTCATGTTGTAGTATTGTTTTGTAGTCATCAGGCATCATGGACAATCATCCGGAACATAATTTTCCCTCAAACCGATTTTTCTCAATAAAAGCAGCAGGCTACGAGAGCTTTTATTGTTATTCTTCCGGTTTGAGGAAGTTCCAGATGATTGTTCCTGCCTGATGACTACAAAACAATACTACAACATGACGTGGCGATATCATTCGCTCCAGACCGGTTAACACAGCAATTTTGTAACACAGACTAGGCTTTCCTCCGAGGTGGAAAGCCTGCTGACGCGAGGTTACTCAATAACAGAACACAAGCTGTGTACAGGGTCTTATACAGAGGGCGAGCTCTTATACAGAGATGCCATTATCCAACCACGCAGAATATCAAAGCTAATTAAGTTTAATTCTAAGGGGGGACACATTGCAAGAACCTGGCTATGGTCCACTGACTACAGTATACCTTAATTGGGAATTGGAAGGCTAGTTACAGTGCTGCAGGTGATGCTGTCAGGGAGCCGGATACAGAACAGCTACAGTATGCTGTCTCGGTGGAGTTGCAAAATGCCAGCAAGTGAGCTACAGTTCCTACAGTTCCTGATGGGAGGCTGCTGAGGCCAAGTACAAAATTAACTTGCCAGAACTTTATGATTAGTCTAGCTGGGACGCAGGGGGAAACTAGCCTATGTGTAGTTAACAGCACAAGCAGAACGTGCGAGGGATTTATCAGAACTTTAAATAAATGCTATTTCAATCATCGCAAGTACAGAAACGTGTTTTTCTCTATTTGATTATTAAGATAAATGATTTGCCATGCATCTCTTTGTCTTGGCTGTTTTTTGGTTACCCAAATGCATTATGCAGATGTAGAATAACCTACCTCGTTAAGGCTTAATGCCAGCCATTCATTAGCGAAGGCACAGAGACTAATGACACTATTAATCAGCTATGAATAGAACTTGGCACCAACAGTGGGAGTCTGACACTTTCTTACTGTAACTGTCCCAGGCCTGGCAGTCAAAGACTGATTGTCATGAGAACAGAACGCTGCCCTGCATGGCAGATCTCCATAGTGGACAAGGTGTCTCTTTCACTCATTCTGTTTTTCTTGGCGTAAACTGCAGAGCGATGGCCAAACCAGGCTTCTCCGTGCCTCTTTCTACCATTATTTTATGTACATAATAGATCATTTATATAGATTATTAATTTGGTTGATAGAATACATAGCACGCCATCTTTCATCGGATGTATTTTTAGACACAAATGTGTGTGAGACACGGCTGTACAAGAACAGGCCATTGTTTTGACACTTACAATGGGCTGGTGACAGTTCCAATGGCATAGCGTACAGATGGACAAATTCACACCGATGGAGAATTGCGCCACTGACCAAAATCATTATAGCAAGATGTGTCGAGCACAATATTGGCATATTGCCTAGAGCTAATGCTGCTCCACAGAACCTCTTTCTGTCTCTCACTGTGCTCCTTTTTCTCACCCTGTGTTCACTCATTCCTTCCATGTCGCACACAGTGTGCTAAAGGCCCAGGTTTTGACAAATGTAATCCCACTACCTGAGCTGCAAAGCTCTCAGGACTTGCCGTGTCAAATGGAGGTGAAGAGGGCAGGGTGCCAGCTAGGAAACAGAGGAGAAACTCACAGGGCTGTGTGCAGCTGTAAATAGAACGGTGGTGCTGGGATTGAGTTTCATGATTTCTTTTGTCACATTTTGTTTTTCATCAAACGTAAAGGCTTTGCTTACCTGGGTGTACAAATTATAGGTAGGCGGTTGTATAGGAGAAGACCCTGGGTCGACAACAGTGAAACAAAGAACTCTCGATATAATCTGCTGAAGGTCTGAACTGAAGCATTTTAATCACAAGAGAAGAAGCCAGTATTTAGGTATTTTTTTCTTTTGTTGTAAACATTTTTAAAGACAGAATTTATAGAACCTTCTCACTAATCTTATTAACTTCTCACTTAAATTATCCTTGTCACATTTGAGTTTTTTGGTCTTTCACCCCGGCTCGCAGTGACACAGTTTTTACTCCATTCCTTGTATTAAGCCTGATTTATCCCTGTACTCCGAAAATAGCTGATCTACAGTACAAGCACAACGCTGTGAGCTTGTAGATCGGCTATTTCCAGTACATGAGATGTACTGGAATGAGATGTATGAGATGTACAGCCAAGTATAACTCTGGCTTTAGATTACAGTTTCCGGTGTCTGTGTGTTGTTTAATACTACTCCATGTCATGAGTAAGTATGTGTATTGTTTATTCCATTCCATGAGTAAGTATGACAGTGTTTGCTGTGTAGTCAAACCTCAAGCAGACAGTCAATAATGTCCTAGCATGATGATGATTTATTTGGAGAATAAATCAAAATACTTGTTACTACATATAAAATGTCAGATGTATTTCATTTGTGGTTCTCATGATGCCTTCCTGCGTGTGTACGAGCTTGCATTACAGTTTTATAACAGTGCATCAGGACAGTGTTTATCTTATAAGGCTGGTTATGGTTGTATTGTGATACCCTCATCAGTCAGTGCTGTGTGTGTGTGTGTGTGTGTGTGTGTGTGTGTGTGTGTGTGTGTGTGTGTGTGTGTGTGTGTGTGTGTGTGTGTGTGTGTGTGTGTGTGTGTGTGTGTGTGTGTGTGTGTGTGTGTGTGTGTGTGTGTGTGTGTGTGTGTGTGTGTGTGTGTGTGTGTGTGTGTGTGTAATAGATGGATGGGCATAATAGTTTAGCCTCTAGCAGTGTTTGTGTGGCACAAACATCATGTTTCAGTCTACTGCTCTGTGTGGAAAATAGCGACCACACACACACACACACACACACAATGGCATTAATATGGAGCTGAAAGTACGCTTTCTTCTAGGGTGTGGGTGGACACACAAGGTCAGCTCTTGATAAACAATACTATTACTAATGGCATTCTTGCTGTGAGGTGTCTCCTTGACAATACAGACTAATACACCAATGACAGTTTCTTCGAGTACTTAGCCTATATCATGTGTATGTACTGTACACTAACCTTGTATATAATTGACAAACGTGCGCTCGTGCACACACACACACACACACACACACACACACACACACACACACACACACACAATATAATACTTTTTTTTAATTTAGCCTTCCACTCGATTTCCCTGACCTGGAAATAGATGGAAATGCCATAGATGCTGACATTCCTTCCATATGGTTTCATTTCACCCACTTGCAAGTCAAATGGAAAGCAGATCTAGCTGTGTCCGACCACAGATTGTTCCCCCAGAAAACACCAAATGAAATCTCTGGCATTTCTGTGGCTAGACTGTGGAATGTGACAGCAAAAGTGCACAAGACCATTCTATGCTGGGAAAAGAAACTAGTCTTGAGAATTAGCTTTGCGTTCACTATGTTGAAGGCTGTTTTCTGCTGTTTTTGTCCAAGTTTGGAACATGTCTTATAGACGGCTTTCTAATGTA
>NC_136808.1:31015080-31177580 GCF_951216825.1 Electrona antarctica
TTGTGGACAGAATTAGGTTAGGGTCATTAATCGGTTATTAAGTGAAACAAAAAAACAAAACAAATCACAGCTATTAGGGGCATGGTTAACTGACAACAGCTGATTTTCACCTAGAGTGTAAGGTCTGGAATCAGTTTTAACAGTATGTCCCATTATAACCTGGTGGATATGTTCAAATGGCCCATTTGAACATATCCACCAGGTTATAAATAAGCAAGGTTCCCCTTTAATGTACTGTAATGTAATGTTTTGCTCAACATGCAGATGCAACGGTCTTTATAAACCTAGTTTTTTAGCACAAATGCTAAAAGCCAGGTAACATCACTTTGATACTCACCATGGAACATTCCATGGCAACGATTATGAGACACATACCTGATTTGACAGATTAATTCAATCTCATATTTAGCAATTGTCTGCCGATGATGCAAACATAATATATATTATAACTTCCAACAAATGATGTAACTATCTACTTAATAATGATCACAGACCAGCTAGTGATTCTCATTTTGTATGTGCAAAAGCAACTTCGCCCTGACTTTGGCATCTAGCTGGTTAGAGAGTGAGTCAGCGCCGGCAGTAGTGGGTGAGTGAGCCAGCCAGGCGTTAAAAAGCCTTTAATATGATAATGGATGAAATGTCAGCCAGCACACTGAGTAACGATGCCTCAGCTCTCTAGAGGAGAGAGATAGAGATGAGACCAGAAGAAGGGGGGCAGAGATGAAGAGGCTGACTGAGGGTGGGATCAAAGTGGCCGACTGGGCGAGAAAAGCTCCTCTCTCGTATCTCCGAAAGAGAGGGTTAGAACAAAGGTGAAGACAAAGACTGGAGGAAATGTGTTAAAAGCACATGAAATATTTAAGGTCAAGGGGAGTACGGGTGCTGTGATAATTTGTGTGCTGAGGTTGTGATTGGACATCCCTGAAAGAAAGCAGATTTGTTTTAATCAGCCTCCAGGTTGTATAACTAAGCTCATTGTCATTGTAGTCACTGTCACATTGTTTATAACAAACTTGGGGACCTAAAACACCTGAAATAAACTTGTGGCTATGTCTAATGAAGGGTTACGACCGTAATGTTGCATTAAAGTGTGGATGATTGCAAGCTGTGGCAGTGTGTGGGACTCCAAAGACATTTAGATAATTACTTGCGCAAGCAGAGCCCGCAAGTATTGTGGTCGGCTGGACGTATGTACGTATGGTATGCGTGGTAGGTATACTGTATGTTGATGGTGACGTAATTAATATATGTTTCAGATTACATACATGTATACATACAGACATTACCTTTTATCCACCCGACATTGAAACATCTTAATTACGTCACCATCGACAGCCAGTTATAATCCGATATTGAAACATATCTTAATTACGTCACCATCAACATCCAGTATATATACCTATACCACACATACCGTACATACAGTACATACGCCAGCCGACCACAGTATAGTACTTTCAACTTACATACATTTATAGGCTACATACATATACGTTACCTGTTACCCAACCAATATTGAAACAAACTGACTTATGTCTTTCTCTTAGGACATAGACATAAGTTCTCTCTCCTACACCATGACTGGGTTGAAGAAGTACATGGAACACAGTTTTCGTGTGGTGGCCTACAACAAGCATGGTCCAGGGGTCTCCACGGAGGACATCACAGTTCGCACCCTGTCTGATGGTTCGTTGCGTTATAAGATGGAAGCATTTATTTCTATAGGATAAAAAGAGGGAATAACCAGGTGTTCAACCAGGTGATAATGGTAAAAAGAGGGAATAACCAGGTGTTCAACCAGGTGATAATGGTAAAAAGAGGGAATAACCAGGTGTTCAACCAGGTGATAATGGTAAAAAGAGGGAATAACCAGGTGTTCAACCAGGTGATAATGGTAAAAAGGTGCTCACACGGATCAAACAGGATCAAGCCATAGAGAGACGATCCGGGCACTCAAAACAAAAGTTAAAAAGAGAGAAAAGCCTTTATTAAATTAATTCTCGACCATTAACTGGTCTTCATCAGGGCGAGAATGAAGAACATCACCAAACACACTCATAATGACTAATTATTATAGCAACCAGAAACACCGCTTTGCAATGAGACCATTAGCAGGTGTCAGAGGCACGTTACATTGATATGCATATAAATGCACTCAATCAACCTTGAGCTGCCACACGTATGTGTGACAGCCAGAGGTGTCTATAGTTGGGGAAGTTGTGTACACAAAGATTGTTTTGCAGTTTAGCGAAAATAGCAGATCTACAAGCTCTATGTTCGGCGAGTGTAGAAGGGAAAGAAGGGGAGGAGCTAGGATAGATCCACTCCAGTCTACTAGTGTTTAAGTGGTCAAAGCAAACAGAGGAAAGTCTCGAGTGTTCATTTAAAAGTGCCATGTGAAATTTACAGTTCACATTCTTCTGTATGTTACTTACACAATCTCTTTTTTCACCATGCACTCTTGTTTTCTTCACAGTTCCAGGTGCACCTCCTCAAAACCTCAGCATAGAGGTCCAAAACTCAAAGGTAAGCCCTTGATTATGTTAAATCATTATGAAATAAATAAAATAAAAGGCATCACATAAACAACCTCACTCTCAGACACAGTGGGTATATTCACATCAAAAGATCCTCATTCACAGACGCAACACAGCACCCCCCCCCCCCCCCCCCCCCCCTCTCTCTCTCTC
Source organism: Electrona antarctica (assembly GCF_951216825.1). Taxonomy (NCBI): domain Eukaryota; kingdom Metazoa; phylum Chordata; class Actinopteri; order Myctophiformes; family Myctophidae; genus Electrona; species Electrona antarctica. The sequence continues at coordinate 31,017,774 of NC_136808.1, forward strand.
TCTCTTTGAGGTGATCAGATAGATAGCCCACAGGCCAGAGCACACTCTTTCCATGTGATTAGGTGTGTCAGAGACCTGAAGCCCCAGCTGGTTAGGAGGGTGTGTGAACCCTCATCGATCCTCTCATCGGCTAGAGAGTCGTCGTCTGTCAGACAGCTTTAACCTCTCTATCAGTCTCTATCTGTATCTGCCAGAGACCGTGGGGCTCAACACTAAACAGGTTCTCAAAGAACTGCAGCCTCCGACTTGATAGTAGAAGCGAAACTACTGTAGCTGGGGAGAGTGCACAACATTCAGTATATAAAAGACTAGACTGCATTGTGAAATGCAGTCTAGTCTTTTATATACTGAATTTGAGTACGAGTGTGTAAAAAACAAAATCTACCCATGAGGAGTTAAAGCTTCCTCTTCTACGCCGAATTTGAACGACGGGTTTCCTGCGCACATGCTGAGATTTTTGCCTTTGAGCCAATAGAGCATGCCTGCTTACTCAGGGGATAAATTTAACCATCAGGTCAAATTTCCTGTCAGATCCTGTGTCTAGGTGAGACATTGATTTGAGTGAAAGTTGGATTGGATGACTGGTTAAATTTTTAATGACTTTCTTTCTAGAACCTCATTATATTCATATAAGTATGAATAATTCAATCTTCAAAACCTTCCTGCAATGGACCATATCAGTCTACCGTTACGTTATACACTATATACGTAGTATTCCATGGTGACGTTTTTGAGAGAAAAAAAAGCACATACCGTAATAATTTCATACATTGACCACGAGCGAGCGTATAGCCTATACGTGCGCATGACGCACAGCGAATAATTATGGTATACCGTCTGAAATAACCTAGCCTACAGCACTGGACCATATTCACATGGTGGTCATTTTGCTGTTAGGTCATACTAGGAACCATACTGAAACCCTAACTGTACAACTGAACATTATATGTGCAGTTGACAGTGGTAATACTTATAGCACATGTCAACCTTATAAAAAAGACTTTGATGGGATACGTTTTCCCTGTTTTTCTTCCTTTAACATCTGTCTGTTTCCTGTGATTTTCTGAAACTCAATTAAACACATTTTCTTTTTTTTTTATTATATTTTTATTAGGTTTTTTCCATTTTAAAATACAAGACATACATGACCAAACAAAACATAGGAAATAAAACAAGAGACAAAACAAAAAAGTAAACAGAACACGTGGAAACAAAACAAAACAGACAACAACAAAAACAAAACAGACCCTCACAAGTATCCTTACCCTCCCATGCCCCGGGGGAAACAGAATGAGTTACTAAATTTGAGATTCATGCATTAAAGTAATTAAGATTAAATGCTAGCAATAGTGGGAGCAATGTAAAGAAAACAAATTGAACTATTTCATTTTTAAATATATATATATATATATATACACACATAGCCTACATGTATCCATACACACATATACATACATACATGCACATACATACACATTCATACATATGCGCATTGCGCACACATACGCATAACCGTGCACACATGTACATACATGCACGTACACATATACGCATGATCACAGTATACTCACAGTAGAGGGGGAATATTGGAATTAGTTCCTACTTAAATTGTGGTTAAGGAATTAATGTATGTGAGGAATGGGTCCCAGGTTCTGTAGAAGTTATTCAACGAACCCCTAACAGTGTATTTGATTTTTTCCAAATGGAGAAAGGATGACAAATGTTTTAGCCATAATGACACCTCAGGAGGATTAGGGCTCTTCCAGTGGAGCAATATACGACGCCTGGCTATAAGGGAGGCAAAAGCAACCGCATCGGCCTGGAATCTATTAAATCTGCCTCCTACAGGGGACACACCAAAGATGGCTATAAAAGGACAGGGTAATACAGAGAATCCCAGGACCAGACTGAGTGTGTCAAAAAAGGATTTCCAAAAAGAGGCGAGCTTTGAACAGGAATAAAAAGTATGTGTGTGGTTTGCAGGGGATTGAAGGCACCTGTTGCATGAGTCGTTTGTTTCTGGAAATAGTCTACTAAGCTTAGCTTTAGTGTAATGAATCCTATGAACCACTTTCAATTGAATCAGGCACATACGAGCGCAGGCACATGAATTGTTAATCCTAGACAGCACATCAGCCCAATATTCCTCGCTCAGCTCAGTCCCAAGTTCGTCCTCCCATACGCCTCTCAACCCAAGTAGAGAGGTTGTTCTAAAGGAAACAAGAGCATTATAAATTGATGAAATGTTAAACATAGAATCTGGTGCAGACATGATGGACTCCACTAGGGTTTTCTCAGGTAAACTGGGGAAGGGTTTAAAATGGGTGCTTGCAAAGTTACGTATTTGGAAAAATCTAAAAAAGCTATTGTTTTGATTATTCAATTTGGTGGTGAGTTCTCCGAGAGAAATAAATAACCCATCACTGTATAGATCCCTAAAAGAGATAAGGCCCTTCTCCTTCCACTTGCTGTATGTTGAGTCCAAAGAGGAGGATGGAAACAAATGGTTTTTACAAATGGGCATAAGGACCGATGGGGATTTTAACTCAAAATGTTGTCTAAACTGATTCAAAATTTTCAATGAAGAGAGAACTACTGGATTGTTGGTATACTGGGAATAACGTGTTGGTAGGGGGGCAAAGAGTAATGCTGGAAGAGAGGATGTGCAGGATTTTCTAGTATTGGGAGCAGCGTGGGGACGTGCAGCACATGTAACTAACAAGCTAGGACGAACACCATAATAAGGAAAATGGAAATAATTGAACTCACTTAACACAGATTTAATTTGCGTTATTCCCTTGACTCAAGGTGTGGGGAGGAGTGTGCATCCATACTGTATTCAGGGGTTTTGTCGCATCACTGCAACAGTCGGGTAGTGTTAATTAACTGCTCTCCCACACTGAGTTACCCCCCACCTATCACTGCACACACACACACCATGCACGTGAGCCCGCCAGCCAAGAGTCAGCATTCATCTCCCTGCCTCAGTATCCCTGCAGGGGAAACTGCACCGCCACACATGCACACGTCTCTCAACAGGACCACTCGGTATCTATTATGCATACATTTATTTTTTCCTAATGTGTCTATCGGTGTTGCATCACTGTGTTTGTCTTTCGGGGCTCCCCTGCTGTAACACCACTGGCAGGAGGATGGGAGAGGGGCAGGTGAGATAGTGTAGTTGAACAGTGAGTCACAGAGTTAAATTAACATAGATAGCTAGTAGTTACGCAAAGGTCCGCGAGAGGTTTTATCTTGGCTGCAAAGCCCCAAGGTCACCTCTACAGAAAAGCATTCAGGGGGGCGTCAACTTGGGGTCGACAAGGTTGACGACTCGTGAGACAAGTTTTGGCGGTTTAATGCCTATGTGTTCCCCGATAGGGAGTTCCTCCTTAGCGCAATGCCTCTTCATCCCGTTCATCATGTCACTGTGTTCTTGTCAACCCCGGCAGAGCATCATGGTCCGCTGGCAGCCCCCGCCCCCTGGACTACAGAATGGGGAGATCACCGGCTACAAGATTCGGTACAGGAAAGGAACGCGGAAGAGTGAGGCTGCGGAGACCACTGGAGGCAGCCAGCTTTCACAGCTCATTGATGGTATATACAGTACCAGTGAATTGGTTCTGTAATAATTGGGAATAGGGAGTAGCAATGCCTGCGGGTGAAGTTTTTCGAACTTCCTCTTTACATTATCTAGTCATGGTCTGTGAAATTGATAGCTTTGTCTGGCTATCGGCAGTATTTTAACATTTTGGGCCTTACAACTCAGGGCTGCATGAGTCTCATTTCTTTTTTGATCAGTGTCTGTAGTTCTGTTTATGAAGTCAGTTGGACTTTAAACACCTACTGTCGGCATCGCTCATGCTCACAGCAGCCAAGAATGTGGACGGTTTCACCAGACGCACTCAGCAACGATGATTAATATTACATGTGGTCTCAGCAACTTTTTTTTAGTGGCCCAGACTCATGCTGCGTGCTGCATCAAAGAGAATGCACACTTAACCCATTCAGGCCTGACGTCGAAATTTAAAAAAAAAAGTTTTCTAAATCATGACAATTTTCGGAAAGATTTGAGGCACATTTTAACGATTTTTCAAAAATAGCAGATCTACAAGCTCATAGCGCGCCACTCGGTGGCGCGCTATGAGCTTGTAGATCTGCTATTTTTCAATAGCTAAATTATAACAATGTTTAAAACACCAAAAGGGGTTCCCGCCCCAAAATGGGTTAATGGTTAATGTGGTTAAACGCTAACGTGACATGGTTGCGTTCCAGGTCTCAATGGATTAAAAGTTGATTTCTGAAGAGATTCTAGTGGTGAAACAGAGGGGGATGTTTGTCGGTTCAAAGGCATTTAGAGAGAGATGTTGTAGCCTGGGAGGCATGAGTGGTTAAGCAGTCCTCAGACACTGCCCCGAGGGGTGGCCCAGATTAGTGGGTAGAGACGAGGAGTTGATGGGATTAACATGTAGCATACCAACAGGGACCAGAATGATGGTGGTGATGATGATGATGAAAAACTATTTCAGCAAATGAACACAGCTACACATCATTTATTGTCAGCAGGCATTCCCGCCTATTCCGAATTCCAAATCTGGCCCCTGCTGTGAGACAGTTGCCTCCAAAATAGAAACATAGCTAATTCAAACATCAAGAGATCTGCATCTCCCTTGGAAATATGTTTTCTTCCACCAGCAGCACCAGCACACTTCCGGCTGAACCAGCAATGGCAATGGCACATAGTAATCAGTAGAGAGAAATACATCTCCGACCCCTCAATGATATTGAATTGAGGAGAAGGGTGATTGCACTACCACAAAACCTGGTGTATTCCTCCCTGGGCACGCTTTAATATAGATTTTCCCTTTAAACCATGCAGAGAAATGTTGGGCATCTCCTGAGAAATATTAGTGTTTATTTTGTCTGCATGGTCATGTCCTAGTTGAATCGTTGAGTGACTGAAGAGCCAGTAAGAAGTTGCCAGTGAGAGAGAAAAGTTGTAATGGAAGAATTTGTGCGAAGTCATCCCCTATATAGTGCCTCAAGTTGAAACATTGGTCTTTGGCTGATCTACTATCTATCTAAAGGTGGCCTTACACTAGCCGATTTTTTTCAATCTGAAATCTGATAGCACCACACACTACAGGATAATCAGAAGCGGGGCAGAGCAAATATCAAACATTCTTGATGTTGATCGGGGCCGATCCCGATCGCGCTTTGAGCGGTCGGGCACCCCCCGAGCGTCAAAAATGCCCGATTATCGGCTAGTGTAAGGCCACCTTTAGTCAAGGTTTGCTTGTATGTTTGTTTGTTTGTTGTTCCGATAAATATTCTGATTGTGATACTTGAGTAAAAGTGATAAAGTAAAAGCATGTTCAAACATTCTTCTTAATGCAGTATAATATCCTGAAAGGATTCCGCCAAAGTGGAGAAAGCGGCACTCCAAAAATAATAATGCATGAGTAGCTCAGTTGACCATTTTCTTTAATTAAATTAGGATTAAAGAAAATGGTCAACTGAGCTACTTGTCTTGCATTTTAACTTTGGAGTGCTGCTTTTTCCACTTTGGTGGATTCCTTTTCTGAGTATCACTTGTTAGCTGAGCTGAGCACACGACCAAAAAGCCAAGCAGAGGACCTGGACCTGCTACCTACCACAGCAGTAGCAGTATAATTCCCCTTAATAAGATAATTCCCTGATAAGATATGAATAGTTCACCCAAAAAAATACTTATTTTCTATAAATTGTTTTTGACCCATCCCTAAGCAGATCATTGTGTGTGTGTGTGTGTGTGTGTGTGTGTGTGTGTGTGTGTGTGTGTGTGTGTGTGTGTGTGTGTGTGTGTGTGTGTGTGTGTGTGTGTGTGTGTGTGTGTGTGTGTGTGTGTGTGTGTGTGTGTGTGTGCGCGCGCGTGCATTGTCGTTCCCCTAGGTCTAGAGCGGGGAACGGAGTACACCTTCCGAGTGTCTGCTGTGACAGCGAATGGCACAGGACCTGCCACAGACTGGACCACCACGGAAACGTTTGAGAGTGACCTGGATGGTAACGTCAACTGATTTACACACCACACATGCATGGTCACTATACAATACATTTGAATGAGCCATTAAGTAAGACCTACAACTGCCTTCTAAATCAGTAGTTCTCACACTTTCAAGATTTTTCAGAAATGTTTAAAAATAGATCTCGCAGAGCCATTTTGCAATATTAGGCCAGCTGACTCGGACCGCACAACATGCCCTGATTAACTGGGCATTTTCTCTTCTAACGCCACCAGAGTCCCGCGTGCCAGACATTCCCAGCTCACTCCACGTCCGTCCACTGGTAAACAGTATCGTAGTGAGTTGGACGCCGCCTGAGAACCAGGATATTGTGGTCCGTGGTTATACCATCGGATATGGAATAGGCAGTCCCCATGCCCAGACCATCAAAGTGGATTACAAGCAGCGCTACTACAGCATTGAGAATCTTGGTAAGAACAAACCACTGCTGTTCACTCCTTTTCTTTTTTTTAACTGATGGAGGTCACGGTTCTCAGATTACACCACAATTGTTTACTATTTCTTTCCTTAGACTTTTGTTTTCCTCTCTTAATGTGGTTTGAGTTGTCTAGCTAATAGAGCATGTTGTGTTTACACAAATATATTTGAATTGACTGTTTTCCGAGTGCATTTAAGTATAAACTCCCCCTGCAAAGGCTTATTGTGTGTTTTGTACTGGCATGAGCTGTACTTTGTCTTCGAATCCACCAAGCCCTTAAGAAGTCGAGGCAAATAATGGTTAATACTGACATAACAATTCCAATTGAACACAGTATTCCCATGATGCATTTGCTTTTTTTGATTAGAACAGTGCCTTGTAGCGCAAACAATGCACAACATGAGGAACATCAAAATGATGTTAGGATCTCGGAATCCCAATGTAGGTACTGTAGAATTAGAAGATACTGAACCATTGTTTTCTTTCAATATCATAACAATGAAGAGCACAGATGAATACTCAGTCAAGAATTATTACAATGGCAGCGATAATACATTGATGAGCAGTTGTCTTTTTTCCTCTAAGATTAGAAAACCCAAACTGGTGTTTCCTTTGGTTTTGCCAGATCCCATTGATCTATTAATTCAACTTTTATTACAATATTGGGCTCATGTCCTAAGTTATATTCTAGGATGAGGCATGCAGTTCAGAATAAAATAAAAATCACACCCGTGTGAAGTGAGGGGCGCTAATATACTAAAGTCTAACTCATGTTGATTAGGTGATGTAATGGTGATGTAAAACAAACGGTGCCAACACAAACATTAAATGCCATTAACAATAAAGAGACAATATGACGTACATTTTCCCTTCATTGTCAATGGCGTTTTTAAAACAAACATTGAACTAAAAACAAACATTAAACCTGTATATACGAGGGGCTGGCGCCCCTCAAAAATAAAATAAGCATAAAGCGAGAGGAATTCAGACATTCACTAATATTGCGAGTGGATCTCAAGAGCATCAGCTTGATTAGCTTGCAGCATCCCATCCGTTTATCTTTCTGTTTCATCTCTCCCTTTCCCCCTCCCTTGCTCTCCCTCTCAGACCCCAGCTCCCACTATGTGATCACACTGAAGGCCTTCAACAATGTGGGCGAGGGGATCCCAGTGTACGAGAGCGCCATCACTAGGCCACAGTCAGGTAGGACTTACCCACCAAATACGTATTACAAACACACAGGAGCACACGCAAGTACTTGCACTTGCTGCACAAAGCAGCAATGTTCAATGCGATGGATTGATTTCTAAATGATTAAATGCTGTCAACGTTACGTAGTTTCCTTCACTGATGAGATGCCCAACAAAATCTCCATCTATGCATGGAATGTCTATGTTCACAGGCTTCTGTGTGCGGCCTAGAGGGCATCTGAGCATGTGCGGCACTACAAGTCTTACACTAAATGCGTTCGGGAAACCCAGCCATTATCTGAATGTGTCCAAGTCCCAAATCCTCAAGAATATTACTGCCGGTCTTAACCAGGTTTCTCTGCAATCCAATTGAAAATATTCTTTGTGACTATTGTCACACTTCATTCATCTGTAATTGGATGCTCACGGTCATATAGTGTCTTTGACATTGGTCAATAATAGGCAATATTGCTTGCATGGTACAGCAAGGTCTTGCAACAGGAGACAGCCAGAATTAATATTGTTTGAGAGCATTCAGCTTGGCTGGCTGCCGATCCATAATTCTCTAACACTCAGATCATTGCTCTGCTTGACAATAAGCAGTAGAACTCGAGCCACGCTGTGCCGTACATGAGATCATAAACATAATGAATGAAAAACTGTCTGTTAGAGGTGTGTGTGTGTGTGTGTGTGTGTGTGTGTGTGTGTGTGTGTGTGTGTGTGTGTGTGTGTGTGTGTGTGTGTGTGTGTGTGTGTGTGTGTGTGTGTGTGTGTGTGTGTGTGTGTGTGTGTGTGTGTGTGTGCACGCGTGCGCGCGTGTGCGCGCGCTCGCTCGCTCACACACACACGCGTGAGCGGGCATCTCAGAATGTGGGCCGTACCCCATGTCTTCAGGAAGTCAACCTCCTGTCTCCCAACTCTGTTTTAATCGTACCAGTTTGTCTTTGACACAGCACCATTTCACCATGCACCGCTGTGCCGGGGGGGGGGGGGGGGGGGGAGGATGCCGGAAGACAGGAATATCATCAATATGCTGCATGGGGCAAGCAGCCTATATACACACTCAAGCAACACACACACACACACACAGCAACAAACCCTTGCATCCACACATTTTTCGAAAGAAGCTCTCTCTTCTTCTTCATCACACACAATACACACACATGCCGCCACCAGCACACACAAGCAGACCCCCTGTCGTGGCTTTGGCAGCCCTCCGTCAGAACCAAAGCCCACTGCCATCATCTGCCACTGAGTCCTCCAGGGTGCATTCCCGCTAGTTTGTTCAAGTCAGGATTAAAAAGATGAGCTGACCTACATAGTGCGTGTACTTTTTAAAAAACAACTTAGAAATCTTGGGAAACTTTCCTTAAAAGCCTGCTTGGTTGAACCTTTTACAACACGTAATAGCTGCATTGAAAAGCGTAAAAGATGATTACAGGAGCATGAGATGCCAGGGTATGGTATTGGTATTGTACTGTTCTGCAAGTTGGGCAACTCTGACCCCTCAGTGTGTCTCTGCAACCACATGAATACTTCGATCACTTGCACGCATGCACACACACACACACACACACACACACACACACACACACACACACACACACACACACACACACACACACACACACACACACACACACACACACACACACACACACACACACACACACACGCAATCGAGCAGTCCAGACCATATAAAAAAGAATATAACGAGCACTGTGCTACACAATGAGGTGTCAAATGGGGTGAGTTTGAGTACCACGGTCCAACAAGTAGTTGGTAATTGAGGAGGCATGCAGCCCCTCGTGGCTGACTGACCACTGGGGGGGTTCTGTTTTTTTCATGGCCACTGGACCATGGTCAGAGCTTGGAGCACCCAAGCGGCTGGCTGATGCAGAGCAGAACAAAGCGTGGCCAGCAGCCTGTTCCAAGTAGCCATCTTGAAGCATTTATTCCTCAACATGGCGGCGATGGATGTGCATTGTGGCCAGGGAGCCACTTACTTGAGCTGCTGTGTCACACAAACATTTACAAGGGCATAATGACTAATAAGCAGTCACTTCACACATGTTTTTATCCACGAAAACACACCCACACACAGGTTGTTTGTTAGGCAACAGCGTTTTCTTACACATTATGTGGAACAATATTATCAGGTGTTGGATTTGGATTGCATAGCGTATTTTCAATTAAAAGGAGGAAATAATGCTAAATTTGAACATTTAAATAACGTGCCTGCTACTGTGCTCTACAGAACTGTACTAGTGACAACTAGTAAACGCTTCCCATAAAAATAAATTGAGATGAAAGAATTGGACTTCAGTTGGACAACAAAAAGGTCGCTTTTCAAAGTGACTTTCTGAATAAAATGTATACATTTTCTGCTTCTGAATTGATTGTACTACAACATAAGATTAGACAATTGCAATAAGAATAACATATCAAAATACTGTATAACAATTAAGCTGTTTATCTGAAAGCTGAACTAGTTCTGCACCTGTTCCCAAAGGGAGATATTTAAGCTAAATTTAGAGTTCACGGATGTCTTTTGAAATGTCATTCTTATTGCAATGGCCTCATTATTTTAACATTGCAACCAAAAACTTGATTCTAGTGAAATGGGGGAAAAACATTCCCTACAAGATGTGGACTAGTACAATACCCTCCATTGTATGGTTTTGAAATATATGTGCATACAGTATATACAGTAATATCTACCACTTGTCCATAAACTTTTTCTGTCTTCAGCCTGTAGGCTTCAAGTTAGTTTTAACGACTGGATGCCCGTCAAGGACATTGAGTATAGCCTATTGTTATAAATGTTCAAGTGAATTCCATTCTTCTTAGTGTTACAAACTGCACCTTGACTTTGTATACAAAACAATCTGCTTAGTTTTGTGCATCCCTAAATGAGTTCTGTCTTTACTGCCTCTTACTTTCCTGATAGATCTCATGTTTCTTGTGAAGGGATTATTGTCTTTCCCACTGTAAATGTCAATGATAGAAAATGTATGTGTTGTACAGTAGCCTCTGTATAGCAACCCAGTCTGTAGATACTGTAGATGTGGTTAAATGTATGTGTTGTACAGTAGCCTCTGTATAGCAACCCAGTCTGTAGATACTGTAGATGTGGTTAAATGTATGTGTTGTACAGTAGCCTCTGTATAGCAACCCAGTCTGTAGATACTGTAGATGTGGTTAAATGTATGTGTTGTACAGTAGCCTCTGTATAGCAACCCAGTCTGTAGATACTGTAGATGTGGTTTCGTAGCCGTAGTAACCTGTTTTCTAATAGAATTTTCTCTCTCTTTCTCTTCACCCTTCCCAATCTTTTCCCTGTCACGATCTTTCTCCTCGTCCTCCTCATTTCCGTTTGTCGTCCTGCTCCGCCATTTTGTAACTCATTAACACCACCTCTGATCCACCTTACCACGCCTCTCTGTTGTTTGTCTTTAATTTGAACCCATTTTAATTTTGTGTTACGTGTGCGTGCGGCTAACTGCTGGCATGCAGACCCCATAGACCCCGATGTTGATCTGTATGAACTCTTCCATGCTCCATACACCCCAGTACCAGACCCTACCCCCATGCTGCCGCCCGTGGGTGTTCAGTCCTCTGTGCTGAGCCATGACACCATCAAGGTGACCTGGGCTGACAACTCCTTGCCCAAGAACCAAAAGATCACAGATGCCCGCTACTACACAGTGCGCTGGAAGACCAACATCCCTGCCAACACAAAGATGAAGGTAAGGCCTATCTTTTCTTTTCTTCCCCCTTTTTTAAGACACACACTCACACAGCACACATGGGGAGGAAATTGAGTGAAGGCAGAGAGGGAGGAAAAACTTGCAACAAATATCGCCACCCGGAATGCCACACTTTCTGTTCAGTCTCTCGCGTGCACACACACACACACACACACACACACACACACACACACACACACACACACACACACACACACACACACACACACACACACACACACACACACACACACACACACACACACACTCTTTCTCTCTTAAAAAATTGAATTGAAAAGGTATTAAATTAATTTATTGTTGAAGCTCACTCTCCCGTTCAGTTTTAGGTCAGCACTTTTACACTCTGAACGACTCGTTTAAATTCAGTTTGGTGCAGTATACTGTAATACGGCTCACATCAGTCCAGCCTAAGCGTACCTTGATACTACACATTTATTCAGTTCTGTTCTGCTTCCTGCGCAGTTCACTGCCACAGTATGGGACTCTGTAAATCCCCTCAGGCTTATACCTACCATAGAACTGTATTGATGTTCCGTAAGTAGAAATAGCACAAAATAAATCATGTACAATAGCATGTTGATGGCAAAATACTACTGTGTGCGTGTGCGTGTGCGTGCGCGTGCGGCCAGTAATCTACTTGACCTTTATAATGCAATAATACACTAGTCACTCAAACACTGGTATACAACATGTGTATAAAAGGATAACAATCCCACTATACAGCTGTCTTTTGTTAACTCCTTTGTAGCCATGCCCGAGATACCGAGATTAATTTAATAATGCGCGGCTGCACTAATAACTTTGAGAGGAAGGATGGATGGGAAGGATCAACATATGGAATGTCAGAACAGGTTCTGACATATATCCATATATGATGATCTAAGGGTTTGAGGGTTGAGGTCAGATGTAGAGTTGCTGGCCAATATTGATAACATCAGGGATCTCCATATATGGGCTCAATTGCGACAGCAGGTCGCATTTACTATGACATCTCCATCCCTGATGATGTCACGTGATGTCACGAGACCTGGGCACCATGTATGGGGGCATTCCCATGTATGGGTATTTTGAGTGACTGAAAAAATCTGTGTGATTTTAGAAAGAGTCTGAGCATGTAGTAGTACTATCTTCACTGTTTAACTACTGCCAGAGCCCAGAACCACCGAGATATCTTGGCAAAATCTCCTCAAGACAATTATTTTAACCTGACAGCCCGTAATGTTTTTCCACGACCCTCTTGATTAAGTTGATAGTTTCCTACATGTTGTGGTATTACGAGCCGGATACAGGCAATCACTTCAGCCTGAGATGCCGAGACCAGAGAGATTCTACCTTGAGGAGATCAGGGGCGCCGCCATTGGTGGCCGCACTTGCTATCCTAATCAGGCACCGAAGCATAAGCAAGTGCTCAACTCAATTGATTTCCTGTTCTATGAATCAGAACAGATTGAACAGAACACAAGAAACCCACATAGTATTTTGAGAAACCAAAGGCCTCATTTAAACAACTGTATAATTGTCCATAAACAGAAATTGCATGGCAAAACTAAAAGCCTAGACAATACATTCAACCTGTTAGTTTCTTCACATTTATTCTGTCCATCACATCGTGGTCTAATGACTTATTCCAGCAGTCTTTCACAATACTGTAAATTTAAATGGAATTCTATGGCTCAATGAAACTTTTTATGTTGTCACTATCGGGCAGAAACCGTATGTCCAAAAGAAAACCATTACTTTCCAGGAAATGTGGGAAAAAAAATCTGTGTTCCAGCGTATCCAGTGTTTTTGGTTTGTTTTATTATTATTATTATTATTACCCTTATTTATATTATTATTATTTAGTCAAAGCTCTTATTACTTTATCGGTTAAATGTTGATAAAACCCATAGACAGATCTTTAACCTCAAAACGTGCCGCGACATGTGCTTGTAGATGGGCTATTTTGACTACTTTTGACGACAAAGTAGCAAAGACATGCTTGTTGTGGTGAATTATTGTCCCTCACAGTTTTTGTTGTTTGAGGTTGTATTTATGCTCATTGCCCATTTCTAGAAATCTCAAGTTTGTGACATTGCGAAATTATCTGAGAGCAGCAAATGGATATTCTATTAACTGACCTGACAGACCTGCAATGCTTCAGCTGCAGGTCCAGTGGCAGTGCATTATGTAGATGCAGGCGCAGAAACTTCTGGCCCATACAAAAGCATCTGATCTGAGCCCTGAAGCTCAACAACATACATTCCATTCACTATACAAATACTGGATAGTAAATGGGATGTGTGTATTGTGCAACGGAGGGATGATAAATTATTCATCAAGGACAAGACAAAACGGAGTGGTGGAAAGAGGCTAAAGACGTAACCCTGCATTCTGAATATACTCGGTTCACTACAGAAAGTCACCATTCTGCCTGTGGTGCCCAAATGGTCTTGAGTGAGATGATCTAACAAACAATGAAGTTGCAAATACATTGAATGTGCCTAAGCCCTGCCCTGCTTGGACAGATTCATTTGGTTGATTTTCTGTCTAGCAACATTAATCAATTGTGTCTGCATGCTCTACACTTAATTTATGACAACTGAATTACTGTTCTGTTTTTGAAAACAATTGTACCTGGAGGTACTGTATCATTATGGTCCATAATTTATGGAGATTCTAGAGATCATCCATCATGCACTATTTAATCATGTTATTGTTGCCTAATGAAGTTAGTTGTGACACATTATATGCTTCAAAGTCCTGAGTGTTAATTCTGAGAGTGTAAAAAGGGACCCTACACGTGTATCGTCTTAAAAGCATCACCAACCATCTTTTGAGTTTTTGGTGCTCACCTTGATGTTGGCTTGCTTCTTACATCAGCTCTTAGAAGCAGTCATAGAGAAACAGACTCATGGATTATTCACGACGAGGCTTCTCTCAGACACACTGGCTGATTCTAAAGAGCAGAGTTCCTTTCCTATGACCTCTGGTTGACATCCCCCTGATGGAGAGTTAGTACGTTGTTGTCACAGCACACACAGTCATGGAGAGAATTGACAGAGACCAGTCACTTGCCTCTTCTACTTTGCCCGCTAGCTAGCTAAAGCAAACCCCACTTTTGGTGTCAGTCATCCATGCTTGCCAAGCTCAGGGAAAGGGATTAAAAAATGCAAAGTACTGTAACTCTGAAATTTAAGACAAGCGTGTAAAGCTAGTTTGAAGTTTGATATAATATCCATATAAAGGACATCCCTGCTGGTTTTAAGTATTGTGGGCATGCTCTGTTGTGGATGTGGGGCACTGGCGGTTAAGCCAATTGGCATCAAAACATTTACTGGAACCTCCCTGGTTCAATTCCTGGCTTGGGACCCATGTTACTTGTTATCATCTGTCCTTCGTACTTTTCCTGTTTTTGTATGTTGTTTTCCTTTTTTCCTCTACCCTGTCCTAGTAAAAAAAAATCAGTAGGCCCTTACAAATCTTTCCGAGTATAATCTTTTCCGAAAATATTTTGAGATAGGGGTTGGCGGCAAAGCTCTGAGCACCACTGCACTGATAATAGCAACATAGGTTTTTCTGAAAACTGTTAGGATTTAGAAGACAAAATTTGCCTCAGGTCTTAACCCATTGATGCCTGGTGCAACCTATACGTTGTTCTACCCTTGATGCCGGCGCTCTCTCTGTGTCTCATCAGCTATTGTTATAATTTAGCTATTGAAAAATAGCAGATCTACAAGCTCATAGCGCGCCACCGTCACCAAGTGGCGCGCTATGAACTTGTAGGTCTGCTATTTTTGAAAAAACATAACTATTTAAAAAAATAATGAATCAAAATTTGAAGGTTTTCAGAAACCTTAGGTCAGGCCCTAGAAGGCGTTCCCAGATTCAGCCTCAGGTATCAATGGGTTAATTTATTAATTTCTCTATTTGAGATTCATGCTAATTTGTAATTGGAGTTAAAACACACATTCTGACGATAGAATCTCAGGTGCATGATGGACAGAAGAACAGTCTAGAGTAGAATAGAATGCTGCACACTGGATCATGCTCCCATAGTGATTGGAATGATTTACCACCAAGGTGTGTGACGTTTCAAGCTTCCCCAGAGTCGGAACGTCACCTTGGTGGTAAATCATTATAATTACTATGGGAGCATGATTCAGTGTGCAGACTTTATTTCTTTGTTTTAGAATTTGTACCTGACAGTGTATCTTTGTGGCACACAAAATATTTCTCAGAACAGATGGTGAGCAGCATCTTTATGCAAAGGTTTGGGTTCCACTCAGTGGCCAAAGTGTGTACTGTACCATTGTGTGTCATCGACAAACTATAGCGAAAAATGTTTGTCGATTACCTATTTTTCTGATGACAACTAAATAAAATAAAAACGAAGCTATTATGACTAAAACTAAGACTAAATATATTGATAATTTCGTCAACAAATAAAAATAGACTAAAGTGTTAGGGAGTTAATTACTAATGGAGAAAGATCCAGTAGAACTAAAAGACGAGTAATTTTATGTTTGCTTGCGCTCGGTTGATGTACTCTGAAAATAGCAGATCTACAAGCTCACAATATCGAAGTCACTGTGATACATTCATTGTGAGCTTGTAGATCGGTTATTTTCAGCATGCAACCAAGTGTAAATTGAGGCATTACGATGCCATCAATGCCCAGCACAATTCATTTTTGTAGACACAATCAACAAATCGTATGATATTTATTCGACTAAAACTAAAACATTTCAGATGACTAAAGCTGAATGAAAATGTATTCAAAAGACTGACTAAAACGAATGAAAAATGTACTGTCAAACTTAAGTGTGTGTGTGTGTGTGTGCGTGTGCGTGTGCGCGTGTGTGTGTGTGTGTGTGTGTGTGTGTGTGTGTGTGTGTGTGTGTGTGTGTGTGTGTGTGTGTGTGTGTGTGTGTGTGTGTGTGTGTGTGTGTGTGTGTGTGTGTGTGTGTGTGTGTCCGTCCAGACGGCCAATACCACCAGCCTGACCTACATGGTGACGGGACTGAAGCCTAACACGTTGTATGAGTTCTCGGTCATGGTGACCAAGGGCCGACGTCTCAGCACCTGGAGCATGACAGCCCAGGGCACCACCTTTGAGAACAGTAGGAACCCACATACACAATAAATACACACAGCATATGTATACTTTCTCACAGACAAACAAAATATAGACAAACACATACATGTACATGTTCTGTGTATATACTGTACACAAAGCACTTTTCCACCTCATGGTGTCTACTTGACTCCACCAGGGAATATTTCCACTGCAGATATTACCCTCTTAAAACACCACTATGAGAGAGGATTCTGAGAAAAATGCCTTTTAAGATCGCTGTTGTGTCAGAGGTCTATGGCCGCGGATCTTGGTCAGGGCGCTATTGATTGTTTACAGCTAGCTATATAGGTAGCAACCCAATACTAATGTATGTAGCATTGACCGAGATCTATCATAAACCACTATAAAGACCATAGGACATCTACGTCTTAGGCACAGAAGCGTTGGATTTGATAGGACATAAATTTATGTCTTAAGACGTAAATGTATGTCATATCAAATCTGCTTAAGACTTAAGCAGTTAATGTGCGCCACCCCTTACCCCTTATTCCTAAACTTAAACTTAAACTTAAAACATTTTAAAATAGTTCAACTAGCCATCGACACGTTGTGAGCTTGTAGATCAGCTATTTGAACTATTTTAAAATGTTTTAAAATAGTAGAAAATGGCAAATAAGTTTAGGGATAAGGGGTAAGGGATCATGTATCGCGATGTCAATGTGACGAAGAAGATGAAGAAGACGGATTGTATTCGAAAGCTTATGTAAAGTAATTTGTTTTATGATGCATGGCATCTAGCCACGTAGCTCAACTTGGCACACGTCTTGCCGTCGTTTGAATTTGTACTAAATACAGGGACAGCCATATAGTGGTAGCAGCTTTGACCTGTTGTTATGAGGACCAAACCAATGTCAATATAATGTCCTGACGCCATTATCCCTCCACCACCCCAAACTAGCCCCCAGCTCTGCCCCCAAAGATGTGACAGTGGTGAGCAAGGAGGGCAAGCCTCGCACCATCATTGTGAACTGGCAACCGCCCTCTGAAGCCAACGGCAAGATCACTGGTCAGTTTATTTCTATGTATTACTATTTATGTATATGCATTTCTTATTTATGTATGTATCACTGGTCAGTTAATTTCTATGTATTTATTACATGTATTATACACATGTATCACTGTTCAGTTTATTTCTATTCTATTTATTTTGTATATGTATTTCTTTCTTTCTCTTAAAAGGACAGTCCTGAGGAGAGTTTTTATTACATAACATTTAATTATATTTCTCTGTAATACCAAGTCTACAGAAGACTAAGAAATGTATTTATAGGTGTCCTTTTGTCCCCGGGCCCCCACTACCGTGTGTAGGCTACATTATTATTACTTATAAGTGTCCTTTTGTCCGCGGTCCCCCACTACAACAATGCCTTGTGTAGGCTACATTATTATTACTTATGAATGTCCTTTTGTCCCCGGGCCCCCACTACAACAATGCCTTGTGTAGGCTACATTATTATTACTTATGAATGTCTTTTTGTCCCCGGGCCCCCACTACAACAATGCCTTGTGTAGGCTACATTATTATTACTTATGAATGTCTTTTTGTCCCCGCAGGCTACATTATCTACTACAGTACGGATGTCAACGCGGAGGTCCACGACTGGGTTATTGAACCAGTGGTCGGCAACCGCCTGACACACCAGATCCAGGAGCTCACGCTGGACACCACCTATTACTTTAAGATCCAAGCCCGCAACTCCAAGGGCATGGGCCCCATGTCTGAGGCTGTGCAGTTCCGCACTCCCAAGAGTAAGTTGGCCCAACTGTGGCCCGAATCCTGAGGGAGAATAGTACACCTATCTCCCCGAACCCACCAGATGCGCATGCGCACATGTATGCGTTTTATTGTGGTTGACAGTTCTCACCAGCAGCTTTTTCAGAGCACATTTGTCGCTGCGCAGAAAGCAGTCAGTGTGAGAAATTGTCATATTTAAATGCTATGCTATCATCCTATCATTATTATTCACATAACTGGTTACTTTTCTCTAAGGTCTCAAAGCCTGTATCAACAGAATACCGGTATGTCAATATGTCAAAGACAAGGGAAAGTCTTACTGGAACACCATCCCCTGCTTTTGGACATTCAGTTCATGAATTTTTTAACCCATTAACCATTATTTTATACTTTAGCTATTGAAAGATAGCGGATATTCAAGCTCATTTGTTGAGCTTGTGAAAAATCGTGAAAATGTAGTGCAAATCTTTGAATATATATTATTTCACAGCGAACGTTTTTAACTCAAATATTTTCTTCTGGGGGGGTCGCTGGCACAACATATTTTCAGATGGGGGGTCCATGGCCCAAATACAGATAATTCTGGGGGTCCTTGACATGAAAAGGTTTTGAGCACCACTGAGACGTTTTTCAGAAAACTGTTCAGGATTTCGAAGAAATCTTGTAGAATCTGGTCTCAGGTCTTAATCGTTTAACTTGATCCATCCCACATTGGTCATTGTCTAGGTATTAATATTCGGGTGATATGATGCAGATATTGTGTATCTGTGACTGTATAATGTATTCCTATATAAATACACGTGGGCAATTCTTAATGCTGAAAAATCTTCCTTCACGTGCGCAAGCGGAGCATCCATGCGTGGCCAGCGGAGAACTGCTGTATTCATTAACATGTGAGCGGAAGTGAAGCAGCGTTTGTGCGCTTGTGGTGACGCATCTGGTGGGTTCGGGGCATCAAGGAGAATGACTCCTTATTGCCATTTCACAAAAACCTCATTAGATTTTAACAAATGTGTGATTTACTGATCTAAGCCAATATCACAGTGAACGTAGATATATTTCATGATTGTTTGTGCTTTGCGGAAGACTAGTGTGTGAAAAATCACACCCGTGTGAAGTGAGGGGTGTGATGTAATGGTGATGTAAAACAAACAGTGCCAACACAAACATTAAATGCCATTAACAATAAAGAGACAATATGACGTAAATTTTCCCTTCATTGTCAATGGCGTTTTTAAAACAAACATTGAACTAAAAACAAACATTAAACCTGTATATAGGAGGGGCTGGCGCCCCTCAAAAATACACACATAGTATTTACAATTACATGCTCGTAGATGTATAACAGTAACTTGTGGTGCACGAGCTATATGATTCCCTAATACTGTAATGGAAGCATTTTGATTCAGTGGCATCCTTCCATCCTGAGGAAATATTCAAGGGAACTTGTATGTTTCAAGGCTGCATGAAATTGATTTTTTAATTGGTTGAGCTGTGCATTTTAATTCTTCTTTAGACGCTTTGCTGATAACATTCCCCATATTGCTTTCTCTCTACGTGTCCCGTTTCTTCATTTGGGTCTCCCTTCTACTCTTTCTTTCCTCTGGTTTGCAGTGTTTACACACTCTCACCAGTCTCTTAATTCTCAGTGGGTTTTGGTCTGTGCTGCCTCACTGCTCTGCTCTTCTCTGCTAACCAAGTTTTTGCTTTTTATGTTCTCTCCCTTCCTGCTCTTCTTTGGCCTGTTATAGCTGAGTCCTCTGACAAAATGGCTAATGACCAAGGTAAAGTCCCTCTCCTCCCCTGCTTCCCGGTTCACACCGATGAGAGTGTGTGTGTGTGTGTGTGTGTGTGTGTGTGTGTGTGTGTGTGTGTGTGTGTGTGTGTGTGTGTGTGTGTGTGTGTGTGTGTGTGTGTGTGTGTGTGTGTGTGTGTGTGTGTGTGTGTGTGTGTGTGTGTGTGTGTGTGTGTGTGTGTGTGTGTGTGTGTGTGTGTGCGTGCGTGTGCGTCCCCCCCCCCTCTTCGATACTTTCATCTTCTGGGCTGATTTCAATTTGCAATGCATGACTTTTAAAACTCACTTTTGCTTTTAGAAATTAATTGACATTCTACAGAATGAAACTTACACAGAAGCAGAAAAGGTTGAATTGTGGTGTAAGCTCTAGAGGAGAGATGGAAGAATGTGATGATGACATGTTTATTAATTTGAAATGTTTTCCCTTCTCCTTTGCCAGCCTCCAATCTTCCAATGAAGCCAGGGAGCAACCAAACTCCTCCTGACACATTTGGATCTGTGGGTAAGGTTTCTATGCTCAACATCAACATGACAAACTGCTTAGCTGGCACAGAATTCGAGGCAAGGCAAGACCTAACTCCAACTATTATCTGATTATGTTGCTCCAAAGAAAGCCTCACCCCAGGAACTGCCCTCGTGGCTCAAATAGTGAATTCATGTTCACTATTTGAGCATGTTCGAATTTCTGCATGTTCATGTTCGAATTTCTGATTCATACCCAAGCTTTTAGTCTGTTTCTAGAAAGTTGGCTCCTGTTATCTGTTTCTACACAAAGATATGTGAGAGGGTACTGCCAGAATACCTGCTAAATTTCTATTATTAATAACATTTGTACTAGCTGATAAATGATGAAATGGCAAGAAATCACCTATTTTAGGTTTTTATTTTATTCTCTTTGGTGTCCATGGATAAAGGTCAGCTTTACATTAAATAGTTTGAAGCGATTGTTTTTGAAGTCACAAGTCGAAAGGTGAGACTGTGTAAAAGATCATGAACATGAAGTCATATACTGTAAAGTATATAGTTGAGTATAGAGTATGTAGTCATGTATTATTCTGCCGAAATGAACTTGGGCAGGGTCTCAGAAACTACAAAATGCAACACAGACAATTGCAAGTTTTGCAACATAAAGCAAAACTTCAAGTTCAAGTTCTGAAATTCAGGATTGAGATTTGTTTTCTTCTGCTTTTGCCTCTGTGAAAATTTCCCTCCGTCCATTCTTCTCTCATTTCTCTTCCCGCACGCTTAATCCAATCCAGGCAAGTCGGGGGTGGTGGGCAACGGAGAAAACAACATATTGGTCATCGTCATCATCATCTCAGTGGGAGCCTTCACCATCATAGTGGTGGTGGTAGGAGCCTTCCTCTGCACACGACGCACCACATCTCACCAGAAAAAGTAAGCTCTTGTTTTGATCTTTTATTAATGTATTACTGTTGTATGATCTATGCTTTTTACTTTAATGTTTTAATTTACTCTTAACCCTTGTTCTCTTTGTACCATTCAGACTGTACTTCAGTGAAACTCTTTTCTTCTGTTCTCAACGCTCGCCGTATTGCTTTAACTCTTACCATTAAACCCTTCACCCCACCAGGAAGCGAGCAGCCTCCAAGACCTCAAATGGATCCCACAAGTACAAGGGCAACTCCAAGGACCTGAAGCCTCCTGACCTGTGGATCCACCATGAACGTCTGGAGCTCAAGCCCATGGACAAGTCTCCTGATCCCAACCCGGTCATGACGGATACGCCCATTCCCCGCACCTCGCAGGACATCACACCAGCTGACAGTGGCCTGGAAAACAATCCACACTTACAGCAGCGGCGCAACTCCTACCGTGGTCAGTGGTGGTGCCCCCACTGGCGCTTCTTATTTAGTCTGTGTCCACTGGACACCTGGTATATAAAACAAAACAAAAAACGCTGTTTTGTCATTGTTTTATGTGATGGTAACGCTTTTTGACCCATCACAGGAACTGACCCAACTTGAATGCAGCGTTTATCAATGTAATTTCAATGCTTTGCCAAACAATAGGATGGCTGGGTTGTCCGGGTGGTGTAGGGCTAAAGACTGCTTCACAATAGAGCAGTATCAAAGGTCTGTGCTATGCTTGATGCTAATGTTTAAACTTGGGAACAGGTCGACCCTAAAAATAGGTACTGTAGGGCCGTTTTCACAGGTCTTCGTGGACACACAGCCTTGAGATATACATTGAGATTTGTTTGCTCTCCCTATTTTGGCCACTGAATCAGGGTCAGTACTGTAGAAATATCTACAGTAGGAACTGGTTGATATGTGATCATGCCCCTAAGATTATAGTGGTTATAGTGACATGAAAGGAGTCATTTTCTGTGATTTTCATGCAAAACATTTCATGCTTTTCATAAATGTGTCTGAATTCCATTAACTGGTCATGATGACAGTGCTGCGAGGGTACACGATTACACGTTCACTCTACAGTATTACAATAAAGGTGAACACAAATGGGTATTCAAATAAGGTCAAAGAATGACATTCATCGGCTAAGCTCAGAACTATGCACCATCAGGGTGAAATAATCAATAACATGGCTCACAAAGAGAGCAGTCAGATAGTAGCTCTTTCTGATTGGCTGGTTTCCACCGTACCTTTTAGGCCATGAATCAGAGGACAGCATGTCTACACTAGCAGGCCGGCGAGGGATGAGGCCTAAAATGATGATGCCATTTGACTCACAGCCTCCTCAGCGTAAGTGTGTGTGTGTGTGTGTGTGTGTGTGTGTGTGTGTGTGTGTGTGTGTGTGTGTGTGTGTGTGTGTGTGTGTGTGTGTGTGTGTGTGTGTGTGTGTGTGTGTGTGTGTGTGTGTGTGTGTGTGTGTGTGTGTGTGCGCGCGTGTGCGTGCGTGCGTGCGTGTAACCTGAGTGGTTAGAGTTGTCTGCGGATGAGTGGGTTCCCCCACACCCTATAGCTAAATAGAAAACGATTGAATGTCCATGATTCAGCAGCTACTACATGTAACTGTTAATCTGATCCAACAGAAATATTCAGTTAGTTCAGCAGTAAGCGGTTTCTTTTCATTTCACGTGTACAAAAACATCCAATCTCTTTATAGCCTATTTGTGTGATTTTAAAATGAGAGGTAATGGGTTTAAAACTGTGTTTGCATGTAATGTACAGTCATGCTTTCCCACCCTTGGTCATAGCAGCTGGTTAAACATCTTGTCCTGTTTGTGTATTCATGTCCACGTACATCCACAGCTGTGATTAGTGCTCACCCCATCCATTCCCTTGATAACCATCACCACCATTATCATATGGGCAGCCTGGCATCCCCGACACGCAGCTACCTCTACCATCAGGGCAGTGGGCATGCACGGCCTCATGATGCACGGCCTCATGCCTGCACCACACCTCTCTCCCATCTAGACAGGGTGGATTCCACAGGTGAGACTGATGCTCCACTATGCTTAAAAACAGCAATAGTAAGTGGGGCTGGGCAATATATTGACATTATATCCATATTGTGATATGAGACTATAGAGATCATCTGGCTTTTTGAAAATCATTATATGGCATAACGCATAAGTGTTGTCTTTTCCTGGTTTTAAATACTCAAATCTTATTTTATTCTTCCAATACAAAAATTATATCTGCTATTTTTTTATTTCTTTGAATAATTAATTAGAAATGTAATATCATCACAATAAAAATGCCTATGTGGTCAACAATATTATGATATTTGATTTGGTCCATATCACCCAGCCCTAATAGTACGTTTTTGACACGGCCAAGTCTCCATTCATTCATCTGTCGGTTTATTCATTCATTTATTCATTCATTAATTCATACATATATACAGACATGTGCTCCCATCTCATTGTACTACATGAACTAACCACAGCACTAACTCCCAAATCACTTGTTTATGCCCACCACTAATTTGCTCCTCTCAGGTTCATTACAAGTTATTTTGACACCAAACAAACGTGTAGAGATGCAATTGATCCCAGAACATCCAGGAGTTGCCAAGAAATGGAGTGAGGGCTAAACCTCGGGTTTGGATACTAACATTTTATAAATGTTTCTGTATTTATTCCATGAATTAATCTATTCACACAACTTCTGAAAGTCACTGTCAATACTAACTCATTGATGTCCTCAAGTCAACACCTCGTTTAGTGAGGCTTCAAAGTGTAATTAAGTTGCCACTTTCTCCCGTTAGTATGTTTCCATGTTTACAATGGTTGTGATGTTGACCCAGGTTTGACTAAAACAAAGGCAAACATTGATCTCAAATACAGGAAATGAAATATTATTTGGGGAATGGGCTTCTGCAATGGGCTTCTGCAATGGTGACGGAACTATTAAACTCAACCTGCACACTGTACATTTTGTACTCCAGTATTGCTATAATGTGATTCATATATAGTCCAATATTTTTGATAGTTCACTAGTAATTTAAGAATGAAATGCATATTATAAATTGTCAACTTCTTAAAATAATGGCCTACGTAATGTCTTGAGGATAATTACAATACATGTCTGCCTAAATCAGCTCTTTGTGACACAACAGTAGTATAATAGCCTATGTAATGGCTGTTATCTAAGTCAAAGACAATGGGCCCTATTTTCGTCACTGCCTTGCCCCTTTTTACCTAAACTTTTTTTTTTCCTATTTTGAAAAAACATTTTTGAATAGTTCAAATAGCCGATCTACAAGCTCACAACGTGTCAATGTAGTTGAAGAATATAAAATGTTTTTCAAAATAGTATAAAGGCAAAGACGTTTAGGGATAAGGGGTATAGACCGTGATGAAAATGGAGCCAAATGTGTCTTGGGCCAATGTTGAAGGAGTAACTGACTTACCCCATAAATAATCTGGCCTAAATCAGGTTTACAATAAAAGTAATTTAATCCTTTTATGTTAAATAACTGACAGTGTGTTATTGCTATGTCAATAGTCATATATTGTTATAAACTGTTTGGGTGAAATCATTAAGAAATATATAGTTTTGGTTCTGTTTAATGAAGAACTTAAAGTGCCATTATTTTAAGAAGATGACATAATAAAATCTCTGAATGCTTTTACACAATGCTGTAGGAAACATGATGTGCTGTCCAGGTGGTGTAAGGGGTAAAAACTTGCCCACCAGCAATTCTACATGACAACATTTCAAAGTCTGTTCACTTTGTCAACACTTATAAAGTCTAAACCGTTTCATGTGTGAACTCATTTCCCCCCCCCCTCCCACCACCTTCTCATCCCTCTCTCCTCTCCAGAGTCTGTGAGGAATACTCCCAGTTCTGAGCCTCTTCCCCCTGCAGCCACAGTGTCCTCCCAGCCCTCCTGCCCCTCAGAGCTCCTGGCGGATCCCGAGGGCAGCTACCATGGCTCCAGCACCACAGAGGAGGACACCAGCTATGCCAGCAACCTGCCCCCCCATCGCCCAGCCCACCCACACGCCCACGCCCACCCACTGAAGAGCTTTGCTGTGCCCGCCATCCCTGCCACTGCTCACGCATGCTACGAGTCGCCTGCCCTTCCCAGCACCCCTTTGCTCACTCAGCCTGGTGAGAAGACAAGCACGTCACATACAGTGTAAAGTTCTCAGTTAAAGTTTTACAGTTTTACCCAGTTTTACAATGAAGAAGAGCTGGGTGGCACTCACGACTTGAGTTGGAATCTGGCAGGGGAGGGTGTTCTCTGTTGCCTCACTAGCAACTCCCACAGGTCGGTCTGGGCACCTGCTCAGCAAGTCGAAACACAATCAACTGATTGATAATCTATCTATAAATGCACCATGTCTCTGTACGTCTGTCTGTACGTACGTGTGTATGGGCCGGCTGTAATCCACGTAACTCGAGAACTGTTCGCCCCACCGACTTCAAATTTGACACACGCGCTCCACACCCCCACATGGAGTCCAGTTCCCGGTGTCGAGTCGGTTGGACCCATGGTTGTCCAGAACCGCCACAAAAGGCCTCTGCTCGGGCTCTGGACAGGGCCCCTGCCCAGTGTCCATATATGGATCCGGCCTGTTCTGACATCACAACACTCCATATTTGGGCATGCCTGACACAGAACTCCATATATAGGAATAAGAAATCTCCATATAGGCCTATGGGCACAGATGGGTGGAACGGGTACTCTGACACGGGTACAACGGGTATTGCGGGCATGGATCTCCAACTTCCATCGTTACCGACTCGGTGCTCTACAGCCGGGCACCGGTCTAGTTGAAATAAACATGCTCTGAAAATGCACTACTGGTCTACACCTTCTCCAGATCAAGTAGGGGTCAGCAGTGACAGGGACAGGGACTATGACAGGGACAGGGACTATACACACCAAAATTAAACTAGATAAAGTGCCCCTCGGGGCACAGGTCTCCACCAGGGCTGATCAGGTTGCGGCCTCCTGGTGGCGCTATAATAGGCCAATGTGAAAATGGTGGCATTTCTTCTTACGCCTTGGATAGCAATTGGATGATTTGAGGCATTTTGTTCCAAAAATGTGTTTTGCAAAAATCCACCTGTTGGTGGCGCTATAACAGGCCAATGTGAAAACGGTGCCTAGTAGGAAAGTCTGTGAAAGATTTCACGTAAATTGCACGCTGCGTTCATGATTTGAGGCTTTTTGTTCAAAACGGGCCAATCCTGCAAATATTGGACAGATCCGTCTTGAACACATGACTATAGAGATACTGTGTAACGATTCGCGGGATTTTTGGACAGAATCTGGAGGAGTAATATCAAAAAATGGGTTTTACAAAAGTCGGCCTCCTGGTGGCGCTATAACATGCCGTTCTAGAAAATTGGCAGAGGTCATTGGCATCCAGGGAGTGTGTGTGCAAAATCTGGCATCGGCCGGTTTAACGGTGCCAGGGATTAGCTGGTAACAGACGGATGGACGGACGCACGCACACACGGACTCACACACGGACAGGGTGCAAAACATACTCTCTCTCCCCATGCCAAGAAAGGTACTGTATCTGGTACCTATACCTAGTTATTTGATGTTCTTATTAGATAACCTATTTTGACCAAAGGATTAGAAACTGAGACAACCTAGAAAGTTAGCATTATGTAACCAAAGTAAATTTTCATTCCACTGTGGCTCCAGTTTCAGAGTGGCATTCCAGCACACTGCCATTCCGACTACGTGGCTTCCGTGTGCGGTTAGGTTTAGGATCAGGGTTAGGGACAGGGTTAGGGTTAGGGTTAGGTTTAGGATCAGGGTTAGGGACAGGGTTAGGTTTAGGGTTAGGGTTAGGTTTAGGATCAGGGTTAGGGACAGGGTTAGGTTTAGGGTTAGGGTTAGGTTTAGGATCAGGGTTAGGGACAGGGTTAGTATTGAGCTCGTCTGAATGGTGGTGCGTCGGAATGGTGTTTCACCCCAGTTTCCATGGTAATCAAGCCTCTTGCACACGTCCTACTGTATGTACTGGTGGTGTACGCCCCAATCATGCCTCTAGTCATTAGAGGCTTGATTGGTGCGAGTACACAGCTGTCATTTGTTGACCGACTCCAACAAACAAAGTGGCCAGAAATGATGCGATTAAAAATATAACATGTGTGCATGACTGTTCATCCCCAGGAGCCCCCTCTCACCCGCACGTCGTCAAGACGGCCTCCATTGGCACTCTAGGCAGGACACGTACACCCATGGCAGTTACTGTGCCAAATGCCCCTGATGTGCCAGAGACCAGCAAAATGCTGGAGGATGTTGACAGCGTGAGTATAATGTCCCCAACATTTGGTATCTGTAGTCAAGTACAAAGAAGCAATTGACTAAGATTGTGTATCTTTTACAAGGCTGATGGTTAGGATTTTTTTCTGGCCATACTTACTTGGCATCTGTCAGTTGTGTCTTTTTGCCACTGTGATACCAAACACACATTCCAAATCCATGTCTATTTTATTTGGGCACTAGATTTTGAAGTAAACTTCCAATTGAACATTGATTTTAACCACAATTTCTTTCTGTCTGTTCTTTTCTGTTTTTTTTTTCATCCCAACTTCACTCTCACCATTTTGTGTCGTTCTTGTTGGCTGCCTTCTGACATGATTTCATTTGAATCTTAATTAATTTAATTTCATTACATAACCCCTTAACTGGAATGACTTTTACAATTGAATCTTTTCCTCAATGCCTTAAACCCTTGATTGGCTAATGACCCATAATATTGACTTGGCTTTGGTTTTGGTTGTGTTTTCGCCGTTTGTCTGCTGCTTTTTGTTTTGTCATAATGTTCATGACGCTTCAGTACCATTGACCCATTCCCAGCTCACCTCACCCAACCCATTTGACTCCCTGCCCGCAGGAAAAGATCCCTGACTGATCCTATTCCTTTCCTCTCCTCCTCCTCCTCCCCCCAGGTGCTTGCCTCCCTACCTCCCTGCCCCTCCCCTGCCCCCCGCAGTAACCCTATTCCTCTCCCCCAGAGCTACGAGCCGGATGAGCTAACCGAGGAGATGGCCCACCTCGAGGGCCTGATGAAGGACCTAAACGCCATCACAACAGCGCCATGAGCAGAGTCGCGCACACACAAACACGAGCACACACAGTTTACGCCTTTCATTCACGCGGGAAGAAATAAGAGTACATGCAGGAAAACACACTCTAAATTAAATACACACCTAAATAAATAACTTGGGAGACAGAGGCTCATGGACACAAAACGGCTTCTTACAGATATGGAACTCTTATATGCCCTGCAGTTATAAAAACACCAGACTGATACTTACAGTACAAACTTTTTGGCTTACCTAACTCAGTCTCAGGAAGGAGAAGGCTGTGAGAGGGAAGAAGAGTGAGACACTTCACCTTTTTATGAAGAAACATTCTCAAGAGACGATTAACATTGGTCGCTTTCAACCGGAAGATTGTGAATTTTTCCTCAGCAAAAAAATCAATGGGTTTTGTGGTGTGCGAGAGGAGGCCACACGAGACAAGACGCCATTTGTTCAACAGCAACTCGAAAGGAGAAAGTCTAAAAATATGCTGGTATTGATGTTGGTGCTCGAGCAGCACACTCTACACACAGTGTTTGTTTTATTCGTGTCATTTATTTGTGCATTTTGTATATCTATTGGGCCGTTTCAGTGAAGTGAACATTGGATATCAGTTCCCTATACAAGCCTAGAGTATCCATAAATGTGGTCATTTTTAAGCTGATTTTATTTTTACCCCCTCCCCTTTTTTGTCATATATTGTGCCATGACTTTTAATTTTGTATGTATTATATTTTACACACATATCCTTATAGACATGTACATACGTTTTTTTTAAACTGCCTCATTCTTTTTATGTTTCCCATTCGTTGTCGTTAAAGTGGGATGCGATCAAGCCTTGATGCTCACTTTTTCTTATCAGCAGGGGAAAAGATGCCCATGTTTCTACCGTACATTTTGAATGCCATCCTGCGTTCTTCTCTGGCATTGTGTTCCCCCATGTACATTTGAAATGTTTTTGTTTGTCGTGGGAGCTCCGTTTAAAAAGCCTTACCAACGCATTTGTACGTTGGACTTTCTAGATTACTCAACTCGTCAAGGATGATGCTCTGAGTTATACTGTGACACCCGGTATAGCGCTGTTCCCACCCGTCTAAAGGTGACAGTTTATGACATTTTGTAAGACTTTACAGTACCTATATCCACACAGGACTGGGGGACCCTGTTCTTAGCAGTGTTGAACCCAGAAACCTCACATTGCAGCTAGTCAATCAATCATCTGCAACAAAACAGCAATCTGTTGTGTGAGAAGTTCTATAAAATGTGTGTCTTGCTTCCAAAAGCCAATATTTGGTTTCAGAAGTCTGTATTTTGCTGAACCAGGTTTTTTCTGCACAATGGAGTGTTTGTTGTTTTCTCTGTTTGCTTCAAGAAACACAACAGCATAGCTCTTTTTTTGTCATGTCTTGTATGATGCAAAAATGTTGGCCTTTTGAATTGGACTCCCCATATTTTTTTTTACATTGTAGTTTTTGTATGAAGAAAAAAAAGCTTGTTCTGTACACAATTCCAGTGTAAAGAGGAAAAGATTAAAGTATGTTCATGTAAGAAACTAGTTTTTCATCTACCCTCTTACCCAAAGAAATTTGTCATTTGCAATCATAGTTATTTGCTCTACTTTTGTGAATATCATGTTTCTCATAAATGTACATCTTCATGAATGTCAGTATAACTGTAAGAGATTTTAACTATGGATACAAAAGGAACGTTTGGAAGAAAAAAAGAAAAAAGAAAAAAAATGGGTTGATTGAAATCGGAGGGGGTGGGGGAGGACCGGACTCCATTTGGGAAATAATCTATTAAGTTGTAAACAGTCAAACCTGTATTGCACTTTTTCACAATTTTTGAAAAGTACATTTCTTACATATCTTGTGTTTAAATATCAAGCTGTTTGTGTAACGTAGTGTCCTAGGTTAGCAGCAGGCAGCTGGTCTTGTTTTATGTTATTTTTATTATTATTTTTTGCTTCAGAGATGATATGAAATTGAGCAGTGGATCATTTACTGTGCTGCTGATGAGGAATTCTGTTGTTGCTTGTTTATGTACAGAGCTCTCTTTGCTTTATGTAGAAACATTCTGTGGCTTTTTAAAAAATGTTCAAAAAGTTTTGGAGAAAAAAAAATGAGATTTTTTTTATCGGTGCTCCTATACATTGTGTATACAAACTATTATGAATACTAACAAAGCTTGTGTTTCCATTTGTCTTCTTTTTCATGGGATATAGTGAGTTTTTCTTCAAATGAATTAAAGAGATGAATATGTCATGGTAATCAGACATGAACTGTTCAGCATAGAACAGCAACAGGCCTTGCAGTAACATTGTCCTTGACCTTGAGCAGTACACTTGACCCGTAATTGCTCCTGGTGAGCAGATTGGTGCATTGCGTGGTTGTGCCCACCATCAGCGTGTGAATGTAATGTACATTGTAAACCACATTGGAGATAATGTCCTATAGACTATACGGTAAATGTACCACTGACATTCCAAGTGTCAGTGGTACATTGACTGTCAATGTACTGTCCAAGTGTGTATGAAATGAATGTATGAGACCTTTCAAAACTAATTTATATGGTGTGAATTGTGAAACACAGGTAAAGTAAACTTACCAGTAAGTTAGTTGTACCAGAGGATTGTTAATGAATTGTAGATTCAAAGTCAGTGGAAGGAAGCATGTTGGCCACATTTCAAAGAACCAAATGCCTTTAGGTAAGTTGACCTGTCCTGTCCTCCTGTTGTGCTTGCTTTGACTTCATCACAAGAACTACCGGCGTAGCCTACTAACCAGAACAATGAGAGGTGTAGGACTTCAATAATGAGACATTTTGATGCACGCTAATGAGACACATTAGTTGACATGTCAAACTAAACACTAATTTTACATTGAACTTAAATAGCCTACTCTATGCAGCATATGAACATTATAATCATCTCAACGCTTAAGCATAATGAGAAACATACATATCATTTTGTCACATGTACATGATATTATGCTTGCATGCATAGATCCCCTACAAGTTAATTTATACAACTGAAACATGCACAATGAAAATCTTGTATATTGCTGTACACGTACATTCATATCTACATTTCTTGTACTGTATGATTAAAATAAAGATACATGCATTTCACATGTATTCATATTCATACAAGTAATCTCAGTACAGTAAGTACATTTTATATTAAATATATATGAAATAGATACAAAGCCCTACATATAATTCCAGTGGTTTAAGGTGGGGTAAGTATGGTATAACTAGTAGTACTACTCTATACTCTGGTACACACATGGTCACAGTGCATTACAGCAAACTGAATACATATTAATGTAATTTTAAAACATTATTGGAAATTATAAACCCCCTTACAGTGTCAGACTCATTAATTTGTTGATCATCTTCATGAAGCCTGCGCCACTCAGTGCTTGGGTGTTCACTGCTCTGGGTATCTGAAACACACACACACACACTCTCTAATCTCTCAAGAACAGAGGAAACAAACGGGAGAGGGCGCTGTTTATTCATTGTTTTGCCAGTGAGTTCCCCCTTCCCAGCTAGATTGGAGCAGGATTTGGAGTGGTCAAGTGTATATCCTGGTCAAGTGTATATCCTGGCTGTGCTGCTATGGTGGAGAAGTGTGTTTTTAATTTAATTTAATTTATTATTAATTTAATTATTAAATTAAGTTGCCTCCAATGCTGACAAATTTTGATTTATATTTCTGGTTTAATTTATTGTATATTTTATTTATTTTACCTGTATAATTTGCAGTAGTTGGCTTTGTTAGGAGGAGGATACTTTGATAAAGTAAACTGGTTTACCAATTTATTTATTGGTTCCTTATTGGTTGTAATATTCATGCCTTCACAATCAAATCAAAGCCCCTTGGTTGGTTGGTTGGTTGGTCCAGTTGTATTGGTTGGTTGGTTGGTTGGTGAATTGTCCAGTTGTATTGGTTGGTTGGTTGGTGTATTGTCCAGTTGTATT
The DNA here is from genome assembly GCF_951216825.1 of Electrona antarctica. Classification (NCBI taxonomy): domain Eukaryota; kingdom Metazoa; phylum Chordata; class Actinopteri; order Myctophiformes; family Myctophidae; genus Electrona; species Electrona antarctica. Next base: position 31,050,340 of record NC_136808.1, read on the forward strand.
GGTTGGTTGGTTGGTGTATTGTCCAGTTGTGTTGGTTGGTTGGTTGGTGTATTGTCCAGTTGTATTGGTTGGTTGGTGGGTGTATTGTCCAGTTGTTTTGTTGGTGTATTGTCCAGTTGTATTGGTTGGTTGGTTGGTGTATTGTCCAGTTGTATTGGTTGGTTGGTGGGTGTATTGTCCAGTTGTATTGGTTGGTTGGTTGGTGTATTGTGTGTTGGTTGGTTGGTTGGTGTATTGTCCAGTTGTATTGGTTGGTTGGTTGGTTGGTTGATGTATTGTCCAGTTGTATTGGTTGGTTGGTTGGTTGGTGTATTGTCCAGGTGTAGCCTATTGGTTGGTTGGTTGGTGTATTGTCCAGTTGTATTGGTTGGTTGGTGGGTGTATTGTCCAGTTGTATTGGTTGGTTGGTGGGTGTATTGTCCAGTTGTTTTGTTGGTGTATTGTCCAGTTGTATTGGTTGGTTGGTTGGTGTATTGTCCAGTTGTATTGGTTGGTTGGTGGGTGTATTGTCCAGTTGTATTGGTTGGTTGGTTGGTGTATTGTGTGTTGGTTGGTTGGTTGGTGTATTGTCCAGTTGTATTGGTTGGTTGGTTGGTTGGTTGATGTATTGTCCAGTTGTATTGGTTGGTTGGTTGGTTGGTGTATTGTCCAGGTGTAGCCTATTGGTTGGTTGGTTGGTGTATTGTCCAGTTGTATTGGTTGGTTGGTGGGTGTATTGTCCAGTTGTATTGGTTGGTTGGTTGGTTGGTGTATTGTCCAGTTGTATTGGTTGGTTGGTTGGTGTATTTATTATCCAGTTGTATTGGTTGGTTGGTGTATTTATTATCCAGTATTGGTTGGTTGGTGTATTTTTCACAATATCTTACTGTGGAGACACATGCTGGAACTTTTTACTTTGAAATGTTTCATAGTTTTAGAAATATAGTGCTTTCAAATTTGAGAAATGTATAATGGGGCTCAATGGAAGATATTGGCACGTCAAAAAAATCACTTTCACCTAGAAACTCCATTCACACATTTTATAATTCAGCTTACTGTGGAGACACATGCTGGAACTTTTTACTTTGAAATGATTTGTAGTTTCTGAGTTATTTAACTTAAACGCCCAATGCATTCTCAATGGCAATAGCACAAACTTTGGCATGCTACTATACTTACACCTAGAAACCCCATTCAAACCTATTTTAGGTTCATCTTACGGTGGACATGTTTGCCTGAAAAGAAATCTTTGAAATGTTTCATAGTTTTAGAAATATAGTGCTTTCAAATTTTAGAAATTCACAATTGGGCTCAATGGCAGATATTGGCACGTCAAAAAAGCACTTTCACCTAGAAACTCCATTCACACTTTTTATAATTCAGCTTACTGTGATGACATGAGCTGTAGTTGCTACCTGTAGTTTATAGTCTTTGTCACTATTAAGACTAGACAATTTAAAATTACTAAAAGACAAACTAAATGGTGTGTAATTTATTCAAAAGACTAGGTTGCTACTACCAAAGGGATAGAGATAGATATTAGTGGAGGAGTTGAGGTTTTTGAAATTGACATTTTTATTCAGTTTGTTGTTGTTCAGTTTATAGAATGGGTAGCCACTAGCCAGTAGCCTACAGTTCAAACAAAAACACAGGTCAATACAATAACCGCTACGAGGATAAAACGAGAAAAAGCACTAAGACTTGTTTACATCAGGGTATTTTATTTTCAATTCATCAGAACATTTAAAGACGTACAATAAATACACTTCTATGAAAAAAAGGAAATCATATACAGTTAAAGTAAAAAATGGGGGGGGGGGGGGGGGATGAATTTTAGGGGATTTTCCCCCCATACTGTAGTAGGCCTACATGTTTTTCCCTTTTGACTTTGGCTTTGACTTTTCTTTTTTACAGGGGCCAGTTTCAAATTGCAGCTGTCCGTAGGTGCTCTTTGAGAGCGGTTTTGAAGGAGTCTAGACTGTCTACGCCAAGAGTCACATTTCTTAATTTCTGTTGGTGGGGCGTTCCACATTTTAGTGGCATAGGTGGTGGAAGTTGATGAGATTACTTTTAAAAAGATAATTTGTGCTGCAGAGATGCTACGGGGCAGAGGAACGGTTTTAGACTTGTAAAAAAAGACCTGTCTGATGTACTGTACTTGTGCTGTGTCACCTGTGTGTAGGCCTACTGTACAAGCCCTCATCCCTGGTGTTAATGCAACTATTTGGATGCCAACCGCCATAAAACCCCACGAAGAAGAAGAAGAAGAAGACTGGCGTGTGTGTGTTAGGCTGTGCAACAGTGACACTTGGTGGTGAACAAACGCTATAACGCTATTTTCGTGCTCAGACAGACCCAGCCACGCAGCCAGGGACAGACCCAGGGACACACATAGCTGTCTAATACGAGTGGTTGCACCACTCAAAAAAACGAGAAAAAAAAACGTTTGTGTGATGGATTGTTAGCACTGAGATAAACAGAGGGGGCGGTAATGCAACTATACGGATGCCAACCGCCATAACACTACAAAGAAGAAGTACTCAGTTTGCTCTGGTTTGCTCTCACTACTACCACTTCCGTCCATTCCTCACAACAAGAAAGATGGCGGCCAGCTCAGATCGTAACCCCCCTCCTTTCCCTGCAACAGAGGATCAAGAAGCAGGAGATGGAGATAGTGACGAGGGAGCGGATGCCTTTGTTGGCAGTGTATGTATCCAACTCATTCATATAGTGTGTGTGTGGACCTTAGAGTATATATACTCTAAGGTGTGGACTGGAAGTATTGTAACGTCATGCTGGTGATGAGCGAGGAAGTTGACTGTTGACATGAACTTGTTAACTGACCCAATTCGACTGACCCCGGAATTCACATCACAAGAGGCAGACTGAAATGGCTCTTAAATCAAATGTTTGTTTTTACTTTCGTAACATAACAAAATAAGCTTTAGTGTCATAACGGTGCGCTAATTTTGTCGCCACTTTTACATCACAATTAAAGCATAAAATTCCCCCCTTCCCTCGCAATGCTTTCACAAGTAGGCTACTATATCCAATTGGGCGGTATGTGGAACTTGAACTTCTGCTAATGTTCCGTTAGCCCTTGACTGATAACTATAGTTGATCCCACCCATTGCACCTACACCATCCTCTTATCTATATAGCATATCCATTTCAGCTGAAGGCTTCTTGAATTATTTGAATATATATTCAAGAAGCCTGAAATGGATATGCTTGTAATGTCCTGTTAATTTAATTCTAAAGGTGTATCGGCCATTCTAGTGACAATTTATTTATTCATTATTTGTTAAAGTAAACTGTATTCCGTATACATTTCAGTTAAATCCAATCAGAGAGAGTGCCATTTATCAGCTTAAAATGTATAGTGTTCCAGTTCCAATTTTGTCTGAATTTATTTGTGTCATTTAATTTGTTTATCCTGTATTCTTTGTGTTTTCTCCTGATTGAATAAAAGCGGTATAATGAACTGAAACTGTATTTTCTGTTTACTAAAGAGCTGGAAAGACACTATAAAGGAGTCTACACTAAAAACGAGTACTATCAGAATATAGAGCTATTTCACTTATTTTGAAAAAAAAAATTTTACTTCACCTTTTAAAATCATTTAGGTACATGCTCAAAAGATGTGCAAATTGATTTTTCTACATTTGTACACTTGATAAATGAACACTAGATTTGATGTTGCACAATATCCCTATGTCAAATACAAGTAGGCCTATTAGAGGTTCTACGTTTTATGTAGATTCTGGTTATGAGGCACGATTCCTGGTCTGATAACTCGCTAATAGAGCATTACGACCTTTGTTATTTTCCTCTAACAAATAGACCAACCATGTGGCTATCCAGCCAGATGCTTCAAGTGAGGAGCGTCCAGATCTGTTCGGTGAAGAGGAAGTCGGCAGCACAGCACCAAACCTCAGCTCCAATGGGCTTCACTGTGACGACGATCTGTTTGGAGGTATTGAAACTCCCCTCCATTTCATCTCACAGCACATTGCCCTTGATATGCTTTTTCTTTTCGTAATTGAATTCTTATCAGCATATTATTATCCTGTCTAAGCCTGAGGTTGAAGAAATGACACTTTTTTTTTGTAACTTAGAAGCACCTGTGGAGCAGCTGACCACAGAGGAACCCATCAGTGCATCCTCCACTGCACCTAGACCTGCCTCTTTGCTAACTACCAGCACAGCAGCAGTGCAGCCTAAGTCCCTCGAGCAGGTACAGGGCACAGCACACTGTAGTACATTATACACTACTGAACAAAACTGATTCCATATCCATCTGCAACATACTTATTTTATTTCCATCGAGAAGGTTTTATTTGTAATTTGCGTATTGCCATATAATGCACCGGTCTATTTTTCTGAAATGCTACCTAAATATGTGCCCGGCAGACCCCTGGCTTAGATCCTCTAGTGCTGGTCTCCTAGAGATCCCAGAGACCCCAAACACAAATAAATATGGAGAAGCCGCCTTTAGCTACTATGCCCCTGTGCTGTGGAACAGCCTGCCAAGGGATCTACGGTTCTCTGAATCTGTGGACATTTTTAAACGAAATCTTAAAACACACCTTTTTAGCATTGCTTTTAACTAGATCATTGCATGTCCCTTTCCTGTTTTAGTCGCTCATTTTTGTTTTGTTATTATTACTATGTAGTTGATGCTCTCTTGTTGTGTTTTGCTCTTGTTTTATTTTTGCTCTTACTGTAAAGCACTTTGAACTGCACTCGTTGTATGAAATGTGCTATATAAATAAAGATGGATTGATTGATATATATTTATGTTCTTTTGCAGTTGGAGGAGTCGGAGGCCAAGGATAGTTTTGACTTGGATATTGCTGTCACCAACCCAGAGAAAGTTGGTCAGTATTATTTTCTATACTCGAGGAAGGTTATTCATTGTATGCCTTCATTCACTGTTAAAACTAAATTGAATTTCTGTCATAATGCACGTAACTGTAAAATGTTTTTGTTGGTATTATTGCAAGCATCCAGCAAATTAGCTGAATATTTCTTTACTCATCTTGGTCACTTGCCAATGTAATCTTTCCATGCAGGGGATGGCATGAATGCATTCTTGGCATACAAAGTATCCACTCGGGTATGCATGGAAATTCCAATATATCTATCTACATTCCCTGTCACAGTATTTAACTGCAAAACCACTAAACTTATTTTATTAGGATGTCTATTTCAAATATTTCCCTGTGATTTACATAATTCATTGCCTTTAGAATATTAAAACGTTTAACACTCAACACTATTTCTTTCTGGCCCATTGCTCGACCAGACGTCTTTGCCAATGTTCAGGAATAAGACCTTTTCAGTAAGGAGGCGTTTCAGTGACTTCCTGGGCTTGTACGAGAAGCTGTCAGTCAAGCATTCGCTGAATGGCTGTGTCATTCCACCACCGCCCGAGAAGAGTGTTATGGGTGGGTTGTATTGTCCTCCTGTTATGTTATTCAGTTTTCACCAAACAAAAGATTGTTCATTTGTTGAGTTTTAGTTTGTTCACTGTTGTATTTAACTTGGTTCAAACAGGAATGACCAAAGTGAAAGTTGGAAAGGACGACTCTTCATCAGTGGAGTTTGTGGAGAGAAGAAGAGCGGCTCTGGAGAGGTTAGGGTGCTGCTCTTATGTGCTTAATGTCGGGTCCAAATTATCCACTTAAACCACAGCATCCATATTCCGGGGGGACATTAGCCCAAAATAAATGATCTACACACCTCAAATCATCGCAATGTGATGCGTTGTGAGCTTGCAGATCGGCTATTTTTGGCAAAGAGAGAAAAAGCGGTCAATGTACAGGGTCAAATCAGGTCCAGTTTACGTAGTCTAGAGGGTTTAAGTTGTTAAACTTAAAGCTTTAGGGCTACAACTAATCAATAGTTGTAGTTTTGCGATTACATCATTTTGAGTTAGACCATAAAAATACTGTTAATGGTAATGAAGTAAATCAGGTAATGCTCTCCCTCTGCCCTAACTCTAAACATATATACTATAGTGTAGATACCTTGGGGACCGGTGACAGTGGTATGGCCTCCAAAAGCATCACAGTTATCCCTGTGGATTGATAGACCGTGTTGCTATGAATGGAAATGATGGTTATACACATGTTGCTATGATTTACAGGTATCTTCAGAGAGTGGTGTCACATCCATCACTCCTGCAAGACCCTGATGTCCGTGAGTTCTTGGAGAGGGATGAGGTATTGCCCACTATTCATAAATGCCCATACTGTAGTTATGGGATTTGTATAAACAAACCCATGTCAACAGGCTCAAAGCAAACTGAAAGCATGTTCTGTTAATAATGGATTAAAACACACAAGCTGTGTGTGTGTGTGTGTGTGTGTGTGTGTGTGTGTGTGTGTGTGTGTGTGTGTGTGTGTGTGTGTGTGTGTGTGTGTGTGTGTGTGTGTGTGTGTGTGTGTGTGTGTGTGTGTGTGTGTGTGTGTGTGTGTGTGTGTGTGTGTGTGTGTGTGTGTGTGTGTGTGTGTGTGTGTGTGTGTGTGTGTGTGTGTGTGTGTGTTTTTCAGCTACCCAGAGCAGTGAACACCCAAGCACTGAGTGGCGCAGGCTTCATGAAGATGATCAACAAGGCATCGGATGCTGTCAACAAGATGACTATCAAAATTAATGAGTCTGACACTGTAAGGGGGTTTATGTTTTAAAATTACATTAATATGTATTCAGTTTGCTGTAATGCACTGTGACCATTGAAATAAGGTAATTAACATAAATGAAGTAGCTCATGTAGCAGCTACAAACGTACAGTATGTATATTCATGTCGTTGGCTTGGTGATAGCCTGTATCTTTACATCTCGTGTGAAGACAGGGCATCTCTCCCATAAACTATTTAACGAAAGACAGCAAAGCTCCCATCTTCCCAAAAGAAAGAAGCTCAAAGTAACAACTTAACAAAACACAACTTGACATGCCCCATGGTCAACACCACTGCTGCTGGAACCGGCTGGAACAGCGATCATCGAGCCCTTAGGCCAGCGGTGGGAGTGCACAGGCGAGTGCCCACCAAGAGTTCCATCGAGCCAGCGAATATAACACTTCTGGTTTACTTCCGGGTTGTGAGCTGACGAATATAAGAGCTTCAGAATAAGAATAATGAATAATGTTTTTTTAAAGTAATCCATTTATTTAAAAAAATGCATTTATGATATGTCTTTAAATGGCATATACTAGAGTACTTTATATGTGCCCTAAAAGGTTGTTACCGATTTAAAATGGCTGATTCCCATTAAATTGGGCACATTGCACATGTTCCTACCATATTTGCCGATGGATTCTAAGATTGCCTATTATAGGCAATTATTATAGTGGTTTTATTATAGTGGTTTTCAACCAGTGGTCCAGGGACCACCAGTGGTCCTTGAGGGGGTTCCAGGTAGTCCCCAGCTAAATGAGAGTTGGTAATCAAATGGACCCTTTATATATAGATGGGTCCATTTGGTTTCATTTTACAGCACTCTCAATAGTTAAAGATCTATAAGGGTCCATTTGGTTACCAGCTCTCTATCATTTAGCTGGGGGCTACCTGGAACCCATTTTCAACTCATTTTCATATAATTTAATTTGTCCTCACTAATGCTCATGCTAATGCTTCTATATACTCAGTCTGTGTCTCATTGGGTTGTAGACACTTCAGAAACACGCCTAATATATTAAATTTACATTTTTATTTGTATTAATGCAAGAACCATTTTAGTAAGGTTTCTGAACTGTCCACAGACCACCTCTGAGACAGAGTTATTAGGCAAAAATGGTACCCGTATTATAATGAGGACCAATTATATGAAGATGGGTTGAAAATGGGTGAAGTTGTCCTTAGACATTTGCTTCCAAGTATTGGATATTGAAGAAGATATTTTCTTTTGTCTTTAATACCCTCTGAAGTACTCCCTTGGAAAATTAATGTGTGTACAAGTTATTAATGCTCTGCTCTCAGTATAGAACTCATAAAGTTAAAACAAAATTTCCCATCGGGTAAAGGTTTCAGAACGAGCCATCAAATTGATAATTGACTACTTGTTTGTTTGATATGAAATTGTGATATTGGTCCTTTGTTACCCAGTTGTTTATGTGAGATGTGTTCACTACAAATGACAGTTCTATGAACAGTGACTTTTTTTTTTATAACAAAAAAGTTATATTATATAAATGCACTATTAAACCACCTTGAACATCCCCTTATTGTGTCCCAGTGGTTTGAGGACAGGCTCCAGGAGGTGGAGAATGAGGAACAGCAACTGAGGAAGCTCCATGGCATGGTAGATTCCCTGGTCAATCACAGGAAAGGTGAGTTCCACGTATCACATACTGTACCAAGTCTTTATTTGCCCTGAGAGTGATAAAAGGACAGAGAGAGAGATAGTTCATAATCCTTTGGGCAGGCTGATGGCTAAATACAAACGGATAGCTGACCGCAAAAGTGCCAATGTGCACAGAACTGTAACCGACAATTTACAATTTAGGCATTTAGCAGACGCTCTTAATCCAGAGCGACTTACATTAAGCAAGAACAAAAAGCATGGGAATACATCACATATGTAAAATGCATTTATCGCGAAACATGCGTAAGCTAAGAACGTGACTAGAACATATCTATATAATGACACTATACATATAAACTATAACTAGAACATATCTCTATAATGACACTATACATATAAACTATACATATATGCTATACTATGCTGTACATATATACTATGAAGTGCTATGACTACATACAATGCACTTATTGTGCTGTCTACATGACATGCTATAAGTCTGTTTCAAATGCTATATAAGTCTAAGAAGTGCTGTCTAAGGGGGGTAGGGTAAGTGCTATGGGCCATGATGGAGTCTGAAAAGGTGGGTTTTCAGACTACGGCGGAAGATCGGGAGTGATGCTGCAGTTCTGATTGCAACGGGAAGTGCATTCCACAGTTTTGGGGCCAGAAGGGAGAAGAGTTTGGGACGTGTGGAGCGTTGTCCCGGCGTTTTTAGTGAGGGTACTTCCAGCTTCCCTGCGTTGGCTGATCTGAGTGCGCGGGAGGGTTTGTAGGGTTCAATCATGCTGGCAAGATATGGGGGAGCCATACCTTTGGTTGCTTTAAATGCCAACATCAGAGTTTTGTATTCTGTGCGGGCAGCGACCGGGAGCCAGTGCAGGGAGCGGAGCAGGGGGGAGACATGTGAGAATTTTGGCTGGTTGAAGACCAAGCGAGCTGCGGCATTTTGGATCAGTTGGAGAGGCTTCAGTGCACATGCCGGTAGGCCAGTAAGGAGAGAGTTACAATAGTCAAGTTTTGACAGGACTGTTGTCTGGATTAGGAGCTGGGATGATTCCTGGGTGAGGAACGGTCTAATTCGTCGTATGTTATAGAGTGTGAACCTACAGGATCGAGTGACAGCTGTGATGTGAGTTTTGAACGAGAGCTGACTGTCCAGGACAACACCAAGGTTCCTGGCTGTTGGGACAGACGTTACCAGGGCGTTGTCTACGGAAATAGTTAGCTCCCGCATCGGGCAGGACTTAGCCGAGAGAGCTACAGTGCAATATGTCAAACATGGCCAAATGAAATGCTATTTAGTATTTTCTGATTCTTCATGGGAAAATAAGGCTATGATAAACAAATGATTGCCTGTGTATTTGTAGTTTAATTCCTGTGCGATAATCTATTTACTGCATATAGTATCCGTCCTTTAATTCTATGACTTATCTTACTGCATACATGCATTACAGTATATATTGTCTTACTGCATACATGCATTACAGTATATACTGTATTGTCGGGAGTAATAAAAAAAAACAAAAGGAATGGAGGATAAGAACAAAACATTTAAATGATGGCAAAACAAAAGCAAATGGTCAGTGCTGAGCTTTACTTGCTCTTCGGACCCTATGGGGCATAAGGCATCGATAATGTTTCAGCCCCTAGCCCACAGTCTTTGGCAATAACATACGTGTATTTTGTGCCCTCATTCACTCTAGATCTATGTGGGAACACAGCAGTATTTGCCAAAAGCATGGCCATGTTGGGAAACTCGGAGGACAACAGTGCTTTATCACGGGCCCTGTCTCAGCTGGCAGAGGTGGAGGACAAGATGGAACAGCTGCACCAGGATCAGGCAGCCAATGACTTCTTTATCCTTGCTGAGCTGTTGGCTGACTACATCCGCTTGATGACTGCAGTCAGGGTATGCTCGCTCACACTTGATCCAAGGTGGAACACAATCGATTGGCCTAGTGGTCCAGGCGCATACCACATATAGGCGCATGCCTGACAGCATGTCGCGGTTTCAAGTCCTGATCCCGACGACCTTTGCTGCATGCCATTCCCAGTCTCACTCTCCCTGTTTCCTGTCTCTCTCCACTGTATCCTATCAATAAAGGCAGAAAAGCCCCAAAAATATCTTTAAAAAAAAGTGGGCCTAGCTCTGGTCCATAGCCTTAAGGACTTCTCCTTATGGCTATGTTACTCTCGACTTCCTGCGCATGCATGAAATGCATTCTGCAAAAATGAAAATAACGATTTCGCTACTCACTAAACTCACACATAGACGGTTTTGTGGTGTCGAAAGCCTACTTTCCCTTAGTGGACGCACAGGAAGGAAAAATCTGGTGAATGGGGTTTGTCTATTGACAAGATCTGTAGAGGGCGCAATTAAGGAGAATACACAGATTTTATTTTCAGACCTATGTCACTCGGCACCATTATTCCATGAAAAATGTTGTTGAAAATGTCATCAGCGACTCCAGAATCTCTCTAGAGGAAATTCGATTGCCTGAAGGTCATGGCCTCAGGTTTCATCATGCCATACTTTGCAAAGAATCTCAGGGTAACATATTGGTCTAACTGGCACCACATGGCACTGGAGCACAATTATTTTTCTTTTACGCGTGTGCGTGTGCATGTAAACGCATGTGGATGGGTCAGAATAATAAATTAAAGGATTATGAAACGGATAGATGACCAGACTCGGAAACTGTGTGCGTGCGTGCGTGCAAGCAAGTGTAAACACATGTGGATGGATCACAATACATTTAAATTACTCCAGTCCTGGCCTCCTTGCATTGGCTTCCTGTTGCTTTCAGGGTTCGTTTCAAGGTCCTGGTACTCTCACATACAGTATAATTAGAGCCACCAGCATATATCATGTACTTACTTTCTAAATCAACTGTAGCCATTATTAATTGTATTAGCCACAGCTGTGTTTATTCTGTTATGTTTATTTATTTGTCATGGTCGGACATCCAGTGATGTAAATAGGTTTTCAATGTAATGGCTCTCGGGACCCAGGGGTGGTCTTTTAGATGGGTCCCAGAGACATTTTATGAGTCCTACTTCAATGACTTTAGAGTACAGTACTGAGTACAGTATTGCATCCCAGGACCCTCAGAGGGTGACATGATTGCGTCATTTCTCAATTTAGTTAGTCTAAGGATGCAGGGTGCAGGCTATTTGCATCACTGGACATCAAAATCTTTTCACACATCACAACTTTGTAGATGCATTTTTTACAGTGTATTAGCATGCATGCTATGATGTGTTATGAGTATGACACGTGTGTCCATAGGGTTGTTTTGATCAACGCACGCGGGCATGGCAGCGCTGGCAGGAGGCTCAAGGCACACTCCAGAAGAAGAGGGAAGTGGAGGCCAAGCTGCTCTGGGCCAACAAGCCAGACAAACTGCACCAAGCCAAAGACGAGATCACTGAGGTAGGCTACTGTAACACTTCACTGAGGTTGAAGACCTCAACTGGATCATTAAAGGTTCTGCAGATGTATTAAATGTAGGCAGTAACCGCAGTTATACTCTGTATAATATTCTGTTTCAGATTATTTCTCCCTTATTGATCTAATTGATCCACAATAACCCTAGCCTGACACTCAGTCTGAATTTTGAATCGCCAGAACATTTTTTTTAATGGGCATAGCTAGAAATTCAGGGCTGGAGCCAGGCAACCATAGCCCTTGAAAGACTAGTTTGGTTTTAAATAAACATTAACTATTGGCTATGAATGGAGGTGGGGGTGTAATTTTCTCTGGTTTGGGACTGGGACCATTTCAATACTTCTCCCTCTTCTTGTCTTCGATGTCCTCAGTGGGAAGCAAGAGTGACTCAGTACGAGAGGGATTTTGACAGGATTGGCGTGACTGTACGCAAGGAAGTACTTAGGTTTGAGGTACGTATATGGACTTTGACATTGAAAATGGCACTTATACAAACTTGTATGGGTTTTACATTGGTGAAGAACACAACAACAACCTTGTTTACCTTTCAGAGTGAAAAAGCCAAGGACTTCAAGGGCCAGATAGTGAGATATTTGGAATCAATGCTACAGTCCCAGCAACGGGTAATATGTTTCTGTGATCTGATATTGTAATACAGGGCCTGTGAGACTGTGTGAGTCAGGCTTCAGAGCTTATTCCAACCTGAAAAAGTTAATTCTACCACATGACAACAACAAAATATAGTATGGAACAGTTCTAAAATGATAGGATTTTAGAACTAGTAATAAGGTGATTCTGAAATGTAGAGGATTGTACAAAGGTATTGGCATGCCAATGTACTTAAAGTACCAAATGTCCCCTTTCACAAGTTTTCAAAAATAAAATATTTTGAAAATGGCAGATCTACAAGTTCACAGTGCATAACATCGCGACAAATTGTAAGCTTGTAGACCGCTTCACATGTTTAATATTTAAAATGATATATAGTTTATATACTTTAAATGTTAGTTATTCATTCAGACATCATACACACTTTGTTTTTGTTTTTTTAGATTTCCAATATGTTTACATTTTAACTTAATTGAATAATTAAATTAGTCAATATTTCCAAAACATCACCATCGTCATCAGTGCAGATGCAAAAATGTATTTTATGGTGCACAAACAAGTATTTCTTATTTAATCAAGCAATCTAATTTGTCATATGCAGACATAGCAGGGCAGATAACATGCAAATTACAGGAGCATCGTTCACTTGCGGATACAAGCACCAAAATTGGCACACATACTCCTTAGGGGTTGCTCTTTTGAGAAAACCACTGTGCCAAAAGAAATTTCAAGATGGCGGCCATTTGTCAAGATGGCTGCCATTGAATATACAGTAATATTGCATTTCGCAATAAGATCCCATAGACTTGTCCTATTTGAATGATCTTGGTGTCAAATCATACATTTCTCACTATGTAGATTCCAAATTTGGACCCATGGACTTACTCACTGGCTTCCTTGTACCATATATCAGTCCCGGAACCCTAATATTCTGCTAAATTAGAGGTTTGTGTTATGTCTGACTCCGGTAAAATGGATGGCAGTTTATATCTTAGTATAATTAGATGTTTAGTATGTGTGTGTGTGTGTGTGTGTGTGTGTGTGTGTGTGTGTGTGTGTGTGTGTGTGTGTGTGTGTGTGTGTGTGTGTGTGTGTGTGTGTGTGTGTGTGTGTGTGTGTGTGTGTGTGTGTGTGTGTGTGGGGGGGGGGGGGGGGGGTCTAATAAGCCCTGCATCTTTTAGCTAGTGTAGATTACATGTAGTTTACCATGTATGATCAGTTAGACAGCCGCGCCTGAATTGACAGGGTATGCCAGCAGGGGAGAGCCGAGCCAATGGTAAGGGCTATACATGACTTATTCATGGACTTACCAACATGGTGTACAGATCACACTGGACTTAAATGATACTGGATGAACGATCAGGCTAGGTGTAGATCATATATTTTATTGTCGAACCTAGTCATATCCCATACCTTTTTGTGCATGATGGCGGTAAAAGGATAACCCCTCTGCCTTGATTCACTGAATACAGATAATGATCATACTGTGTGTGATACCACCTTGATTACCATTCACCAAGATGTCTAATATAGACCCAGGACCGCCTAAATTCAAGACTGACTGGAGCAAGTGTTGTCTTTGCAAAGACAAGAATAGTAAAGAGCTCTCGTCACCACATGCAAGACAATCACAACATGATGGCTACACTATGATTGCAACTAATATTCCCCTCTTTCACACAATTAATGAGATGCATATTAATAAAATGGATCCAGACAGACTTGATGATCGTGGTGGCATTGAAGAAAATCTGAGGAGGAACAAGGCGCAATATCACAAAAGTTGTCGCATTATGAAACTGGAGAGTGAGAATCACAAAACGAAAAGCAGAGTGCGCTCAGCCAGTGGAATGCAGCTGGGTGTTGATGCATCTGCTGTCAACTCCACAAGACTGAAGGAGAAACTGCTGTCAGAAATACCTGAGTTGGAGGCTCACAAGCAGGGAAGGGATGTTCATTTGGCTTTCCAGAAAGATGTAGGCTTTGGCTTGTCAGAAGCCTCTGACTCTTATAGTGAAGCTATTGTCCTTAGCAAAGCAGCTAACATCTTGCAACGACATATATGCTGGACCACAAGTCCCTCCAAAGCAGGTATTTCTTACAGCAGTTTTTCATTCAGTCATGTGGAGTTGACAGCTGGTCCATCAACACCCAACTGTTCCAGGCACTGGAATAGCACGTACAGGTGAACTATATGTCTGCAAGTCGAAGGACTGAAGGACCCTCACCAGATCTGGTGGTCTCCACTAGATATGTGACTAGCTCTGAGATTTCCTGTAGGTGGGCAACTGGGCATCCTCTTCGGTTGAATGTTCCTTTTCCAGTCTCTTTGTGGTTGTGAGGTACAACCTCTCTATTGTAAAGGTCTGCCAAGCATGCAACATGGAGCTCCTGTGCAATAACATCTCCACCACTGAGTCTTGCAAGAAGTTTTTCCGTCATTTAAAGTTTGGGCACATTCATTATAACTCTTATTGAGATTCATCGTCATAGCTTTCTATGACGACGCATACCCTGTGAGTTCAGAGTATGCAGCATCTTTGTCACATCTGAAACATGGTTGGCGTTGAATGCTGGTTCTACTCCACTCTCTGCTTTGAATGCTGGTTCTACTCCACTCTCTGCTTTGAATGCTGGTTCTACTCCACTCTCTGCTTTGAATGCTGGTTCTACTCCACTCTCTGCTTTTCATTTTGTGGTTCTCACTCTCTCCAGTTTCGTGTTGTTGAACATAATGCGACAACCTTCATGATATTGCGCCTTGTTCCTCCTCAGAGTTTATTCAATGCCACCACCAGGGGAATATTAGTTGTTGTTGTGATTGTCTTGCATGTGGTGATGAGAGCTCATACTATTCTTGTCTTTGCAAAGACAACACTTGCTCCAGTCAGTCTTGAATTTAGGCGGTCCTGGGTCTATATTAGACATCTTGGTGAATGGTAATCAAGGTATCACAATATGATCATTATCTGTATTCAGTGAATCAAGGCAGAGGGGTTATCCTTTTACCGCCATCATGCACAATAAGGTATGGGATACAACTAGGTTCGACAATAAAATCTACACCTAGCCTGATCGTTCATCCAGTATCATTTAAGTCCAGTGTGATCTGTACACCATGTTGGTAAGTCCATGAATAAGTCATGTATAGCCCCCTTACCATTGGCTCGGCTCTCCCCTGCTGGCATACCCTGTCAATTCAGGCGCGGTTGTCTAACTGAACATCATACATGGTAAACTACATGTAATCTACACTAGCTAAAAGATGCAGGGCTTATTAGACAACATTTGGGAGTCATAAAGAACAAAAATACTTGGATGCACCCGGGACATATCCTCAGTGATGTATCCCAAGGTCATCAGGGTTTCGGGTCTCACGAACATCATACCCCTCACTCGGGTGACCCAGCCGGGGTGATCAAGTCCCAACTTACGTCTCAGTAGCTACCCACGATCAGACCCACTAGGGAAAGACCAGGGCCACACAATCCGTTGGAACTACTCTGCCGGGACTGGGAGGCACATAATTCTGGCATGTGGAGGGACTAGGCTCTGTGGGTTGACTCCTGTCCGGGCTCCTATGTCTCACCAGGTCCACTCCTGCTCTCACCAGGAGTACCGCCAGGACCTGTGCGTTGCACCAGAGTCCCAGCACCAGACACTTCATTCAGGAGTGGTGGTTTCTTGAGCCGCAATGGTTCTGCAGGCTCCACCTGGGCAACGGTTTATTTAGCTACACCAAACAAATTACTCAGCTGATACTGAACGGTGCGAGCGGTACCCACCCCCCCCCCCCCCCCCCCCCACACACACACTTACACACACACACACACACACACACACACACACACATAACCTCTAACAATACTAAGATATAGACTACCTTCCATTTTACCCGAGTCAGACATAACACAAACCTCTAATTTAGCAGAATATTAGGATTCCGGGACTGTTATATGGTACAAGGAAACTAGTGAGTAAGTCCATGGGTCCAGATTTGGATTCTACATAGTGAAAAATGTATGATTTGACACCAAGATCATTCAAATAGGACAAGTCTATGGGATTTTATTGCGAAATGCAACATTACTGTATATTCAATGGCAGCCATCTTGAAAAATGGCCGCCATCTTGAATATTTTTTTGGCACAGTGGTTTTCTCAAAAGAGCAACCCCTAAGGAGTATGTGTGCCAATTTTGGTGCTTGTATCCGCAAGTGAACGATTATTTCCGCTATCTGCCCCGCTAACAGTTTTCTTTATATTTATGTTTATTTATTTGATATGGACATAACAATCACGTTGCTCATTGCACAGTTGTACAAATAGTAGATGCATCATTTACAGTGTGTTAGCACATGTGCTAATTTTCACCACTTTCACCACTTCACAAAATACAGGGACACTAGTTTAAAAAACACCCAATCAAATACAAAAAATGATTCATTCTAATAATATTTACAATATCCATTACATAATCTCTAGTACAAAAGTAAACATACTCACTCTAATAACCAGTCAGAGGCTATACATGTGAACACAGTTGATTTGATTTCAACCATAGTTTGAGTCCTCTGTAGAACACGTTACCATCCGACTGAATGCCAAGTGAATCGCAGGTGTGTTCCAAACAATGTTGCTCTTTAGCCACAGTCCCACATCAACAGGCACCACACAGAAATAGGCTGCAGACGACGATCAGACCAGCATAGAGATGATTATGTTTCCTTTTGCTTTTACCGCACCATTTCAAATTAGAGTCATATGGTAACTTGCTAAAAAGCCCTAATAATGACACAATATAGTGGCAGATGGAATTAAGGGCAGTGTTGTTGAAAAACGTTTGCAGATGAGTGGAGCCTGCCAAACCACTCACTGCCACTGCCGCCATCTTGTCTTTCTTCTTTCTTTGTGCATATGAGGCTTCATTAACTTACTTCTCTAAATCTAACTTTGTTACAGATTGTAAAGTTTTGGGAGGCGTTCCTGCCAGAAGCAAAGGCAATAGCTTAACAAAGATTGAGACTTTATACTAGTAAAGACCTTCAACTGCCTTTTTGTACATCCTGGCCAGGAATTGAGAGGACAATTGCCACACAGATGAAACCTTCATTCATCCACTAAATTTGTATTTTTTATTGTAGTACTTTTCCGGCTTTTTGATATATGTATGTGCTGCTGTACTTGAACACATTTCATGTGCATACCTCTTTGTTTACCTTGTCTACATTACGATATAATGCAATGGTTCTCCAAGTGGGGTTCCGCGGACCTCCAGGGGTCCCTTTAAAGGGTTCCAGGGGGCTTAGCAAAATGAGTGGAGTGATATTTTTGAAATATTTCAAATTAATTTGGGTGTCTTTGACATGACTTTGACAAAATGTTTGAGAACCACTGAGTTTCCTTGAAATGAAAAAGTTTGAGTACCACAAAGTATTAAGTCAGCTGAGATTGTGGCTAGTGTTTGTAAAAGCCACTATCTCTTTGAGATAAATCTGTTTATTCTCAGATCAGTATATTTAAGTGTTAACATGAGTTACTGCCCTGAGGTAGTAATATGTTTTACAGTTGAAGATGAATCGATGTAAGTCATTCCAGTTTCTAACAAGTTGTGATAATATTATTGTCAAATGTTTTGGTGCACTACAATGCATTGTACAGTTGGGAGAGGCAGCATAATATTGATGGCAGAGCTTAATTTTCATTGTTAGTTTACTACTACAGTTTACTAGTGCATATTTATAAGCCTGCCATAGCTGCATGAAATGATAAGGAGGTGAAGATTACAGTGAGCGCACATTGATGTTGAAATTGAATTACCAATATATTGATGTAAATTTGTCTGAAATACCGTTAATCTGAATGGAATCTCTTTCCCCACCAGTATAGTATGGGCTGCAGGCCATACATTGATCAATCACTAAATAGTGATGAAGCCCAACAGAACTGATTTTGAACCATTTGTGACATTGTTTACTGACCTAAACAGTACTTGAATTAAATAATGTAGCCTACCATCATTGTCAAATGTTACCAGCACATTATTTTGAGTAAATGGTTTATAGTAAGTACAATTGCATTTTGACACGCAATTGATAAATGCCCATATTTTTTGTCCAACATTTGTATCTAGTTTTCTGTCTTGTCATATATTTCCATAAGAATGTGCTTTATTTTTGTAACCACTGTCTGTTGCGGCGACTTCCTGAATTTGCTCTACTGGTATATGTAAAGAATAAATATTATTGGTTAAACTTTGATTCTTTCTATCATGACTATGATTTATGATGACTTTATTTATTCAGACTTTTTCAGCCATATCATCAAAACATTGGCACGTTGGCACTTTAAGTTTAAGTTTGTTACAGTAAAAGTGTGCGTGCGCGATTTTTGTAGCGTACCTATGGGAATTGGGAATGCTTTGTGTTATGCGACTGTGTGTGTGCCTTTAAGGTCAAGCTGTGCCTGGGGCGAATTCAGTTCCGGGGTTGGCCGGAAGCGGGAAGTATAGCGTGTTGTTGTTGTTAGCATCATTAGCATGCTAACAGATCGCTAGCAATAAGTTCGAGAGAGAGATTGCAGGGAGTTCACTGTGCCTTATTGTTGCTTCTACACTGTTACTGTTCATTAAAGCCAAATTATTAAGACGGTTGTCGTGTCTTCTGGGGAAACGAACCCTACCAGTCATTACAATTATATATATATATATAAAAAATAAAGACCGTTTAGGTCTATATGTTACCCGGAAATGTTTATCTTATAGCGGGCGTGCCGTGTTTGTACATCCGGTGTATTTTGTGTGGATCTTTCACGAGCGAAGGTAGATGATGAACAAGAAAATAATGGAAGGGAAGAGGAGATACTTCGCGCTCAGTGTGAAAATAGAAAACAATACAGAGTGAGAGACAACTCAGAACGGACTACACGGCGTTGACTTATCACAATCAGAGTGAAGGTGAGGCTGCTGTGTTTGTTGGAGAGCGCCTTCAGTGCTAGCCACCGCTAGCGGCTAATTTCCTTGTTCTTCCCCTGGAATAACGATATGTCAGATCTGATCCCCCTGTTTATAGTATACCCGGTCGCTCGCCGGTGTCGCGCGGCTCGACCAGAAACTAGCCGATCTACAAGCTCGCGGCGTGTCATGTCCGCGACGCTTTGTGAGCTTGTAGATCGGCGTTTTTCCTGCCGCGCGACACCGGCGTGCGACCAAGTATAAATCAGCGTCATGTTGTGTGTAGAAATTAGTATGTAGTTGTGTAGAATGTTGTATAGAGGAAGTGCTCATGAGGCCCTTTAACATAACTCTATGCCTTTAACCGTGCCGTTGTGGCGTTAAACGGGGCTTCGTCGCGCGACCATTTACAAAACAAGTCTTTTTTTAAAAAAAAATATGTATTTTATTTTTTTTATCGAGCGGCAAAAGGGTCGCGAGACTGAAGGACTACAGACAAGATCACTTCCTATTTTTGTGACGTCAGTGACCCATCCTTGGTATCTTTTGTTTATATACAAACATTGAAATTAAAAGCTAGTGGTAGTTATGAGTTAAACTAAAGCGTACAATGAAAGCTGTTTTTATGACAACCTGCTGTGTAAACGAGCCTAAGCAGAGCAATAACTTCACCCCGGGTTGTGTTTGTGTTTTCATGCTATCTAGTAGTTCGTTCTCTTGTGTGTCTGTTGTGTCTCTAATGGCTGGTTTTGTCCATTTAGGCCTGGTATTCACTGTCTTAACAACATTACCTAGCTATATTTAGTTAACCTACTCCAGTGGTTGCCAAACGTGCTGAAGCACTACTGATGACACATGTCCAGAAAGATGTGCCTTGGTATTTTGTGACAACCACCAGTTTTAAAATGTACTACTTTATTTAGTGCTTTTTATGTCACAAATTAAAAAACAATTCCAGAAGTCAAATAACACGTGTTAATAGAGGCTATTTTGGATGGGTATGAATACAGGGGAGTTTTTGACTGTTCCTTTGGCATTTGAAACCCACTGACATAATCATTATCCCTATATGGCCTGTCCATAATGGTATACACACACTCACACAGCAACTCAGAACCTACCACTTGAGTTTGGAAGGGCTTCAAGGTCACTGAATGGCCTAGCCCCTTTTGGGACCCTCGGTTACCTTTTCTGAAGTTTGGACGTCGGTACCCTACTAGGGCTTATTCCACTCTCCATAGGACGCAGATTTACCCACTCTCTGTTCACAGAGAGCCGCGCCGCCACTTGAGTGTTTGTGAGATGTTTCAAAGATGCATAACACAGCTATAGGAGACAACGGAAACGTGTGCGAACCGGCATTAACCACCGATGCCGTTAAGTATTTTTTTCACTTTTTTTGAAATTTTGCTCAATAATCCCAAATTTGAAGTCAATTTGGGATTATTGACTTCCCCTTGTACCGCACCAGGGCAGGGTGGTCGGTGCGAGGCAGTAACGTAGGGACGTGCAGCTAACCAGTCGCTGCTCGGGAGGCGGTACAATGCGAAGTCAAGGAAGAGAGAGGAGAGAGAAGTTCAGCAAAGCAAAAAAAAAAAAAGACGTTTCGCACACGTTTCCGTTGTCTCCTATAACTGTGTTATAGTGTGTTATGCATCTTTGAAACATCTCACCAACACTCAAGCTGCGGCGCGGCTCTCCGTGAACAGAGAGTGGGTAAATCTGCGTCCTATGGAGAGTGGAATAAGCGATCAGGGACCCTAGGGTACCGACGTCCAAACTTTAGAAAAGGTAACCGAGGGTCCCGAAAAGGGCTATGAATACCACCTGTTTCGAATTTGCACATAATGCAGAAGGCAGTAGCATGACCCATTAATACAAATTAGTGCTTCCAAACTCCCAACACTTTTTCTTAGCAGAAAGTAGCTCATAACATGTCTACTGTGGGTTTTTATGAATCAAACGCTTTGCAGATTGAAAGCTTGCCCTACAGCTGCAATGTTTGTGGTTTAACGTTTAATGCAGATCGGAAATTCAATTTGGATCAATGGAGGGTATTGCAAATTTGCAACTCTAGATTATATCCCATTAAGAAATCTAGTGTTGCAAATTGCGGCTAAGGACTAGTAGGCTAATGCCCGTCCTTAACATCTATTCTATACCATTGTCTTGTGCATTTTCATATGGTAGTTGCAGTGATGTAAATAGGTTTTCAATGTAATGAGTCCCGGGATGCAGGGATGGTCTTTTAGATGAGTCCCAGGGACATTTGATGAGTCCCACTTCAACGACGTTAGGAGTCATATTTTGCAATTTTTTACAAATTGCAGCATTTAACTCTTTTTATAACTTTTATAACTAAAGCTAGCAAAATAAACCAGAATAAAAACAGTACAGTAGTACAATAGTACAGTAGTGCATCCCGTGGATGCAGAGGTCGTTGTTTTATTGCATCCCTTAACTATAAACTGCGTTTTGGGATGCAGAATGCACCCTATTTTAATCTCTGTAGTTGTAAAGCAAATGTAATAAATCAGTGTAGGCATGCTCTAGCTGGCCTGCAATAAAACCCTACTAAGGATGTGAATTATCGATTAATGCACTAATAGTTAATTGATACGTTTTGATAAGGTTAACGATCGATTAACCGGTTAGTTGATAAGCAGCGGTTTAGTAAAAAATCTAAATATAATTTCCCTTGATGTCTAACAAATCTACATTTAGCTGATATACAGTTATAATACAAAAGGCATATTATATTCCTTAATCAAATATTTATTTGACCATTGACGATAAAGGGCCAGGCAATGGCATCTTTGTATGTGCGTTCCTCATTCCGCAGACAGCATTACATTCACAGAAAACCACCCAATGATAGAACTGCATAATTTTCGATTAGTTATTAAATGTTAATGACTAGCGACTAATTTCTTATCTGCGATTAACTATTAGCCCAGCTCTCTCTTCAATTAGGAGCCATCATGTATGCTTTTAATTTCTCCCAGTGCACCACTGCACCTTGCCAACACTACACCCCTTAATGTTTTTCAATGAAAGACAATGTAATTATACGGCCTTACGTTGGAAATGTAATGTATAATCTAGCTGCCCTGGACCTATGGAGGACAGAGTTTAATGTGACATTGAAATTGCATGAATCATGACTATTAGAGTTGCCTTTCACCTGAACATAGTGCTTTGAGGGAGTGGCAGACTGGCAGGTAGGTTAAAGATATTTATTCAGGAATTGGGTTTGAAGTGTAATGCTGCCAGATGAGCTCAAATATGCATTGTTTACATGCCCCGACTTGGGCAAATTCCATTTATGCAAAAAAGCACAGGAAGGGGTAGTACACAATCTGTAGTCTTGCGTAGCCACTGCCAGACAACTATTCTACAATCCCCGGCCCAAATGCAATAGACCTCCCGAAATCTGAGTAAGGATGCTGCCATTTCCGTTCACGAAATACTACATATATTTTGAAATATCTTTACATTTTATTTTTGTATTTCCATTTCTGCTAAGCAGCAAGCTATATATACTTAGATGGTTTCTATTTATATTAGGTTAAATTTGCGCGACTGTAAAGACGAAACGGAAGTGGGGTGGAAGCTCCACGTCATGATAGAGCTTCCGTTGCTCCAGACTGTGTGATGGAAGCATTTAAAAATTGTGAAAGGCAACAGTCTGGCAACGTGAGACTACACAATATGTATTTACTTTATATGATTTTTCCAGACAACGAGAGCAGATTATTATTCATTGTAGACAGTGTACATACATACTGTATATAATTTATGTAATCTTAAATCCTTGAAATTGAATAATTAACGTTCAATCCAAATGCTTTCATCCTTTTTGTCATTATGTTTTGCATCCTTGCATTGTGGTATGTCTGAACTACCAACCAAAAATAATGAAATAGGCAGTGTTGCCAACTCTCGTGAGAGAAATAAGCCAACCCACCTCCAAAAACAAGCAAACTCTTGCGAGAGAATTAAACCAAATCTCCCCTCAAAAATCAAGCCAAAGAAGCCCAATAATATGGCCATATCGATATCATCCTAATAAAGTTTCGATGCATTTATCATTATAAATACTATGTTTGTCTATAATTTATGTTTTGGTCATTATATATAAATTCCACACATACTTGAGACAGGGCTTAATAAGTAGCTTTTTTCCCCCACATCTCTGGAAAAAACAAGCCCAAAGTCACGGTAAATAAGTGGACTTGGCAACCCTAGAAGCAGGGGAAATTTTCAATAAATACAACCGATAAGAACAGATGCTGGGGTAAGCAGCTGCTTGCTGCCGCTGGCACAGTGGAGGTCCCTACATATCGCAAGGCCCCCTTCCAGGCTGATCTTTCCTCTGAAGGTTAATCTCTGCTTCATTTATGCAAGTTCAACTTCTCCTGGAAGATGTGGGGAAACGGCCTCAGTAGAAATTGCATTTCCTATTTGGAATTGAAACTTAATTTGATTACTCCACCACAATTTTAACAGGTATAACACCGGAAACCGCTGCAAGCCTAGCCATTGGTGGCATTTTTCAAAAAGTTCAAAAAGCATGTGATGCAGAATACATTGCTACCTACTCAGGCATTGTGCTGTGTAAATGAGTCATGACTTAAACTTAAACTTATCATTTTGAGCCGGACAGTTCTGTTCATTGACGCGCCCCCATTTCTCCTTTGTCCTCCTCTTGCTGTCTCCCTCCTTCCTCCTCTACCACCTCCTCCCTCCTCCAAATGCCTGGCTCAACTCATATAGCATAGCTAGCTGTGCTACTGTATCATGTTTGACTTATATTTCTATTCTCATCAAATATTGTTTACTCCATCTCAGTGCACCCTTTCAACAGCTGTGATTCATCAGTTAGTGTAATGAAATTGCCGTATTATTGACAAAAAAAATGTAGTTGGACTGCTATGTATTGAACATTCCTTTGGTGAGATTTTTGCACAGTGCACACATGAAGAATTAATGGTTGGCTTGGTGGGGCAAACCAAAACCTAATTCAAAGCATTTGAAAAGTAACAAATGTTTTCTTTGTATTCAACAGAGCCATAATTAATCTTGAACATTTCACAATTGATTTGATTAGCCTAGATATGATAATTATTTGCACAACAGGAATTGTTGCCAGTCCCACTGGTTTGAGCTATAAAATCTGTGTTTTGTAAGCCTCATGAATGCTGGTCCTGGTTTTGATGTACTTGCAATTGCCCTTGAGAGCAAACTAAATGTGTATTTCAGATGCTGTGAAATTGAGCATGAGTCATCAGGAGGCCCACACATAAATATGTTATAACAGAAGCAGCCCATACCCTCACATACTTTTTTTTAAATAAATATTATTTGCAAGTAGTTTGAACCCTTATCCACTTGAACCCTAGTGTCCCTATTCTGGGGCCAACGCTCGAGATAGTCGAATAGTCGATCTACAAGCTCACAACGCGGTACAATAGAATTGTAAAGAGTATGTGATACGTTGGCTTGTAGTTCGTCAAAACTAAACTCCTCAAACACACTTTGGAAACTTGATTTCACTCCCACCAAACAATTTGCCAACATCCCCCAACAAGCAACGTAATTTGATACTCCACCACAGTTAAGGTCAATTGGTACCATTGAAGGAGAGGTGGTCAAAGTTGAACAATTAATAGAACAAACATAGTTTGTGTTGGTGTTGGCATTTTGTTTGGTGTCAGCCTGTCAGTTTATTACTCTACACTTTTTGGGGCTGAACAGTTGACAGTTGCATCAGCACAGTTTATTTTAGCAAAGTGAAAGCTTTTAATAAAAAATGCTTTGAACTTAGCAGGTTCTGCAGAGTGCAATTAGTTTAACTTGCCTAAACCATGTTGACAAACATTGCTTGATCTTTATATTTAACTACTTGCATAATGACATCCAAAGCACTTGATTTTATGTGATTACATCCTTAACATTTGCATACTTATATTTAATGTAGGATGTTCAAGCTATCGGAAATTCTCATGTATAAATTATTTGGTGAAATCAAACTAGTGTCTCAAGTTCAGACTGATGTATGTTTATGTAACAGTTTATATAATACTCGGCTATCAACATTACATTATTATGGTTGTAGGTGGTTCAAAATCTAATATTGCCTCTGTAGCAAACCTTGCCTCTGTGGCTGAAAATGGTCAACTCCTTAATTTATAAAGGTTGTGATTAATCTTATTTTGAATGTATTATGTGCCTGTTTTGAAGTAAATGTGCATGCAGTAAAGGCCATCGGGATCAGGAGTCGAACCCGCGGCACACTGCCAGACTGGATTGCCAGCCAAGGTGCCTGGACCGCTGAGCCACGGCCCAGGCCCTTGTGTACATTTTTTATACTTCCCAGTGAATGTGCCTGTGCTTTTAACGGTGTGTATCCTTGACATTTTTTGTGCATCTTTATCATTGCAGGTATTCTGCCTATGCCCTCTTGTGCCTGCCAAATGTTGAGGCCAGAAGATATCCTGTACAACTCATAGAATTCCCTGGGTGGAGAGAGAAAGGGAAAGCCACCCTGACCCATGAAAGTCACTGTGCCATCGCTGCACTGCCAGTGACTAGGCCTGTAGTAGGCCCAGCACAGGGGGCATTTTTCTGGATCTCCTCTGGCGCCCGCTAACTTGTACAATGGATCAACAACGAGACAAATATGCTGATCGGCCAGCCAGAAGTACCAAGGTTTCACAAGGAAGTCGCAGTGGGCACTCGTCACGGCCGTCGGGCTCCTCTGCGTCCTCCGGGGTCCTCATGGTGGGACCAAACTTTCGTGTGGGCAAGAAGATTGGCTGTGGCAATTTTGGCGAGCTGAAACTTGGTACGCAGATAGTTATGCATTGCTGTGTTTTACCAATCACAGAGACGGAGCTAAAAATGTATAAATGGGTTATTATGGCATGATTTGAACTTGCACCCAAAATTTGATCTGTGTGACCTTGAAATATAATTGGAAGCATTTGTGCAAATGCAGATAATAGTTGTGGTGTGACCTTTTTTTTTCCTAACCACAGTTGAACATTGCTTTCACTGTACATTTGCTAGTACACTCCGTATGTGCCTTGTGAGCTGACAGTAGGCAACTAGGCGCTCTGTATGTACTAGGAAATGGGTACTCTGTACTAGCATGGCGATAATTGGTATGACGTCGCCAAGTGCCGTGCTGTCATTTCATTTCGGTACATCTTAGAATCTATGAAGGCTTGTTCACATTTATTATTGGGCGACTGTGGCTCAAGAGGTAGAGCAGGTCGTCCAATGATCCATGGGTCGGCGGTTCGAATCCCGGCTCCTCCTGTCTACATGTCGAAGTGTCCTTGGGCAAGACACTGAACCCCAAATTGCTCCCGATGTGCTGGTTGGTACCTTGCATGGCTTCCGCCGCAATCGGTGTATGAATGTGTGTGTGAATGGGTGAATGTAATGCACAATCTATGTAAAGCGCCTTGGATAAAGGCGCTATATAAATGCACCATTTTATCCATAATCTATTCTCAATGTTTCTACTATGTTGGTATTTTGCTGTCTTTCCTTGTTAATTCACCTTAAATGCCCCATATTTCCAAACTGCAAAAGTCAAGCCAAATCACGCTATGGAGAGATTAGAAGACTAAGCACAATATTCTTTTTCCTCCAGAACATTGTCTTATATTTGTCAATCAAAACAGTTCACATATAACCTATTTGGACTATTAACATCATAGCCATCCATGGAGAAGTAGAATATATATTTAATGTTATGTTTATTGAGTGTGGAAATGCAAATGGCTATTGGCAGTTTTTCCTTAATAGACGGAGCCTATTGTGAATCTGGCCTAAGCTCACAGGATGGAAGTACCGCTATATTTACTCCTTTTGTCCCATACACACTTCCACAATGTCTTGTCACCCCACCCCATCCCCATAGTCCTGTTAATGGACAATAATGTAGGTGTATCCGTATGTCTCAATAATATAAAACCATAACTTGACAATAATGGGTACTACTGTTTGTCACTTATGAAGTTTGTTTACTTTAATCATACCAATGAGATAATACTTTCTTCAAATAATATCAAGCGATTGGTCAAAATTACAATCTTTTAGTTTTTACCGCGAAGTTGCTAAAAGAGTTATTTTTTTACAATATAATTGTTTCATTATACATTTTGCCTTACGTATGTGTAATTTTGCTTCCTTTCTTCCCTTACTTTTAACAGGTAAAAATCTCTACACCAATGAGTATGTGGCTATTAAACTGGTAAGTGAAACCTTTTTTTGCACTTGGAGACTGTTATTCAAAATACGTTTTTTTCAAAATAGACTAAACATACAGTATAAATACATATTACACTGATGCTTTAATCATGAAATACTATTTGACATGACATTTGTCACTGTTAACAATTTAGATTTTTGTTACCATGCAACTGTGTGCATCCAAGGGTAGTGTCAAGATTGCGTGTCCTGGCAAAGGGCTAAAGTACTCTCACACCACCGTGGAGACTGGCATTTGATAAATCCATGGTGCGTTCGTCCGGACACTCCAATGAACACATTTGGCAGTGTTTGCACATGTGAAGCCGGCAGGGGATTGTGTTCTTTGTGGCTGCACTAACGATGCCTACTGGTTCGTCTGGGCGTTTGTTCAGCAGACAGAGGAGGCTTGCGATTGTCTACACACCACTTTTTCCCGGGTCACGGACACATTTTTATGGGTTGCGAACTTGCGACTCGCGAGTAAATATCCCATTTTATTCGTTTCTTACAATAAAAACATCACACCCGTGTGAAGTGACGGGCGCTCTTAGATCACACGATATAGATCATCACGAGATAGATCATCTCATTCCGGTCAATCACAATTTGCGTCCTCACTTTTGTCTTCAATGTTTGTGTTTACACAAACACTCAAAACTGGCCATTCATTTTCAATGGCATTTAATGTTTATGTGTTGTGTTGTGTTTACACATAACCTTAAAGCTGGACATACGAGGGGCTAGCGCCCCTCAAAAAGTGTATATATTCATCGATGTGGTCCAAAGGGGAGTGAGCTCTACTGACTGAGCTACGCAGACACATGGTAAAGAGATCTCCATATATGGGCATGTCCATATTTGGGCTTATAACGTGGTGCCAGCACAACATTGTAGGGGTCATTGCATTGACTATGTCCAGTCCATATATGGGTATGTGCGTGTCCGACACAAACGAGGCCCACCCACAGACATAGACATCACCCGCCACAACTTGTTCTTTATACAGTAGAAATGGCTGTGTTTCTGGTCAGTAGATGCATTTGATAACTCTTCATTTTGGTTCTCATGTCATGTAGGAACCAGTGAAATCGAGGGCACCACAGTTACATTTGGAGTACCGGTTTTACAAAACCTTGGGAAGTACAGGTAAGGTCATTGGCAAGATTACCAACTATTATTCAGTTGTTTTTATGTTACTACATGACAGATTTTACAGTTACTGTAGATGAGTCAAAAATATTGTCTCATTTCCACAACAAGTGATTACGCCTTTGCACTTACAGTCATCGACCCTCCCTCAATAGAATCTGTATGATAGAATCAATTTTAATCTCCGGGAGTCTGTGATGGTAGACAAATCTCTTTCAAAGGTGATTTTGCAAATTCATGTGGAAACGCCATTGCCAGAAGCGGACTGCTACCTTCCTGTTGCCCTGAAAAGACTTCACTATTGGTATCTAATGGGGAGATGCAGGAAACGTTAACGTTATTACAGCCATCAGAATTGTGATTCAACTTATGCATAATGCAGGTTTGTCATGTCTTATCCTGTCACATTATGTCTTATCCCCAAATCTGATGGGCTCCTTTTTAAGTCCTTATATGACCTCAGGCAGGTCGTTCCAGAGACACTTGTCTTCAGCCTCGACTTAGGAGCAACCAGCAGGTTCCTGCTTGGGGAGCTCATGCTGCACACAGGCTTGTAAAGTTTTAACTCAGGGGCCAAGTCATGAAGTGCCTTAAAAGTAATCCTAAAACGAGAGTAATTTGGGTGCCTGACAGCTCAGCCAAATTTTGCACACATTGCTTGTGGGCCACGTGGACTTTAGTTTGAATGTGACTCCTCTCTGTCCTTGGTTTCCTGTCTCTCTCTACACGCTCTACAAGCATGATGATGGTTTCGGTGTCTTTAAAACTCAAAATTGATCTGATCCTGGATATATTCCTGAGATGATATTGGATACTTTCTGCCCTACTCTCTTTTCAGTTCTTCCTCTTGTTTGTCATCCACCAATTATTGCCAGAGACACACGGTCATGGTCAGCATTGTTTTCATTGACAAGCAGGGCTCAAAATGTACCTTTTTTGTCTTGGTATTGGTGCTCCCAACTCATGATGTTATGAGCACAAGCCAAAATGTAGCAGCCCGGGCCTCTCATGTACGGAACATAGTATGTAACGGTACGGAACGGTTTACAAGTAACATAAAATGGTGATTAAATGCATGGGGCTTTAATGCATTATTCTGGATCCAGGTTTTAAAATGTGCTCTTCTGGAAACTATGATCAATTTCAAAGTCAAGAGCCCTTTGACTAATGTTATTTTATTCAAAACACCCAAGTGTCAAAATGTTATATTGATACACCCTGATTGCTCAGTAGCACTTTTATACATGAAATGGAAATGTAAGTTTTGCGAGACATGTTCCTTGGCAAGCTTAGTGGAACTCAAGGTGCCTCTGTTATAGCCAGACAAAGAACATAATGTCTACGGTTTTGCAAGGGTTGGAAAAGGCCAACTGTGCGGAAACTCATTAAATATTTAGAGTGAGGCTCTCTTAGCACTAACCTGCCTCTGTCCTCTACTCCAGATGGGATAACGTGACCCCATTTCATCTTAGCTGTGTGCTAATATGCCATCATCCTATGTCAGCCAGTGTGGTTGTCAGATAAAGGATGTCTGTTTTGCATCAGTGCATTCATGGATGAATGTGCTCAACCCAGGTGTCTTTATACAATATATTTAATGATTATGACTTATGAGCCAATCCCCCCCCCCCCCCCCCCCCCCCCACCCACCCACCCACCCACCCACACACACACACACACACGACTTTCATGACAATGTTTTTCTAAAGGTGATCTGTAGCTTTGGCTTTTTGCATTTTGGAAATTAGTGAGGCATGAAAAAAAAGTCTGCCTGTCTTAATTTAAGACTACACCTTGTACTCTGGCATCTCAAGCAATAAAACAAATACCCAAAGAAGATGCACACCATAGCAGAATTTGCCTCTAGAGAAGGAAAGGTTCTGCAGTCTTCTCTTGGGTGGGCAAGATTTGGGTGCCCATCACTGGCCAAAATATTGGTTAAACCCAACAGCCAACAGAGACACAGCAGACACTAGGTCTGCTATTGTCTCTTAGCCCATAGTTGTATCTTGCCTTAAACTGTACTGTACTCAGTAATTATAGAAATTATAGGCTAACAATTAACCAGTACTTTAGCGAAAGATTGTTTTGAATTTATTCCATGAATTTGTGGAATAAATACATTTTCTGAAGAATGATAAAATAAAATCTATTCCTCTTGTTGCCTAATTTTGAGCTGAAAACACTGATATCGTTAAAAAATTATATATATCTCATATATCACCTTTTCCTCAATCACCAGATGCCTCAAGGTATCATTCCTATGGTACAATTGGCAACCCACAGAATAGGATAATTGGCTCCTAAAACACAGGATGGAACCCAGCATGCTGTTAACGTGGCCAAATGCTAGCTAAATGGCTGTAGTGCCACTTCTCTCACTGTAAATGTGTTAAAGCCCATCTGTGATGTGCCTCAGGAATATTTGCTCACACTATTCTAAATGTTAGGATTAAGTTAACCTGTTCATTAAGACCAACAATGACAATAATGATGAGTACCAAGTCTCTGTCTTTTTATGTAGAGTAGACCATTGTGGCTCCATTAGGAGCTGCTTTGAGTAACACCATTTCTTACTTGATTAAATTAGCTGATTTATTGATTTTTGCCCATGGTTTTAAATCATGGGTGGGAAAGAAAATAGACCTTTTGATTTCAATGTTTACTGGGGATAACTAATACTATTTTATGCCGTAATCATTTAGTCATGCCTACTTAAACTGTGTTTCAAGTGTTATTCCAGTAAACATCAAAGATTTCCTACACTTTGGAACTACAGATCTGTGGAACAAATCCAAGAACATTTGTAAATTCTCACATGATATGAATATATTTTGGTTTGTCTTTTTAAGTTGAGAATACCGCTTTGTCTGGACTGAAGACCTTGTAATCAGGACAGCTGTCCAGTAAAAGAATTGGACACAGGCTGTAGAGCATGTTGTCAGTTTGAAGTTGGACATCCTCCAAAACTGAATGACAGACACGCTGATCCAAATTATGTATTGCCCACACTTGAGTGTATTTTCTTTTTGGCATATACTTTACTCTTTCAAAAACAGCTCTGAGGTTTCCCTACACATACACAGCCCACTCATGCTTCTTTTCTTATCCATAACGTATGTAGGTTAATTCTCCTTGGACCATTAGCCTAATCAGCACAGACCTTTTGCTATCCAAAGTAATAGTCTAGGTCTTGACTTCAAAGCTCTCTCTCCCAGGCACACCAAGACAATTCATGGAGCAGTTTCAACAATCAGTGCTTTTTAGTTTCTGGTTAATGTGTAACTAGCAGCAGGATCTGATCTCTACCCTCCAGAACAAACCATGTGATACTCCTCTTGTCTAGTTTCAGATCTGGCTGTGACTGAGTTGGGCTCCAGGTCAATTTCATCAGTCATGGGAGGCAAGAATAATAAACAGTCTCTTGCTGCCCACAGGTTTTCATCAGACACATTGCCATGTGCAGCTGAAAGAATTTCTCACCATTAAGGCTTAGAATATTAGCTGTGACTCAATTGACTGTTTACCATTCCAAGCTTATAACAATGTTGGCCGTGATGCACATGGAAACAAAAAACACAATGGAAATGAACCAATTACACTTTTTGCTCATGGACTTCAGTATTGTCAGCGGAGCTATGATTGTGTCTCATGCATTCCTTATTGCTCTTTCTTTTGTTTCAGCTGAAGGCCTGCCACAGGTTTTCTACTTTGGGCCTTGTGGGAAGTACAACGCCATGGTTCTGGAGCTGCTGGGCCCCAGCCTAGAGGACCTCTTTGACCTTTGTGACAGAACCTTCTCACTCAAGACTGTCCTAATGATAGCCATTCAGTTGGTGAGTTCACAGCAGTGGGTTAGACCCAGCAGGGCCACACTTATATCAACACATATTGGCCATGCAGAGCCAGTAGTTGACAGTGTGTGGGGAGGGTAATGTGGTACAAACCAGTTAGACGCCCAAGGGGCGAGAAGGGACCTCGCCCTAAAGGGCGAGAAGGGACCTCGCCCTAAAGGGCGAGAAGGGACCTCGCCCTAAAGGGCGAGAAGGGACCTCGCCCTAAAGGGCGAGAAGCGACCTCGCCCTAAAGGGCGAGAAGCGACCTCGCCCTAAAGGTTGTGGGCACGCATCCGCCTCGTTGACGGCAGACTGCTGGGCGAGCGCTGGGGCGCTGGCTTAATTGTGACAGCAGGTCGCATTTACTATGACATCAGGGATCTCCATCCCTGATGATGTCACGTGATACTGTATGGGGGCATTCCCATGTATGGGGATAATGAGTGACAGTGACTGACGGGAAATCCATGTATGGGAATAATGAGTGACTGACGGGAAATGACTAATAATAACTGTGTAGTGTGTACACATCATTCACCATAAGCTGTGTAAATCAGTCACTGGATGTTTTGTTTTTACAACCAGAGAAACAAACTAATGTTCACCACAAGCTTATTTACTGGTATGCAAAAGTTGGTTGCGGCTCAACCTTTGGGCAGCCAACAGTATCAAGAAAGATAGTACTGTACTGTCATTCTATCATTCTGTTCAAGCTATCCCAGAATATAATGTAGTGATATATATGAAATATGTGATGGTATTTATCTTTTAAGAATAGCAACTGTTGTTTATCTTTTTCTGGGTTAAATTACTTCTCATCTAAAAGCCACATTTTTGATATGTGGCTGTGCATATAATACATTTTTCTTTCTTCCTTTATTGTCCCACTCCAGATCTCCAGGATGGAGTATGTGCACTCTAAAAACCTCATTTATAGAGATGTAAAACCTGAAAACTTTCTCATTGGACGGCAAGGGAACAAAAAGGAACACATTATCCACATCATTGACTTTGGCCTGGCCAAAGAGTACATCGACCCTGAAACGAAAAAACACATTCCATACCGTGAACACAAAAGCCTGACTGGAACCGCCCGATATATGTCCATCAATACACATTTGGGCAAAGGTAAGATGATGTGCATTTTTAATTAAAGCTACAAACCAGGATTCTTCTCCATGCATAAATTGTTTGGTTATTCACGTTGACCATGGAGCCAGATACATAACGGAAAGACTGGCATCTTTACCATGGTTGGAGACCATAAGCATTATGGACATTCCCAGGTTTCAGCTATAACTAACAGGCTGGCTTACTGTTGAGCAGATTTGACCATATTTTGGGTGTTTTTGGAACATTTAATGTATTCTCTGCTAACATATGTTCAACTATACTGTTAAACTATGCAACTATACATAGACCAGGCTACCTGTTTAATTATGCAATCTTGAAAGAACACTAGAACAGTGGTGGAAATGTAGATTTCTGTGGTTAAGCTTGTTACTACTATTTTAAAGTGAATCTCTATAGTGCTTATTTCTTATTTTTATATTTACTTTTTTATAGAGCAAAGCAGACGAGATGACCTTGAGGCCTTAGGTCACATGTTCATGTATTTCCTCCGTGGTAGTCTGCCCTGGCAAGGACTAAAGGTATGCAGTCTATTTTGATATTGATTACAGTTCTGTAGAAGTGCAATTATAAATATTAAGCAATCTTACACATTGACTTTGTAAATATCGTTTGACCTGGTCTAGGCAACCTTTGAAAATGAGTTCAAGTACAGGCGATGTGTTGAAGTACTTTCTGTGGTTTATGATGGTGAATAGAACGTTGGCTCAGCTCCGCCCACTCCGCCAGACAAGTGAGCGCCTAGCGATTTAATTGTGTTTTTGGTGTTGAACATTGAAACATGTGAATAGTACTGAATACAAATTAGCGCTGCCGCTGACAGGTCTCTCACTGATTTGAATGGGAATATCATGCTTTTTCCACGTAAAACACTCATGTTTGGAGCCAAAGCTTCAAGATCTCTTTCAAGTCCCATCAACAAGGTCTGCAGCATGTACCAGAAAAATATGTGCTTGGCTGGCATATTATTGCAAGAAACAAATGTTTGCAAATGTTTATCACTGGGAAGGAATATGGATGTACCTCATCTAAAGTATAATATCAATCAACTATGTTACGTTATCACCAGATAGGGGTATTTGTGAACCGCAGAGTGGGTAAAACTACAAATAGTATCACTTAATGGGTCCCTGGGTCCGTCCGTCCCTGGGTCCGTCCGAGCATGAAAATAGCGTTTGGTTGGTTTTCACCACCAACTGTCACTGTTGCGCAGGCTAACACACACACACAGTCACACACACACACACACACACACACACACACACACTAACTCTATATATGATGATTTCGGCTGTGACAGGACAGTACAGTACAGTAGAGGGATCCCGTGGGGACCCCCACACGGTAACTCTGTTATTTCTCAACCGCTTCGGATGCCGGGCGGCTCGCCGGAACCGGCCTGGCCCCCTGGTCACGTTTTTGGGGGTCTGGAAGTTCCGGGGACAACCACACGGAGTTGCACCACTCAGTTCACACGGGTGTGATTTTATTACAATTCTTGCTTAGTATTATTGTCATCACCTGGGTGGGGGAGCTGTCTAATTTCCCTGACATTAAGCTGTGTGTAGGCCTGTCATAACACAACTTTGTGTCACATTGTAAGCTTGTAGATCAGCTATTTCCGCTATGTTTGAAAGTATAAAATGATTAAATATGTCAGTAATTTCTTTCTATATTTAAGTTATTTGTCATATCTGCCCTGTACCAATTTTGAGCACGAAGCCTAAAAGGCAAGCATAAATTACATTTGTATTCACATGTTCCAATGTTCAATGCCAAAAACACAATTTAATTGAGTTAATCGCAATATCTTTTATGACAATTAATCGGCAACTTAAACTTTTGTCATTGTGACAGTGTGTGTGTGTGTGTTTGTCAATACAGTTTGAGATTGGGTAAAAGGGGTAAAAAGAGTACCCTCCAATCGCTCTGTGCACTGTTGCAGATCACACAGCAGCAGTATTTCACCATAGTGTTTTTATGGTATTCCTATTCGTTCTAATATGTTGCTCAGATTATGATTATGACATGGCCAAAGTATTTTTGGGGGTCTCCAGCCGAAAAGGTTGAGGACCCCTGACTTGGATCAAAATGACAAGTGCTGTTCTTCTGTCTCGATTGGATTGCAAAGTCTCTTTAGATGACCTTATGATTATCTTCTGCAGGCTGACACATTGAAAGAACGATACCAGAAAATTGGAGACACAAAAAGAAACACTCCTGTTGAGGTCCTTTGTGAGAACTTCCCAGGTACGATAGCTTAGGCTTGCACAGCACTGCAGGGTTTACAGCTTAGTAATAACATGGCTGTTTCACAATCTGACTTGTTTTTATAGCAGTAA
Source organism: Electrona antarctica (assembly GCF_951216825.1). Classification (NCBI taxonomy): domain Eukaryota; kingdom Metazoa; phylum Chordata; class Actinopteri; order Myctophiformes; family Myctophidae; genus Electrona; species Electrona antarctica. The sequence continues at coordinate 31,086,360 of NC_136808.1, forward strand.
TCTGTGATCCTTGGATCAAAACTGATATATCAAGACAATTGTTACCTGCAAATAATTTTTTTTTGCAATGTTGCATACACCTTCATGTGCTTTAATACACTTAATAAGTTTTGTCCAGAGTTGCGAATATAATGTAACCCGGATTCTTTTCTTACCGTTTCAGAGGAGATGGCCACTTACTTGCGCTATGTGAGGCGATTGGATTTCTTTGAGAAGCCAGACTACGAATACCTGAGGACTCTGTTCACTGAACTGTTTGAGCGGAAAGGATATACATTTGATTACACTTACGACTGGGTTGGCAGGCAAATAGTAAGATGGATAAAAGATTGTTCTATTTTAACTATAAAATACTTTTCCTGATGAAACGGTGTGGGCTCACTGTCTTGGAAGCCATTAAAGTTTTGAATGTTGGTAGTGTTAAGTATTGATAATGCTGAGTATTGGCAGTGTTAAGCATTAATAGTGTTGTGTTGATGCTAAGTATTCTTGGTTTTAAGAGTGTTGATAGTGTTTAGTCTTAGTGTTAAGTCTAATATGGTCTTAGGGTAAAACCGGTGGATGATAGGGTAAAACAGTGATTGCTAGGGTCTAATAGGTGGTTGCTATGGTAAAACTTGTTGCTGAGGTAAAACAAGAGAAATACCTTTTGAATGTACTGTGCCTTTTAAGAGTTGCCTAATTTTACAGGTAATTGGGATTTGATTAGTGTAGAAGAACATGGTTCTGAACAGATGGTCACAACTTGAAAAGTATATATTTACATGTGAGTGACCATCAGTAGACCTGTGTCAACTCAACTTATATAAGTAGTCTAAAACATTGTGGCCCGTCATGAGTTTATGGATATATGTCAACAATTGTATGACTACAGTACATCTCGCTGTGCTCTAGCAAATTGCCATTTTCGCTTTCAAACTAATGGGGTAAAGTTAAATATCTCAAAGTACAAACGATATGTCCTAAGCAAGCCAAGCGTTTTTAGCTAAACGTACAAAGGACTAGATGCTAATAAATAGTTAGGATGACGTTATTGTGCACGCCTTAGTGAGCCCACAAGACATTAAAGACGGGAGTAATAATGTTCTGGTACTGTTTTCCTCACACAGCCCACGCCGGTAGGCTCTGTTATAGACTCTGGAGCATCCGCCATCGCAAGAGAGAGCCATCCTCACAGAGACCGCCCCTCACAGCAACAGCCAATGAGAAATCAGGTGTGATAAAGGCTTGCCATGTTTCAGAAAAGTGGTGGTGGTGAAAACCCCTCAACAAAGTCCCAGGAACTGTTGCATCATATCTTTAAATCAATGAATGAATGAATTCCCAGGACATCAACAAAGGGGTGTTTAGACTCTGAGTGGCCTTCAGGCTGAACCTGCTAATGAAAATGTTATGGGGTTTCCACTGTTAGCACTGAGCAAAGCTTATGTAGTATGCAAGGCTAGAAGCTTTAGCCAACTAGATTTAGGCATAACAAATGGCCAAGTGACTATGGATTGTCTTGTTTAGTGGATCACTATCACTATGTGCTTACTTGGGTCCCAATTATTTACTCTATAATATATTATCATTTTGGAGATATGTTCGATTAATGCAGTTACTTTTCTGATTGAGCTGTGGTGTCTCAAAAGCGGCAGTATCAATCGCAACCTGTAGATTCTGTAGAATGTGTAGCAGTGATGGTTGGTAACACCAGCCTGCCATTGACTGTAGTATTTTGCCCACTGCTCCTAATGGTGAGGATGGGTTAAATGCAGAAGACACGACTGTCAAATCCACACAAAAACTGAACATTATGATTATATATTTTTTTTACTGCATAGCAAAGGATCTTAAAGTACTGCAGTGCACTGCCTCAAAAAAGGCAGAAGCTTGAAGTTACTTTTTAAACAGCATGGTAGAAAAGTGGGTTCTGTAAGTCGCAATCTTAGTAATTCCGAGTTTTACTGTTTCCAGTATTTGAGGAGGAGGGAATTACCGTTAGGCATGTGAAGTTTGTAAAACTAGGATCACCTTTGAATAGTTTTTTCAGCAAGGGTTTCTATACCTGTCTAGAGCTAGAGACACAAAGACGGGCCTCAGCTTATTAGAAAGTCTTCAAAGGAATGCGATCACATACAGCACTGGCTAATTTACACAGATAGCCTGATAATAGTAAGAGAAATCTATGAAAATCTGGGAACTAAATCGTTACCAAGACATTTCTTCACCAATGTGTTTCTAAAGGTGTATAATAACATGTACTAAAAGTTTGAAATTCAACTCCCGTGGGAAAGTTGAGTTATTCATTCCAAGCATTAGTTTTGCACAAAAAACACTCCTTGGGAGGAAAACGGCCACACAAACGTGATGAGGTCAGCACATTTGGTCAAGTGGATATGGCCTAATTTAGCCCAAGGAGTGTTTTTTGTGCAAAACTAATGCTTGGAATGGATTCAGAATCATGAAATCACCCTAGTTGCATATGTCACATGCTACATAAAGAATGATGAAATTTGGACTTTTTTGCCTTATATAGGATGTTAAGGGTATGGTCACATATTGTGCTAATAACTCAACTTTCCCACGGGAGTTGAATTTCAAACTTTTAGTACATGTTATTAGACACCTTTAGAAACACATTGGTGAAGAAATTTCTTGGTAACGATTTAGACTATTCAGAAAGAAGAGAATGTGACTTTACATCATTGAAAGTAATGGTGGTGAACCTCACATGAGGGGGGCGGGCGGGGGGAGTCCATTAAAGCTACACCAGGCAGTATTATTGGGACATTGAGGCCAAGGTTTGGGATTTTTAAACATTTCCACTGAATTGAATTTGAAGAAAGTTCAATTGAATTTGGCCTCAGTGGTAGTTATTTGTCCATCTTCTTGGCTTGAGCCTTGCTTTGACGCATTTTATTTTATCATTTATTTATTCACGTGCGGCTTTGCATGACATCTTGGCTTGCTCGCCCCCCCCCAAACACCCATCTCACCTCCCCCTCCTCCCAATTCCATCACCCTCCCTGTCCAATTGCACCCCTACCTCCCTTATCACTTCCCTTCCAACCTCCATCCCTTGAACAGACGGCAGCCTCCGACCGACGAGGAGCATGGGAGGTGCAGCCCAGTCGCCAGGCAAACTCCTCCTATCTGTCCTCCCACCTGGCAGCGGACAGGCATGGGGGCTCAGTGCAGGTATACACCACTCATCTGATCCACTGCTCCCTACGCTCTAGCCCTTCTCTATGGAGTCACTCCTGTCTTGGCAATGAATCCAAAATACTCCTTCCGGACTTCCGGTAATGTGCAACAGCATGTAAATAACCAAAAACTGGTATAGGCATTAGGCAACTGTTCACAAATTAACAAAAAAGACCATTTACAATGTTAAATTGTGTTGGTACAGTATATCAAACGATGTGGGTCTCCTTGTATGTAAAACAATTAATTTAATAGCATAGAAATTTGTACCATGTTATATTGATAGAAAAACACTCAAACATGCTCTATGTGTTCAATTTGGATATTTACAGGATCTTTAGAGCTTCTGGAGTGTGTGCAGTTGTTCACATGAGACAGATCTGACTCCATTGCTCCCTCACTCCCCACCCTTTTCCCAACAGCAAGGATACGGTTTCTCTCTGGGCAAGGTGCATCATCACATGCATGTCATATGGTGCACACTTCCCAGGTGCTGAATATGTGATGCATTAACCTGTACAGGTTGGACTGTTTTAGGTGTCATAAGCACAGGTTCCACTCTTCATGGCCCTTTGACATTCCTTGTTTTTTACCTTTTTTATTTGCTTTTTAATTAGACTATTGCAAGATCTAAGAGCCTATAGACCGGTTCAACCTAATATTGTTTTTCTTTTTTTAAACACATTTTTAGGAGAAAAAAAGAAAAGAGGGGAAAAACACTTTGCATGGCAGGGTGACCTTGCTTAGCTGGCTTATTGCATGCTCTGAAGTCATCGCAGTTAATTGCATACAAGTATGGTTAAACTGGCCCTATGCTAAGCTACATTAAATGGTGAACGCCATACAAGACGGATTGCTCTCACCTCCCTGCGTGCTTGCTCTACAGTGTACAGCCAATTGCATTGGGTTTTTTTTTACCTCATAACCAAATTTATTGTAGCCTTCTACTGTAACCCCAATAATGTTGCTATTCTTAATATAATAAACAATTTGTAATGTGATATACTGTAGTTATAGCAATGACTGAGACAACAGGCTGAAAAACAAAGCCAGTGACAGGTGTGTTAGTGAACACGCACAAGCACACATGCGCAACTGGCCTGGCCCTCATCAAGTCACGTTTTTTTTTTACATACTCTCCTCCCCTCCTAGGTTGTCTAGTGATGAGTTGTGTTTGCTTGCTAGTTGCTAGCCTCTCATTCAAGTCTTATAAAGTATTCTGTATGTCGGTTCCTTATGTCAGATTCATTACAGCAGTACTGACATTAGTTTATTGAATGATGAGTGATTTTCCATGACCATTGCAAAACGTAGCATATTCGTCAAGTGGTACGAAAGTCAGCTTTTTACTTCCTGTTGGCAAAGTTTAAGGCTTACAGTCTAGGGGTTGGAATCCACGTGGTACACCCGACTTGCCGATTGTCTAATACGAACACAATCTGGGGAGGAAAGTCGATGTGGAATATGGGCAGAGGTGGACCCAGTCAGCGGGGAATGTTAAACTGGAGGAGGACGGAGGAGCTACGTCTTCCCGGTGGTGTTCCTCTCTGGCAACTGTGCCAGTAGGTACAAAAGTACGTCCTCCCTGTGGGGCTCATCTCTGGCAGGTATGCCAGTATAGACAAATCCACAGAGAGGTCCCCTGTGTGCAGCCATTGCCAGCGAAGTTTTTCCTGTAGATGGTGCCAACATAGCTGCCGTGTAATAAGTAATTCCTAATGTCCTACTACTACAGTGAATGTGGAAGTATGTTTGTCTGCTCACGTTACTCTTTTATCTGCTTTATACTAACACTAACTTTACAAAGATGCCTAGAACATCGGGACGTACCTGTGTAGTTTATGGCTGCTCAAACTGTACAGTAGTGGCAAAATTCAACTTTGGAGAGAAACGGACTGTCAAATTCGAGCACCCGCCCGAATTTCGTTGCGCATTAAGTAGTGTAATTATGGTAAAGGCTACTCAGTGGCCCCGCGGTGGCTCAGACGAGGCTGAGCAGCCTTTACCGTAATTACACTACTTAATGCGCAATGACATACGGGCGGGCGCTCGTATTTGACATTCAGTTTCTGAAGTTGAATTTTGCCACTACAGCCATAAACTACACAGTTTCGTCCTGATGTTCAAGGTGTTGAACTATATTATATATTAGCAGAGCTCCAATCGGTTAATATTCCAGCTTTTCACTGAGCGAGGGATTGTTTGATGCAATTCATGTATCACGTTTTAGTTAAGCACATGGTAGTGGTGATAGAGAACCCATCTGAAACCATGTAGAATGTCCATGGAACTTCAGCATTAAATTGGTACATTCTTAAATTGGAACAAAGCGGCAAACCTTAATATATTTTATTTATATGCCACCAATTTAAACTAAGTTTATTATCAACCACAATTTCAGTGCTGCTGAAGCAAAATGACATGCCGTGTTGATTAGGAATGGTCCTTGATTGGCTTGGGACAACCTGTTAATGTTCAATAAATAAATAGTGGACAAGACTGTGACCGAATGTTTGTCACACCAAGGTGGTCAGCTCGACTAATGGGGAGCTGAATGCTGATGATCCATTGGCTGCCCATTCCAACGCACCAATCACAGCTCAGGCAGAAGTTGAAGTGGTTGATGAAGCAAAGTAAGTCTCACACTGTCTTACATTGTGCTTTTTGCTGTGGTATTGTGGCAGCCCTTTCCCTCAACTCTGAGGGATTTCTGAACCGCACACTTGTACCAGTGTCTCTCTCATCAGATTTTAGAAAGTATTTTGGAGGTTTTAAATTAATGAGTTTTTAAAATGTTTCATGAAATGAAATGTTTGATCTTCCTGTATATTTACTCAATATTACATTGAACAGTGGTTCATCAACTTGTGGTGGAAAACGGTGAACCGGGGGTGGCCGGCGATCGCCACCCAGATAACGCCATTTAGCTCCATTCATGCAAACGTTTGATATGATGATTTGGCGCCTGTACTGCCAGTCTTTTTGATACCTAGTCAAACAAGTTCACGGTTGAAATAAGTGCTTGTAACGGAAAATGCTAATGTTGTAGCCAAAACCCTTTTCATTAATGTTGTGCATATTATGGAGGGATGACCTATAGAGGGAGAGGGAGAAAGGTTTCCATGGAAAATGTGTTTTTTGTATATTGTGTCTACATTCGTAGATTAAAAAATGGTTTCCTTTAAGTGATTTGTGTAAATGGTTACTTTTACGCTGTTGGGCTGAATCTAGACCTACTGTGTGTGTGTGTACCTGCTTTCCATCTAGATAAATCATTAAACAATGTAAGCTAATTAAGCACATTAGCCCTATGTATATATTCTCTATTATTTATTTGAGGTATTGGTTACCTTGACCTCCATGAACTGTGAATGGATCCTTATGGAATCATAATCACACACAGGAAGTAGAGTATCTGTGTTTCCAGTGTTTCCTCCTAGTAGATCTGCTCCGTCTGTGCCACGTGTACGTACGTGTGTGTGTGTGTTTGTTTGTTAGGTTAACGTTACATTACGTTTGCATGCATGTGTGGCATGAGGTCAGTCCCATCGTCTTGGTCTAGCTGTCTTGGTCTAGCTGAATTAATCTATCTTTTCTCTTTTATACTCTTTCCTCTCTTCTGTAGCTGCGTGAAAATGCTCAACCTTTGGTGAGTCCCTCTGCTAGTCCACATCAAACTCATGGGACATGGAGTGGACAGGCCTAGGCTGGGCCCCAGTGCTCACTAATAGTGCCATAGACACTGCCCACTGAAAAAACGCAGACTTCAGATCAGTAAATTTCAGAAGTCTGAACATGAAGCTGGTAGAGTGCATAAACAACCTTTTTGAAGTACTTCACATTATATAGGCGTATAATTATTATATTTATTCCTGATACAAACTACAAAAAGTACAAAACTCCACCTACAGTAAGCAGGTATCACCAACAACCCAAGTCCTGTTTTTGGTAGTTAACAAACATGACTTGTTGAGTCTCATTTACTTGAATTGCCAGCTCACGTGATTTCTTTTCTTCTTCTTAGCAATATGGAAAATGTGATTTAGTCAATGACTTACAATTGTGTATGTGTTGGCTCTGTTGCATGGTTCACCATTAGTCTCTCTATACATAATTTAATTAGAAATAGACAATCACTGTCCTATGTCTTGGTCTATAGCTGTTTGCCTGTCTTATGTACGTTTGTTTATAGTGGCTATTGAGGCTCACCATGTCCTGTGTTCTTTGTCTGCACCACTCAGGTTTTGTCCATACAAGCATAATTGCTTTCAACAGCTACTAGATGAGCTCCTCTGACATTTCACAAGTTGCTAATTGATGATAAAAAAACACCCCCACACTGGATAGTTGCCATTGAATGCCTGACTATTTTAATTCCTGGTTATTATCTGAAAATTGGTAATGGAATACTTGAACGGAACAACAAACTGTGCAGGTTGTTTTCTTCACCATTGTATTTTGCATTGTGTGAACACAGTTTGACTAGGATGTGCATAATGATACACTGCGTTTTTGAACAATAATGATGATGGCTCATAATAGTGGCAGATAAATTGGAACACAGGTAATGGTGGATGGCGATGCAGCCAACTTGTTCTTGGTGCTGAATGGTGGCTTTGCTAACAGCAGATGTATCTGTCAAACTTTTGGAAAGCTCAGAGAAAAACAGTTTAATATAGCATTTAAAAAATGTACTAGTATTGTTTAGGTTTTGTCTGTATAGCTAGCTCATCCTGTTCTCTCACTCTCTGCAGGTGCTGCTGCTTCTTCAAGCGGAAACGGAAGAAGAACACACCACGACATAAATGATTCTTCACAGCCTGAAACATTAAAAGTGTCTTGCTCAGCTGAATTGTGATTACAGAAATCAATAAGGTCCAATCCAGAAGAAAAGGGAGATGCCTGAAAGATAGGAGGACCTATGGAACTGGTTATTGGGATGTACACAAGATGCATAATTATGTGGTATTATGTGTCCTTTGATTAGAATCCTGTGAGTTTCATGGGAGTCTCATTAAATCTTTTCTTTTTTTCCCCCTCCATGATGCTTGGAATATTTAGCAGGCAAACAGGCCTGTTCGGGATCCTACATCTTGGCTTTTAGCTGACAAAAAGGAAGATTTGCATTTTTGTCATACTTAACCAAGCATTTGCACTTTTCTTTGCCTTCTCTGTTTATTTTCATTTATCCTTGGAATTACAAAAGATGTTTCCCTCTGGAAAGAACTTCAGCTACACCATGTTTTACTCACTTCTTTCCTTTGCTCACAGTCAGAAATGCAATCTCTCTGTTCCTATGTCAAGCCCCAATGGAGTGCAGTTTGCCTCTGGTATACTTTGCTAACTTGTTTTGGCACAACGCTCCCACATTATTTCTGGTGTTGAAGTGAATGTAAACCTGAACATGTGAGGAACCTAGAGTGTAACTGCCTGTATCTATTTAAACACTGAACATACGTCCAGGGAGCATGTCGGGGTGCATCATTATGTCACTAGACCCCTGCACTTTTTCCTCCAAAGGGGTCAGACATAGCACTGGGACATGGGCTGAGACCATGTGTTCTGCGTTTTCTCCAGGCTGTCTAAGCTGCCAGCACTCCCCGTAACCATAACTGTCAAAATACATTACAACGTCTTTGACTCACGAGTTTTGGTCCAGGTGGATTTTCATTGAGCAACAACTTTGACATTTGAAAGTTGGCTAAAGAAAATACTATTTATGCTATTTATCTCTTGATTTTCATCCTTGATTTTCTTACTAATTCTTAAACATACACACTGAATGTATGGACAGAAAAGCAAATGACTTTGGGACATTTACAGACTGTCAAGCCCATGGGAAGGAAACCACCAGAAAATAAAACTGACCAAACTAGGTGGACTTGGAGCTCTTCTAAAAGACATTTTCGACCTTAATCATGTGACGGCAACTAACAGACTTTATACATGGCTGGGGCGTATTACTTTGGAATAACGAGACAATGGTGCAATGTGCTTTTGAGAGCCAGTCTCCTTACACTACTGTCCAATGCCTTAACCCCCAACCACAACATCACAGCCAGTAGGGCATGGTGGCAGGATGAGGGTCTGCATAATGACACCCAATGTTTGGCACCATGTACCTGTACTTATAATGCTGAAGTTCATGGCCCCAGAGAATGATGCCAAATGAAACATTGGGTGGATCTAGGATCATGTTAATACAGTATGTGTCTACCCCTCTTAATGCAGTGCTGCGATGCATTCCACAATGTTTTAAAGAAATCAGCTGAACCCTGATCCTAGGTCACAGAAGCTGGACGAATACAGTGTGTGTACACTAGTTTTTTTTTAATTAAAATTGATTTATTATTTTATTCTTTATTTGTACATGCGTTATGGAGGACTGCCTTGAAATAAGTTCCCTTGATAATGTCACCTTTCCTATCCTCTTGATGCCTTCCCAGAGGTAATTCCATGCATGTTGTCTTAATTTTATTTGAATGTTTTGAGCAAATGTTTTTTCCTTTTGGTAATTTAATTATTTTTGTTTTCTTGCTAATGTGACTTTACAAATGTTTTGTTTTTCATTCCAAATGGCCATGGTTGTACAGGGAAAGTGAGGAAGACGAAGCTAAAAACCGTAACTGCACTACATTTGATTTCCCTGACAAGAACCCTGCCTCCCTGACCCTGTACTTGAGTGCGCATTACTTTATCTCATTGTTGCTGCCCCTCATACCTGTATGATAGGCCTTCATGCTGGGTGATTGGATTTTCTAACAAAATTGGGGGTTTTATCTTTTTATTTTTATCCTTTTGTGCCATGCGCCCCATACATGCATACACTCAACCTCTGAATCAACTCTCAGTGGACTGTTGCATTCTTTTTTTTGGTGCACCTGCTCAGCCACCTTGGATATTAGAGATACCTATGTTGTAGATGTTGCGAACTGGCTCTGTGAACCAGTAAATAAACCTGCTTGTTATGTGTAATAACACTGTATAGCTTTTGGTTTTTCCAACCCTGGTTACTCAAGTCAGTTGCTCTGGGGTCTAAGTTATTGTTTTATTGAAAGTACTTGAATATAAAAATCTATTGGATTTTTGTTTTGTTTGCTTTTGTCTTTATCAGTATGGTGATTCCAGAGATGGCATTTTAGGGAAATAATAGGAAAATAGGCTTTTTGAATGACCGGTATTCATTTCTTTAAGATGCCTTAGTGCCTCTTGACTGTATTGGGCATGAGTATTGTGCTTCTGGATGCTTGTGCTAGGTGGTGAGAATGACCAATTACCCTGAAGCAGTGGGATTTTCAGTAGGCCTACTTGCTCAGGGGAGTGGCAAGTAGACTACTTGCTGATTTGAGACTAAATTATTGATAACAGTAGAGCCTAGATTAAGTGAGTTAAACCCCCCCCCCCCCCCCTTTCCTATGCCAAACCTGTTTCTGTTGTGTCCATGTATGTGTTATTGGATACCTTGAAATGTACATCGCCAGTGTTCACAAGAACACCGCAAAGCTGTGTTCAGAATTGTTCTTCAGCATAGTCCGTGTGAACATGAAATAATCTACTTAATCTTGACATGTGGGAAAAAAATACTGTACCTCAAACTTGCAGTCATGATTTACATTTGGGTGGCTGTTAAACTGCAGCCTATCTGGTCTACTTAAATTAAGTCTCAGAAGTGATGGGTGTGATACAGTATCGGTTCAATAAATCATCTTTACAGAAAATGGTGCCATCTGCTGCCTACTGGTCCTCCCCAGCAAGGCTTCAGCGGCAATCATACAGCTGCATACCAGCTTCTTAAGAATATTCAAAGTATTCTTGTGTGGTGAGATGGATATCCAGACAATAGCCTTCAAAGTTCCCTTGAATTTCCTTATGCCATTCCCAAGACTACTAGCCCATGCCTTTACCTGTGCCAGGAAATTTTGAAGTTGAATGTTTTTCACCACCTCATTCTAACTTGTGTCCTTCATTTTTATTGTGTCCAGTGTCATTTTGAAAATCCTAGAATAGGATGGTTCAGTCCAGTGCTGGAAAGTGTTTGTGCTCTTAAATGGAAAGTGTTGAATGTGTTGCAGGAATATTGCAACTTAATATTTGTCTAATGGCTTCCCTCGGTTTTGTAATATATAAATACATCCATATGTGACTGGCCATCTTTGCCATTTACCTATAGCCATGGTCTGCTTTATCTGTTATGTCACAGTTGAGCCTATTGTTGAAATGATGGATATGTATTTACTTTTTCCTCTTTAGACCTCATCCAGACTGATATACGATTACTCGGCATAGTGTGTATCTGCATGGCTTGTCTGGAGATGACAATAGTCTGTGTAGTGAATATTATGGTGTTAGTCACCTGTGGGGCTAATACTGTTAGATCAATAAAGTGCAAGGGCTTCCAGTCCTCATGTAAAAAAGAAGACTTTTACCATCTTGTGACCACCACCACAGCATATTCCATTTCGGTTCTTATTTCTTATATAGTTACTATAAGTCAAACATTGCTTCTCTGTGCTCATTGTTTTTGTTTGACATTGGTCTTGTGTAATCCAGTTTCCTCTGTTATCCAGGAGTATATGGTTAATTTAGACTTTTATGCACAATGTGTCACTTGATGAAAATAACTTATTAGAATTAGTTATTGTCAAATAGCAGTCACTCAACTGCAAAATGTCCTTATGTCTTTTTGTCTAGCGACACGGTCGTGCACCTGAGTGTAAATTAAGCTTAAATCAAAGCAAAATATTAAACAAGGAGGAAATTAATGGCTTTGGTCTTGTTTGGGTTCTCTGGCACTTTTCCTTATTGCTGTACTGTAGTATACTGTCTTAGATTTACTGTATTATTTTTTTCTTTTCTTTTTTTTAGGGGGAAAGGTTTAGGGTGACTTTACTGCAATATTGTGATGAAATAATTTGAAATTGTAAAATTGTACAGAGGTTCACCATTGTAGTCTTTTTTTCTGTCTGATCCCATATAAAGGATTTATTATTTGAGTTTTCTGTCTTTTAAATTGTGGACAACAGAACTGTACAGCTCCAAGAGTTTATCCCTCCCCTCAGCATTTTTTCAGAGCTATGATTAAGACAAATCCTTAAACTGTAAATACATTGTGTTGAAATATGAATGTTACTTCCAAAAAATTATTTGAATGAGTTAACTTAGTCAAGGGCTTCAATTATGATGGAGCCTCTTTTTTGTTTTGTTTTTTAGCTGTGGAAAGGCAAATGTCCTTTTTATCTGAGATGCCTATTTGTTCCTCTTTGGATTCATATGAAAAATGTCACATGTGATCCTTACAAATTCACTTTTTATTCCCTCCTCACCTAAAGGGAAACTCCAGTTTGCACCCTTTTTTATGTAAAATAAAAAAACAAAAATCTCTTCACCTTTTTCTGTATGTGTGTTTTTGATACATTATTTTGTATTGATATTCAAACAGTGTTTCTAATGTTAGGTCCATTTAGCAAAGTAAAAGTTAAAATGGGATAATGTATATTAGCCTCATTCTTCACCAATCACCTACATCAGTGGTTCCCAAAGTGGGGTCCGGGGACCCCCAGGGGTCATTGATTAGTTCCAGGGGGTCCCCAGCTAAATTATAGTTTGGAACCAAATGGACCCTTATATGGGTCTGTAACTCTAAGACCCCTTTTCAGTTCTTTTTGGTTCTTAGTCCATGAGCAAGAGCTCCAAAATTGGAACGTTAATTATGTATTGAGTGGGCAAAACTATACCTATATTAATTTGTTTATAGATAGATAGATAGATAGATAGATCAATATAAGTAAATTAATATATGATAATCGTTCCACAGTAGTAGCGTTTTCATGTTTTCTATTTTTTGCATATTTTCCTATATAATGCCTCATTTGCATATTTAACAATTTCAAATTTGTAGTACAATAAATCATTGTCTTCATGTAAGTAATCAAGTGGGGAAGTTTCATGGTGATAACAATCTAATATAGGTATGGTTTTGTCCACTCAATTCATAACGTTCCAATTCCGGAGCTCTGGCTCATGGACTAAGAACCAAAAAGAACTGAACCGGTTCCCATTGGGAACCAACCGGTGGAAAAGGGGTCTGAGAGGGTCCATTTGGTTCCATTTGTACACTCTGACTCATAGTTAAATTAACATTGATTTTACAATATAAATTTGGGGTCCCAGAGATAGAAATGCCATTCAATGGGGGTCCGTACCGTAGACTAATGCATGTCAAACTGGGGGTCCTTGAAATTAAACAGGTTGAGAATCACTTCTAAAAATGTTCTCTTATGGGGGTCCCTGGCATAGGCTATGTTTTTAAATGGGGGTCCACGGGCTAATAAGTGTCAATTTGGGGGTCCTTGACATGAAAAGGTTTGGGAACCACTGACCCAGAGCCTTAGATATATGGCTCTGCAGTCTGCACTGACCTACAGTGCCAGATTGATCTATTTTTAGTAGCCTGAAATGTTCTTAACCTCAATGGTTGTTGGTTAATGTAGTCCTACTGTCAATGGTCTGTCACTCCACAGACCATGTCTCCTCCCTGGCCACTCCCACATTCCATTCCTTCACACTGCAGTCCCCTTCACTCACCTGTCTCCAACTCCCTCGTCAGCCCACCTGTGAACATTTTGCCAATTTACCTGCTCCCTATTTAACTGGACTGGACTGCACAAGTTCCTGGTTCTTGATTTTGTCTTCTTGAAAGGTTTGAGTTTTGGACTTTATGATTTACTGCCTGGTACTCGAGTTTTGCCTTTTTGGACTTCTTAGATCTATTTTGTATTTTTGAGTTGCTACTTTTTGTTTGTTACTGCCTTGGGCTTAAATAAATCATTGGATTTTGAATCTTGTTTGTGGCTCTGCATTTTTGGGTTCAGTCCTTATATACTCTAAGGTTCAGTCATCCTGCTTTCCTGACACCTACACCGGCCATGTTGAGGAGGACCAACACAGGCGTTTCAATTTGAACAGTCTGATGTAGAACTAATAAGTGTGTTGCATGATTAACTAATTTGTGACGATAATAAAATAAAAATCATGCAAACAATTTGTTCTATTTTTTTTAATGCCTACTTTTTTGGCAAATACAAAAGGTATTTCTGTTATTTGCACTTAAACCCACTGTTCTTTATACCCCCTAACCTAAAACAACACAACACAACAACGAGGTCAAAAGTGCATTAAGAGTGTAATTTGCCCAAAAAGTAAAAGTTACTGAAGTATTAATATACAGTTGCCGATCTCCACCGCTAGTCGGCGATGTTAAACTATGGGGACGTCTGTTTGGTCGTTCACTATATACTTCCGGGAACAACTTCCTTTTTTCTCTTCCACCAGTCCAAGCCAACATGGTGGGTATCCCTAGAAATATGTCACTTCACAATCCTTTTCAATCTTTATATTCTGGCAGGCCATCCAACGTATACAAGCATGGGTGTGCACATACGATGCGTTACCTTATCTGGCTGCTTTATTAACGACTCGTTTAGCCGATTCGAATGTCATATTTATTCCATTTTAACTTGGCCGGTGAAGTTGGGTGAACACTAGAACACCGAAGAGACTTGGGACACATTCAAGCGTCGGAACTTCGGAAGCCATAAACCTGTACTGACGATTTAGAGTTGAAGAACGTATGTTAAGCAAGATGACCACCAACCTGTATGGCTCAGTCGCGAAACATGTTTACTGGCCTGTCTGGTAATATATATTTATCTTGTAACTGTCAAGACGTTCACTAATGTTAGCCCTCTTGGTTAGCATGTAGCCTTGATACAAGACAAGTATACCGTCTTCTTGACCCAAGGCTAGGTTAGCATGTTGGCCCTCAGATGGTGCCATAAGTAAAAGCTGTTAATGGGATTTTTATTGGGTACAGTATTTCACTCCATGATTTGTCCTGCTTGTCAGCAGTGAGTGATGTGATGTGAATCGGATCAGTTAATGAACCTGTGCAGTTTCGTTTGGTTCCCCCCTCTAGGCTAGCAGTGGTTCTCAAAGTTGGAGATAGATTGACATTTCTATTTCACTATGTAAATTGTAGAATAGGTACATTTCAAATGAAAGCACAAGTCAATACAAAAACTGCTACTTTGTGGACGAAACCATGATAAACCACTAAGACTTGTTTACCACAGGGTCCACCATTTTCAATTTATTGGAACAGAGTCCTGGGACCCTCAGGATTCATCGGAGGGGGTTCCATATGGACCCTCCATCAAGTCTGTAAATCTGAGTGTATGAGTACACTTTTGCGGGTCCATTCAATTAAAAGGTTTGACAACCACTGCCCTAAAGAAATTGGTTTGCATGTAGTATGCATGCCCTGCTTGTCAAGGTTTTTACGAAATGAGGTCCGGAAAGATCCCCATTAAACATGAGCAACTGTCATTTTTCCAATTACTGTAATTTGACATGAAACATATGATATTGGCTGATAATGTTGTACTTGCCCTCAGGGTCGTGTCAGGACCAAGACCATTAAGAAGGCGGCCAGGGTCATTATTGAGAAGTATTACACGCGGCTTGGAAATGACTTCCACACCAACAAGAGAGTGTGCGAGGAGATTGCCATCATCCCCAGCAAACCACTGCGCAACAAGATTGCTGGGTAAATATCTCTCTGATTTACTATATGGTCTGACGTCTGAACACGGCATAGCTGTAGTAGCATAATTTGTTTTTCTGTCACTGACCAAACAGGAGGTTTGTGGCAATATTCTCTGTAAGATTACATAGAGAATCAGATGATACTCCACTGTACATGTGCGCCTTGTGTGGACTGTTGAATATAGCCTACCGGCCGCTAAAGCCAGCCAATGACAAATGAGAAGTCACCCGTTTCTCTGCTACCCATTATATCGTATCGATATTTGGCAACAATTTTGAGATATGAAATTTTGTCTATACTCTTCTGAAGTTAAGTCTTCTTTTGCCACAGTAATGTTGTTTTTTGTTTCTTTTGAGGTATTAAAAAGCTCTTACAAGGCATTACATTTGTACTTAAGAAGTGTGCAGATGCCCTGGTCCCAAGGCTGTAACTTGCCAGTCCATCAGCAGTCCTCAGAGAAATACTGGCTTTAAAGTTAAAGTAGCTCAAACACACCTGCATTGTCAGCTTGTTCAGTTCAAAAATCCCTCCACCTGCTGAGAATCTTGGTGTCTTGACTTGGTGTCTTGAAGAAAAATGTTATGTAAATTACTAGTATTTAAAGAGTTTTAAAGGGAACTAGAAAAAGTGCCCTTCTGGGCACAGGTCTCCACCAGGAGGATAGGAGTGTGTGTGATGTTTGGCAAAATGTTTAGGAGTGATATAAACATGTTTGTTTGTTTTTTGCAACAATTTTCTTCATTTTGTTGAGGAAATGCAGAGCCAGATCACTCATAGCATCTCTGAGGATAGAATTCTGGATGAGCAGGACATGTGCAGCATTTTGTACAAAACGGGCCACTCCTGAAGACTTTGGAAGGCAATCTTAGCCAATCAGTGTAGAATCTGAGAAATCAAACAGACTCGTCTTGATCACATGACTACAGAGATCATGTATACCGATTTGCATGAGATTTGGATGAAATCTGTGCGACTAATATAAACAATGTGTTTTGCAGAAATCGGCCTCATGGTGGCGCTATAACCGGCAGATGTGGAGGGATGCAGGGAAAATGTTTCCCATGGCCTCTAGGGAGTGCGCATACAAAGTTGTACACAGATTGATGCAGTTATAGGTAAAAACAGGAATTGCCCTGTTATAGCGCCACCATGAGGCTGGTTTGGAAAATAAATTGTGTCATGTCGTCCTCAGCCTAGTGGAAATGTGCGTGTATAATTTCACGGAAATTGCACACTGTGTTTGTGATTTGTGGCATTTTGTTCAAAACAGACCAATCATGTGAGCTTTGGAAGCGAATCTTAGCCAATCAGGAAGGAAGATGGGAAATGGTGCAGATCCGTGTTGATCACATGACTATGGAGATAGTGTATACCGAATTGTGTGATGTATGGATAAAATGTGTATGAGTAATCTACAGAAATGTGTTTTGTCTAAATCGGCCTCATGGTGGCGCTATAACAGGCCGTTGAGGAATATTTGGGGCAGAGGTTCGTCGTTGGCATCCAGAGAGTGTGTGTGCGCAAAGTTTGGCATGGATCGGGCCAACGGTGCCGGAGATTAGCTGGTAACAGACGGACGGAAGGAAGGACGGACGGACGCACACACACACACACACACGGACGGAGTGCAAAACATACTCTCTCCCCATGCCTTCGGCCTGGTGGAGACAACTAACCAGCCATTAGAAAACTCAATGGAGAGGTGAAAACTGGAGGAAAGACTCTTTCAGAGTAATAAGGTGTGTGTGTGTGTGTGTGTGTGTGTGTGTGTGTGTGTGTGTGTGTGTGTGTGTGTGTGTCAGTTATGTCACTCATCTGATGAAGCGCATCCAGAGGGGCCCAGTGCGAGGCATCTCCATCAAGCTCCAAGAAGAGGAGAGAGAGCGAAGGGATAACTATGTCCCAGAGGTCTGTATCTAAGCAGATGGAAAAAATTTGTGTTTCAGCCCAAACTGCTTATCTCCACTTACCAGTGATCATGTTTGAAGAGGTGCTACATTTTCTTAGGTCTGGATGTTCTAAGGCATCTTGAAAATTATATCTGGGCATCCACAAATGGTTCTTTTAAACGTCTGCAAAATGAGTTTGGAAAATACCAGTAACATTCTCTCCACAGTTAGATTTTTGTATAGCACCAGCAGATTAATCTAAATTATGACCTGTGGTGAGACTGTTAATAGGGAGAAAGACTTTGATATCATCCTTTTTGGCTGTTTTTACTAAATGAGAAGCTCTGAAATGCCTGAAAAATCTCAAATAAGTGTCTTGTTTGTATGTAGCAGATGAGAAGGCTATGAGATGAGTTAAACTACTTTAATCTTGTTTTGCCAGGTTTCTGCTCTAGACCAGGAGCTCATTGAGGTTGATCCAGACACCAAGGAGATGTTGAAGTTGCTGGTAAGCGTGGAACTATCTTGTTTGGCTTTCTCACTAGTTACATTTGGGATCTAATGATCCGCAACATGGATAGAAACGGTCATCTTTATACAGACCAGAAGCGTTATTCTAGAATAATACTTTGTCTGGGTTACTTTTGAGTGTTGACGCAGATGCACTCTGTTTTATCAAGTCTAGCAACACAGCCACTGACTTGACTAGGAGATTTCTGAGCACTTTGTGCTTCCGTTGGTTAACACGTTTCATTGAGATGGTGTTTTCCTTTTCCAGCAGCAATTGGCAGTAACCACACAGTGCCAAAACTACTAGTAACTGGTGTACTGACCATGGTATTAGTATGCTTGACTGAACAGTCAAATTGGTCTGACCTAAACCCAGTGGCGTAACATAATGGTGATAGGCCCCGGTGCAAATATTTTGTTTAGCGTTTGAGCAGATCCACATGGGCACACTCGAGGACGCACGTTTTCAGCCGAGAAAATGGAATCACCGTGGCTCATTTTGGTGCCCCCGGACCCCTGCACTGTGTGGGCCCCGATGCACTGCACCGGTTGCACCGTGGATATTTACGCCACTGCCTAATCCCCATAGAGAATCTATCTTGTATTGTCAAGAAGAAGATGATAGACACCAGACCATAATACAGATGAGCTTAAGGCTGCTATCAAAGCAAATCCTTTTTGAGTGGTCTATATTTGTCACATTACAGCATATGCAATTGAGACCATTAAATATCCCTGTTTGTCTAAATGCTAGTCATAATAATTGTCCGCCTATGATGACTTGTGTATGACTGTATATAAGACGTTAACTCTAGAATATGTTTTTGTCCTAGGACTTTGGTGGCCTTTCCAACCTTCAAGTCACCCAGCCAACTATTGGAATGAACTTCAAAACACCCAGAGGAGTCTAGAAACATGTGAAAAATAAAGAAAGGTGTTTTTAAGTGATTTTGTTGACTTTTTTTGTGTTTGTATGTGCAATCAGTAGTTTCAAAATCAAGGAGACGGGTCGCACATCGCGACCCATCTCCTTGATTTTGATATGTTTTGAACGGGTGGCGCACCTATAGTCAGAGCGCGGTGGTCATATGAAGTTCAATCAGTAGTTTCTCCATAAAGAATGGTGACTAGTTAAAAGTATAACATACTGTTTTTAAGCACTGCACAAAATGTGCGCTAGTATGTTCTGTACAATGTCACTTCACTGGTTTTTACATTTTACTATCTTATAGTGAATTTTATACAACTGTACTGGTGTTAAGCGATTATGGTCAATCCCCTCTTGTGAGTTCTACAGTAGAACATGAAACCAATTGACCAATGCCCATCCTATTGATGCATGGTATAAAAAAGGCATTCATTTTTAGTAGGCCAAAAATAATGCTTTGAACCTAAAGGTTTTTGTGTGGAATTATTACTAAATGCTGCCTCAGGCTGTTTTGTTAACTATGGGAGCAGTTAACAAATCTGTTCCAAATGACCTAAGGGTCTGGTTTGTGTCAAAAGAAATTCGGAGTGTTTTCTTTTGCTCAAACAAGTGATTTAAAGACACTGTCTAGGGGGGGGGGGGTCATATTGGGATTAACATGGTAAACAAGTGATTTACAGTTAAATAAAATGCCATGTTACTAAAAATAACTACTGAAAATGGGATTTAGGGTGGTGGTATAGGAAACGCCATGGTCACCACATCGACGGTCCTAGGTTCATTTAGGTGGAGCAAGAAGCGACAACATTTCTAGCAGCATAAAAATAATACAAATCCAATATCAACAAATGTAAAAAAATATAGTATTAACATGGTAAACAAGTGATTTACAGTTAAATAAAATGCCACGTTACTAAAAATAACTACTGAAAATGGGATTTAGGGTGGTGGTATAGGAAACGCCATGGTCACCACATCGACGGTCCTAGGTTCATTTAGGTGGAGCAAGAAGCGACAACATTTCTAGCAGCATAAAAATAATACAAATCCAATATCAACAAATGTAAAAAAATATAGTAGGGGGAAAAGGGGGGTGGGGTGGATGTCACTTTTCTATGGGAGAAGTGAGATTTACCTCCCCATTTGGCCTCCTGAAAGGTAGATTTTCAGCCCTGTTTTGAAGGGGGCCAGTGATCCACAATTTAAGGGATGGTGACGGCATTCCAGTTTCAACACAGTGCTGTGTTAAGTTAATTTACCCATGTTTGATGCTACCACATGTTAAATTGTCGCTCCCTCTAGTATTGTGACTGTCACTTTCGTTATGTAATTAGTCAGATGAGGGTGAGGGCATAGCCCCTATTTTGAAAGATAATCCCATTGTTTAAACCTGTCTTCTACCCTGAGTCATCCTAGGCTAGCAAAATGTGTTGGAAAAAGCTGGGTCATCATTTCTACTGTGTAAGTGATCTGTGTGAACAGCAGTGTTCATTTCGTCGACTAAAATAGACGAAAAATGTTAGTCCTAACCTTTTGCACTGTCATGGGCCATGGCTCAATGGTCCAGGCACTTTGGCTGGTAATCCAGTCTGGCAGTGTGCCGCGGGTTCGACCCCCGATCCCGACGGCCTTTACTGCATGTCTTCCCCCCATCTCTCTCCCCATTTCCTGTCAGCCTACTGTCTGTCCCTCCATAAAAAATATAAAATAAAGGCGAAAGCCACAAAAAAATGTAAAAAAAAACTAGCAAACTAACAAAAACTAGACAAATGTTTGGGACTAACTAGTGGAGAAGAGATCCAGTAGATCTGTTCTCTGAAAATAACATCTATCTGCAAAAAATACATTTTTTGTCAACAAAATCAACTGTAGATTTTAGTTGACTAAAATTGCATGAAATTTTGTCGACTAAAACTTTTCAGATGACCAATATGACCAAAACTAAATTAGATTTTATTCAAAAGACTAAACTAAATCAAAATATCAGAATTGTCAGAATTAACACTGGTGAACAGTAGCCTTCATTTCAGTAAATTAAACATTAAAAAAGAAAGCAGTGAAGAAACCTGATATATTTAGGCTTAGCCTTAGATTATTTCACAACAAACTCAATATTTACAATTTATAAAATGTTGACACTCATACATCCATTGTCTATTGACTTGCTACAAGGATCCTGCAGTTCTGGTACTCACCAAACTGCAGGCTAGATTAGATGGGGAATGAGTGCATCCTAACGTCCACACCCTTTCTAGTGTCCAATGGAGTGCGCCAGGGGGGAATTCTGTCGCCAATACTCTCTAATTTGTACATGGATGACTTATCTAAACAGTTAAATAGTAAAACTGTTTGCATGGTTGGGGATTCATTTATTAATCATATAATCTAACTATGCAGAATTAGTTGTACTGTCACCAGTGCTGGTTTACAGCAGATACTCAGGGTCTGCTCAAAATACAGCTTATTTGATATAAAGTTCAACTCTAAAAAGAGTGTGGTTATGATCACAAGAACAAAGGATGACCAGAAGCTCACCTTTCCCTCTTTCTCATTGGCAGGTGAAGTTACTAGAGCATTGGTTCCCAACCTTTTTATACTGATCAAGTACCACCTCAGAAAATATTTGGCATGCACCACCATAACTGAATGTAAAAAATAAATAAATGCCTGGGTCCTACTCTACTGCACTCTACTCTACTGCACTCTACTCTACTGTACTGTACTGTACTCTACTGCACTCTACTCTACTGCACTCTACTGTACTGTACTCTACTGCACTCTACGCTACTCTACTGCACTCTACTGCACTCTACTGCACTATACTGTACTGCACTCTACTCTACTGCACTCTACGCTACTCTACTGCACTCTACTGTACTGCACTCTACTCTACTGCACTCTACGCTACTCTACTGCACTCTACTCTACTGCACTCTACTGCACTATACTGTACTGCACTCTACGCTACTCTACTGCACTCTACTCTACTTTACTCTACTGCACTCCTCTGTACTGTACTCCTCTGTACTGTACTGTACTGTGCTGTACTGTACTCCTCTGTACTGTACTCCTCTCTACTGTACTGTACTGTACTCCTCTGTACTGTACTCCTCTGTACTGTGCTGTACTCCTCTCTACTGTACTGTGCTGTACTCCTCTGTACTGTGCTGTACTCCTCTGTACTGTGCTGTACTCCTCTCTACTGTACTGTACTGTACTCCTCTGTACTGTACTGTGCTGTACTCCTCTCTACTGTACTGTACTGTACTCCTCTGTACTGTACTCCTCTCTACTGTACTGTACTGTACTCCTCTGTACTGTACTCCTCTGTACTGTGCTGTACTCCTCTCTACTGTACTGTGCTGTACTTCTCTGTACTGTGCTGTACTCCTCTCTACTGTACTGTACTGTACTCCTCTGTACTGTACTCCTCTGTACTGTGCTGTACTCCTCTCTACTGTACTGTGCTGTACTTCTCTGTACTGTGCTGTACTCCTCTCTACTGTACTGTGCTGTACTCCTCTCTACTGTACTGTGCTGTACTCCTCTCTACTGTACTGTGCTGTACTCCTCTCTACTGTACTGTGCTGTACTCCTCTGTACTGTACTGTACTGTACTGTACTGTACTGTACTGTACTGTACTGTACTGTACTGTACTGTACTGTACTGTACTGCACTCCTCTGTACTGTACTGCACTCCTCTCTACTGTACTGTACTGTGCTGT
The DNA here is from genome assembly GCF_951216825.1 of Electrona antarctica. Taxonomy (NCBI): domain Eukaryota; kingdom Metazoa; phylum Chordata; class Actinopteri; order Myctophiformes; family Myctophidae; genus Electrona; species Electrona antarctica. The sequence continues at coordinate 31,109,203 of NC_136808.1, forward strand.
GCTGTGCTGTTCTGTGCTATTGTCCTCTAGTCTGTACTGTACTGTACTGTACTGTACTGTACTGTACTGCACTGCGCTGTTCTCCTCTGTAGTCTGTACTGTACTGTAGTCCTCTGTACTGTACTGTACTGTACTGTACTCCACTGTACTGTACTGTACTGTACTGTACTGTGCTGTTCTGTGCTATTGTCCTCTGTAGTCTGTACTGTACTGGACTGTGCTGTTCTCCTCTGTAGTCTGTACTGTACTTACTGCACTGTGCTGTGCTGTGCTGTACCATAATGTACCGTATTGTAGCATACTGTGCCGTACGGTATCATACTGAACTGTGCCATACTGTATGGTACTGTACGGTACTGGACCATACTGTACTGTACTCTACTGTACTGTACAATACTGTCCCATACTGTACCGTACTGAACTCTACTGTAGCCTACTCACTGTACCGTACTGTACCGAACCGTGCCATACTGTACAACATGGCTCCTCTGAGAACCATGACGGACACGCTACACCAGGCTTTTCTCGCACGTTTCTCGCGCGTGTTGTCCCGCGTGTGCGTTTAATTTAGGTCCAAACGGGGGCCGCGTGTTTAGGGTAAACGCGTGAGAAAAGCCTGGTGTAGCTTGGCCGTCAGGGTCAAAACCCGCTCGGAGCCATGGATGAATTCGGACATACTGACTGCAACGAATGCCAGAGACAAAATATGCTCTGAATTTCTAAAATGCAAGTCAAAGCTTGCCAAGCGCTTCGACAGGTATCTCCAAGCTCAGCTGGACAACCTAAAAACCCAACGAAACAGGCTAAGAAATATTGTTACTGCCATGACCAAATCCGCCAAAAGTAACTTTATTAATAATAAAGCTGAGGGAAACAAAAACAATCCTCGAGAGCTCTGGAAGCTACTCAACAACCAACTAGGCTGCGGTCAGAAACTGAAAACCAGGTTTTCAAACATAAACATTAAAGCGAACAACACTCTCATCACTGACAAGCTTGATGTGGCCAACTACTTGAACATCTTCTTTACAAACATAGCAACAACGCTGGTTAACAATCTGCCCTCCCACTCTGGGCTCTTTGGTGTAGAGCACATTAAAACCTTCTACAGAAACCTAGGTGTTTGTAAAGACGATTTCAAACTAGTTATGGTAACAACTGATGAGGTACTTAAGAAACTGAGTGCCCTCCAACCCCACAAGGCCACTGGCCATGACAATATTCCCTCCAAATTTCTCAGAGACTCAGCCATCTCTATAGCTCCAATCATCACCCACATAGTAAACCTCTCCATCAAACAGGGACAGGTCCCCCTAGATTTCAAACTGGCCAAAGTAACCCCCCTGCACAAGAAAGGGAGTAAATTAGACCCCGGCAACTACCGCCCTATTTCTATTCTAAGCTCCATCTCGAAAGTGATGGAAAAAATAGTCTATGAACAGGTTGAAAAGTATCTTGCCACTAATAAATTATTGTACGAGTTCCAATCTGGCTTCAGAACATCCCACTCCACTGACACATGCCTTCTCTATTTGAGCGACCACATCAAACAAGAGGTGGATGCTGGCAAATATTGCGGCATGGTCATGCTGGACCTCCAAAAGGCTTTTGACACCGTGAACCACTCCATACTGGTTAACAAGCTAAAAGCAATTGGTTTCGATAGCACATCAGTGAGCCAGTGGCGCCTGAGCCATTGAGCAAACGGAGCAGCTGCTCCAGCAGATTAAAATGAGGGGGTGCATTGCGCCCCCAGAAAAGCGCACGAAGAGAGAGAGAGAGAGAGGGGGGGGGGGGGGGGGGGGGAGGAGGAGAGAGTGTTTGTCTATGTGTGTGTGTGAGCGCGGCACGCGCAGAGAGAGAGAGGGGGAGAGGGAGAGGGGTGCTGCGTGTTAAAAAATAAATAGGCTACTAGTTCGCGCATTGCATCCATTTCCAATAATGCCCGGCTTGCCCGCCTGTGTGAATCACTTACTTTGTGCTTGCTGCTCGTTTTCAGAAGAATTAATCCAAGGTTTGTCATATTATGTTTTAAAGTAGGCATAAACTTTAGCTGGTCAGTCAGTGTGTGCAGACTCAGAGAGAGAAGCAGCACTGCTCTGCTGATTAAATTGATATGACCTAGATATGTCATATGCGCATCTGACTGGCAAGATAATTAGTTATTTGGCAACACCTGTGTGAAATACCAGAATAAGCGTTTTCTTTTTTTTGGTGGCCATCTACAGGCCGGCCATGTGTACTACAGCTGGAAGTTTGTTCCACAGCTGTGGAATTGAGATCCTTTTTTTTTTAACTCATATAATCTGCTATGATTTCTTAAATTATTATTCATGACATGAATGTGCAGTAGCCTACCAATGCTTGTTAGCCCTGCAGTTAACCATGTGGGTATTTTTAAACAAGGTCAGTAGTGACTTCTTAGTAGTGGCTAAATCTAGTCTAAATCTATGCTCCCCCACCTGGAAACAAAGTTAGGCGCCCCTGCAGTGAGCTGGATGCAATCCTTCCTGGAGGGGAGAGAACAGATGGTGGAAGTGAACGGAACACTGTCCCCCCCCCCTCCCAGTGAGCTGTGGCGTTCCACAAGGAAGCATACTAGGGACTCTACTGTTCCTAATATATGTAAACGACATGACTTCAGCTTGTGACTGCAACTTGTTCCTGTTCGCAGATGACTCGGCACTGCTGGTCTCGGACAGGGACAAACTGCAGGTTGAAAATGCCCTCAGCTCTGAACTCGGTAGAATCTGCACCTGGCTCGCTGATAACAAACTATCTTTACACCTGGGAAAAACTGAATACATTCTCTTTGGATCTAATAGTAATCTCAGCAAGGCAAATGGCTTCTTGGTTAGAGTGGTGACAATGTTATCACACGTAAAGATGAAATTACCTACCTAGGTTCCATCCTGGAGGCTAATCTTTCCGGTGATAAAATGGCCACCAACGTAATCAAAAAAGTCAACCAAAGAACAAGATTCCTTTACAGGATCTCCTCACTGGTCGACAAAAACACTTTAGACCAGTGACCTTAACAGGAGCCCTCGTACAAGGCTTCTTTGACTATGCATGCACCTCCTGGTACCACAGCACCTCAAAGGCCCTTAAAACTAGGCTCCAGACTTCCCAAAACAAACTGGTCAGGCTCCTACTTGGCCTCACCCCCCGAACCCACCTCACCCCTGCCCACTTTGACAGACTGGCATGGCTTAGGGTCGACGACAGAGTACAGCATCTTGCAATGGGTCTGGTCCACAAGATTCGATACTCCACCAAGATACCCATGTACCTGTCTAGATACTTCCTTAATGTTAACGAAGTCCACACCCACAACACCAGAGGGAGTGCAACGAACCATGTACAACCCAGATTCGGCACAAACAAGGGACTAAATTATTTTCGCTCCTATGCCACCAAAATGTGGAACGCCCTACCAACAGTCATTAAGACATGCAAATCCCTTGACTCCTTCAAAACCGCTCTCAAAGGGCACCTACGGATGGCTGCAATTCGAAACTGGCCCCCGTAAAATCTGAATCCCTATAGAGAAGTGTCTATTTGTACGTCTCTAAATGTTTTGATGAATTGAACATGGTGGACCCTGTTGTAAACAAGTGTAATGCTTAATTGGGTCGTCCACTCACAGTTAACAGCCTTTGTATTGAGTTTGTGCTTGAAATGTACTGTAATTCTGCAAACTGTTAATACAATTTTCAATCAATCAATCAATACTGTGCCATACTGTACTGTAGCAAACTGTACAGTACTGTACTGTGCTGTGCCTTCCCATACTGTACAGTACTGTGCTGTCCCCTAGTGTATATGGCTTTACTGTTCCATACTGTACCGTACTGTAGCATACTGTGCTGTACCGTACTGCTGCGCCTTTGTGTGTGTGTGTGTGTGTGTGTGTGTGTGTGTGTGTGTGTGTGTGTGTGTGTGTGTGTGTGTGTGTGTGTGTGTGTGTGTGTGTGTGTGTGTGTGTGTGTGCGTGTGTGTGTGTGTGTGAGCAGTGGAAAGGGGAGGGGGCGGGGAGTGTGTCTGACAAAAGTAATATTTGTAAAGTAAATATGGCAATTGTGGGGAAGTGATGTAGTGCATCTGGATTCGGGTGGCGTGCAGGATTTTTTTGTGCATGGAGAGATGTGTGCTGACGGAGTGGTTTGGTAGGAGAAGGAGAACGGATAAACGGCCATGTGCTTGTGTACCCCCTTGCCATTAGGGTAGAAGGATGGGCAAGTCAACATGCTAGCACGGAAATTTCACATGTGCACAGTCATAGCACTTTTTGAGGGGCGCTAGCCTATTATTCAGCTATAGTGTAGATTTTCGTCTTACACAAACATTAAATTCCCATTGACAATGAATGGAGAATTCACGTCATATGTAGACGAGCAAATCAACTATTTTTGTCCTACACAAAGTTCCCATTGACAATGAATGGATGATGTACGATGACAAGAGCTTGATATGATAAGAGCACTTCACACGGGTGTGATTTTAAAAACGTATTGCACTCCAATATACAGCTCACTTGTGGTGCCGTTATAGCAGTCAGTGCTAAACTGAAAAAGCCTCAGGTGTCATATAATGCTTTTCAAAATTTCCTGGAACTCCCAAGATGGACCAGTCAAGTGAAATACTTAGTAATGTCAGACTAGTAATGTCATGCATGCATGAGGAATTTTATGTTTAGATGTATGTGTAGACCGAAGGAGTCAAAGAATGTATTATGGCCTTAACAGGGTATGGACGTTATGGATTGAAAATAGTCTGTTACCTCGGCTATCTATGTGTTTTTATTGTCGGAATTGTTTTGTTTTTGTATATTGACCTATTGTGTAAAGTGTATCATCAAAACGCTTTACGCTTTAATACATTTCACAACAATAATAAATCCACAACTGAAATCAGCAGTAACTAAACGCAACCCCATGCTTTGTTGAGTGTGCGTATACAATCTAAGTAGTAGTGCACAGTAAGCATATTTGAGATGTGTTGTTTTCCTGTGCGGCCATCCTCCCCATCTTATCTGTGTCTGTCTATGTGTTTCCTCCCTAGAGGTACTCCATTTAGAATTATTTCTCTCCACAAACATGCTGCTTGTTTGTACTTGTTTCCCATAAAAAATAAGTACAGTACAGTAGTAGGATAGGGGTAATGTTTTATTTTATTTATAAAAATAAAAAAAATGAACAAGTTTGCAAATTGTACCATGGTACGCCCCAAGGACTTGTGACCAGTGGTCCTGTGTATGGTCCTGTGAATTCAATTCATCAAGACAACAGTCAGGCTCAGGGCAAGGAGATATCGAATAAATGTATGATGCATAGTCCGCAAAGTTTGTTATAAGGTTTGTACGTGTGTGCACGTCGTGCGCGCATGGGTAGGTGTTCCTTTTCATGTTCAGGCACACTCAACTACAGGCTTCTGGGGGGCAAGATATAACAGACAGTATGTATATGTGACCACATCAATTTGTACACTCACTGGCATATGTCAAATGTGTTGAAAACAGTTACATCCTTGACACCTCAACTTGCAAGTCGATGGCACATTCCATTCAAAGACTGCTTCTTAGCAGGCCAAGTCTAATTGCATATCTGTTCTTTACACAGTAAGGTAGGGTGACCAGATCCAAACTGTTCATTTGAGGGACAGAAGTATGTTGTCGATTAAATAATCGTCCAAAGATGAAGGAATGACAAAGTTCTTCAGGGTGAAGTATTGAGAATTTATTAAGAAGATTCAGCAGAGTAACAACATACAGAGAGTGAGGAACAGGCCTCCTTGCCTGTTCCAGCAGCCCCTCCGGACGCAAGCCTCCTCAACCCTATTCTCAGACAGTCCTTATAGTCTTGTCTTAACAGAGATGCTATACAAAATGTTCATATAAGGATCTGCGCTAAAGATAAGGGTGACACACAAATAAGTATACCTTTGCTGACAGCATGGAGGAGTCAAGTCAGCTGTTAGATTGACAGCTGCATGAATTAGACTGAGCACATTGGTGAGCAAAGAGACTTAATGGAGGGAAGATAAATACACAATAATGCATATATTTGGCACTGTAGTTGGCATTCTAAAATCCCCATTACAAGTATCACTTGTGTGGGACAGGGGGTACGGGACGTAGTTAGTAACTTATTACTTAAATGCCTTGATGTTATATTCGACCATAGGCCTAATGATGCCTCTGATGTCTCACATTTTGTTTTAAATTTTAAATTTTAGTCATGGGTTGTATCTGGCCGACTTGGTACTGTAGCCTAGAGAGGATATTTCTCATTATTTTAACAGGCTTAAAAACACATCTAGCAGGGAAAGAGAGAATGAGCTTTACAACAGAAAGCCAACCATTAGGGCATTTGTGCCTGCCAGTAACAATGTGGAACAGGGTCTCTCAATTTGTGGGATAGCTAAAAAGTCAGAGGGACTGTTCCAAGGGGGGACATCTGGTCACCCTAGTGCCATTTTTTACATGTGTAAATGGAGGCCCTTTTAATATTTAGTATTAAAAGGGCCTCCATTTACACATGTTAAAAATGGCACTTGCATGTCGACTTGTGCATGCAGTGTTAATATATATGATAGAGACTAAATGGTTAAGGATCATGCTAAGGAGCGGTCCAACATCCTTTAACATTGTGTCCTGTTATAGTTTTAATTTGTTTGTTCTCCAGAGTTCCAATCTCTACTTATAACAAACCAAATAATCAAATATTAGATCAAGATTTAGAATTAGTTAGACATCTTTATCTAACTTATTTAAGAAATAAATGAAACTAATGCTTTAAAATAATGTGACAGTAAAGTGATGTTCAATAACTTGTAGTAAGGCCTACTCAAGTCACTCCATGCAGGTGTTACGCCAAACTCTGTGACCCATTCAAAAAAGATTCTCCCATGTTTACTGTGAACAAAATGAGGAAATGATTGATTGATCAATTGATTGATTGAAAATTAAATGAATGAATGATGCACAGTCTGCAAAGTTTGTTAAGATGTTTGCGTGCCATGTGTTCCTTTTCATGTTCAGACACACTCAACAACAGGCTATAGTTCAATTGATTGAATTACTAGTACAATTGATTGATTTAAAATTGAATCAATCAATTTGTAGAGAAAAAGCAAAGACTTGTTTACATAAGGGTCCTCCATTTTAAATTCATCACTACATTTAGATACATACAAATAATAAATATACACATACACATAGGGATTCACATTTCTTAGCTGTTGGTAGGGCGTTCCACATTTTAGTGGCATAGGAGCACGAACTAAAAAAACATTGCATGGATGCACCTGGGACGTATCCTCAGTGATGTATCCCAAGGTGCTCGGGGTTTCGGGTCTCACACAATCCGCTGCTTCAGAACTACTACGGCCATAGCCACTGACATCATCACATTTGTAATGTGACGGATATGGCCGTTTTGAGCCCAATGAGTGTTTTTCGTGCAAAACTAATGCTTGGAATGGATTCAGCATCATGACAACCCCCTAGTTTGACACGTCACACGCTACATAAAGCATGATTAAATTTGGAGAAAAAAATTGCCTTCTATAGGTTGTTAATGCTATGGTCACATATTATGCCAATTATGAAAATTGCTCAACATATACAAGTTAGCATCCGGCAGTTTCTACATGCTGGGGAGTGGGGACCCATACTCAACATTTCTAACATCAAACTTTGGTGTACTCAACATGCCTGGGTTCACATTCTGGCAAGCAGTATTGATACTTTGATTGATAGTTTTACTTAAAAATGTGAGTAGGCTACTTTTTCCACTACTGATCATATCCCGCTGGAGTCTCAGAATTCGATAGAGGCAACCAACTTCGGTGTAGCGCTCCGCACCGGCGTCACGTGACAGCCATTGGTCTCTGGCAGCCAGTTGTTGTTTGACTGTCACTGCCACAGTGATGATAGAGAGACCGACCGATGTGATCATGATGATGCCGCTACTGCTTCTGTCGCTGCTTGGAGACCACATCCTCTAGACAGGTAAGACATTCACTCTGCCTTCTAGACGCGTCTCCTTTTAAAAGTGTATTGTCAGTGAAGTCTATTCGAGGGAAAAAAAAGTCCTACCTGGATTCGGCTACTGCTGCATGGGACAAAAGAAGGATGATGACGTACGAATGCCCCCCCTCGAGCTCGGTCTGTCTGTGTGCTTGTTTGCTGGATCTTGTAACTCATGTAAGATTAGAAGGAAGGACGAATATCATTTTTTTTGTATCTTAAAACATTAATTCAACATAATTGGTTTAGGATTTAGAAAGGATGATGTCGCAGAAGATTGGTTGCATTGCTGGGGCGCAGTCTGCTGATCTGCCATATCATCATCATTATGGGATCGACTAGAATCAATGGATTTATAGCGCACTATTGCAATTAGCTTGTTTTTATTTATTTTTTTGTCTTTATTTTTTTAGCTTAAGCTTAATTTTCCCTTTCTTATTTTTCGCAATTATAAGTAGGTTAAGGGTTGCCCCGTTGCTTTGTGTAAAGAATCTGACTGGGAGGAAAACAAACATCTCAAATAACAAGTCACACTACCATTACCTCTGCCCCCCGTAGACAACAGTGTAGTAGACTACTAGATGTATAGATTATCTTGGATTGCAGAATTATGTCAATGACAGACAAATCGTTTTGTTACATTTTCACTTATAACTGAATTTGATGATAATAATTGTTGTTTACTGGTATGGTTTCTAACATGCATTTGTTACTGTACTTTTTAGAGCCAGCTATTGCAAATACTTTGCAAAACCTGTATGGCTGAGTTGGTAGACTCCTGTATGCACTGAAAACAACACCACTTGTGTTTTGCCTAATCACTTTGGAGTGCACCAAGGGCTCCATCTTGCGCCACCCCTTACCCCTTATCCCTTATCCCTAAACTTATTTGCCATTTTTACTATTTTAAAACATTTAAAAATAGTTCAACTAGCCAATCTACATCGACACGTTGTAAGCTTGTAGATCGGCTATTTGGACTATTTTAAAATGTTTGCTCCTGGCTTAGAACATCTGATAATGGACATTTATAACAAGAGATAGCAAGGCAAGATTGATTAGCAGCCAGTCTGTGTCACTCTAATGACTCCTGTATGAAGTCCTGTGTGGCTGAGGTCAAGGATTACTTCTAATGTGTGTTTCCTCTGCTAAACTTTGTTGTTCAGCCTACTACAGACACAGTAGCCTTAGAGACCACAGGCGTTTTGTTTTGATTGACTTTACAGACAGTAACCATGGACGTGCGTGCGTGTGAACACACACATTCAACCTTACTGCATGTTCGGACTAACGGGACTTCGGATCTATGGGCAGTTCCCAGAAAACCAACACGCATGCACTATAGGTCACCCCAGCCGTTCAATCACAGTGTACAATATGTTAATGTTACAACATGCCACAGTTCTACTAGAGAAACTGTCCCTGGGTGAAGTAGGTCTGAGTTGGAGTATACTTAGGTGTGAGAATTCTGAGAAAGTCCCTCTGGGCAAACTGAGCGATGGGGATTTATACCTGTTTTCAACATCTGGTCAGACGATTCAACACAGCAGATGGTGTGGTGGCAATGGTGGATGGAATGAATGACTAATCACTTGTGCACTGAACACACACACACACATACACACAGACACACAGATGTGTCACACTCTCGTAGCCTCGTACACAATGCACATTAATGCCAGGGGTCTTTGCCCCCTTTGATACAATCATGATGTTCTTGTACTGTACATTTTTTAACATTCCACACCACACATCTACGACTACCACACATAATGATACAGTCTGCTTTTCCTTTATTTAATCTCTCTATCGCTGCTTTCCCAGGGATAGGACATTCATTTGGAAATCATCTTTTTTTTTAACTGAACTTTATCCACTCAAGACCTAGAACAAAATATTCATGCTTTCATATCTTCCCGACTCGACTACTGTAATGGACTCTACTTCCCTCACCGCGTCATCTATTCACCAATATTACAGTTAATACAGAACACAGCCGCCAGGATTCTTACAAACACTAACCGCAGATCACACATCACACCGGTACTCGCTGCACTTCATTGGTTACCTGTCAAATCCAGAATCAACTTCAAAATTATTTTAACCACATATAAGGCATTACACGGGCTGGCCCCTCTCTACATCTCAGACCTTCTGCTTCCAAAAACTAATTCAAGATCACTCCGGTCCTTCAGATAAGGGCCTTTTGAAAATTCCGGCGACTAAACTGGTAACTAAGGGCGACCGGGCATTTGCAGTAGTTGCTCCAACACTGTGGAATGCCCTCCCCCTTTCTATAAAGAAGGCAGAGTCTGACATTTTCAAGAAGTTGCTGAAAACGTATTTATTTCGATTGCACTTTGATGTTCCCTCTACCGTACTGTACTCTCTGTACTGTATTGTCACACCCAAAATCTGTGTGTGTGTGTGTGTGTGTGTGTGTGTGTGTGTGTGTGTGTGTGTGTGTGTGTGTGTGTGTGTGTGTGTGTGTGTGTGTGTGTGTGTGTGTGTGTGTGTGTGTGTGTGTGTGTGTGTGTGTGTGTGTGTGTGTGTGTGTGTGTGTGTCTGTGTCTGTCTGTCTTAAAGGGAATTTTAGAATGCCAACTACAGTGCCAAATATATGCATTATTGTGTATTTATCTTCCTTCCATTAAGTCTCTTTGCTCACCAATGTGCTCAGTCTAATTCATGCAGCTGTCAATCTAACAGCTGACTTGACTCCTCCATGCTGTCAGCAAAGGTATACTTATTTGTGTGTCACCCTTATCTTTAGCGCAGATCCTTATATGAACATCTTGTATAGCATCTCTGTTAAGACAAGACTATAAGGACTGTCTGAGAATAGGGTTGAGGAGGCTTGCGCCCGGAGGGGCTGCTGGAACAGGCACGGAGGCCTGTTCCTCACTCTCTGTATATTGTTTCTCTGCTGAATCTTCTTAATAAATTCTCAATACTTCACCCTGAAGAACTTTGTCATTCCTTCATCTTTGGACGATTATTTAATCGACAACACTGTCTGTCTGTCTGTCTGTCTGTCTGTCTGTCTGTCTGTCTGTCTGTCTGTCTGTCTGTCTGTCTGTCTGTCTGTCTGTCTGTCTGTCTGTCTGTCTGTCTGTCTGTCTGTCTGTCTGTCTGTCTGTCTGTCTGTCTGTCTGTCTGTCTGTCTGTCTGTCTGTCTGTCTGTCTGTCTGTCTGTCTGTCTGTCTGTGTGTGTGTGTGTGTGTGTGCGCGCGCGCAACAGTGACACTTGGTGGTGAAAACCAACGCTATTTTCGTGCTCGGACGGACCCAGCCAGCCAGGGACACACATAGCTCCGCAATGGAACTGAAAAGGAAGAAGAAAATGTTTAAATATGTTGTGAAAGCATTAAGAGTCATCCCAACAATATCATCAGGATATTTAGTAAAAAACAAGAATGACTCAGTCATAACTGCCAGGCTCTTGTAGCGCAGCCAATCATGAAAGTGTCCATTACGATCATCTTTACGGTCGTCAGTAGTGATGCCATCCTTGGTCTTGGTGTTATTTTTTTGTGGAATCCCCATAGGCAAATCTTAGATTGCGTCATAAGAACTGTGTTCCAGAAATAAACAGACCACTTTGACTTTCTTTGGCTGATTAAAGATACTTGTCATTTTCTTGTGCCCATATATAGTTAGTTACTGTAACTGAAAGTATTTAAATTACACAAAACAACTTAATAATAAGTAATGTACACATTATGCATCACTTAAAATGAATTTTTCATCTGTCAGCATGTCGTCCCAAACATTGTGTATAGTATCTGGACCAGATACCATACCCAATGAGGGTGTATGGTACTGGTACACAATGAGGGCCAATTTGGATGGAGGGCCAGTGGGCCACACACAAAAGAATGCTCACCCAGATAGTAATTTGACAAGCATATACAGTATGTCTCAGAGTTTGTAATTGTGCTTGGTAAGTGTAATTGTGCTTGGTAATTTCATGAGAGATTAGAGCTATCATGTAGCTAAACAATTCAGTGGATCTTTTACATTCTTGAAAATTCACTGAGTTCTCTTTTAAACTGTCCCAGTTTCTTTCTGTATTTTTGAGAACTGTGAGTAAATTCAATAGTATGTATTTCTTCTACTATATTTCTTTTCACATAGATTGGGCCACATTGGGCCATACAAAACGTTTTGAGAATCTGTTCTAGACCTTGTTACACCAGAACCTAGTGTAACCTGGGTTCTTCTTTCTCATCTTCTTGTCCTCCCCCTTACACTACTATCCCTCCTGTATAGGCCCTTTCCCATCTCTCTCTGCCCTGGCTGGACCTCACGCTGCATGACATCACTCTACACACCACTCTCTGTCATATTAGAGTTAGATTATGAATGTCACATCTCAAATCACAGTAGCATTAAAACCTGGGGCGGAGGAGGCATGATTTTGTCTAGGGAATGGGCTGGGCTGCACAAGCTGTCTTTTCTACTGCTGTCACTGTAAATCTACTCTCTCTTTAACTCCTTTCCCTCTCTTTATTGCTTTTGTTGTCTCCAAAGGGCAGGTTGCTTGTTCCAGAGCTTGTCAGATCAGAGCCTGTGGTATTGTCCACAGTCAGCCCTGCTGACTCATCGTGTTTGGGCTACGGCCAGCAGCAGACAGGCCCCTGCTGAGGCGACGGCACCATGGAGGGCCACGGGGACACCAAGAAGCTGAACAGTAGCTCGGACAGTTTATCCCCTCCGCCAGACCAGCCGAAGGAGAGCATGCAACTGAAGAAGGAGATCTCTCTCCTCAACGGCGTCAGCCTGATCGTTGGGAACATGATCGGCTCTGGGATCTTCGTGTCCCCTAAAGGCGTGCTCTTCTACAGCGCCTCCTACGGTCTGTCGCTGGTCATCTGGGTCATCGGCGGGCTGTTCTCTGTGGTCGGGGCGCTGTGCTACGCCGAGCTGGGCACCACCATCACCAAGTCAGGGGCCTCCTACGCCTACATTCTGGAGTCGTTTGGCGGATTCATAGCTTTCATCCGTCTCTGGACATCGTTGCTGATCATTGAGCCCACTAGCCAGGCTGTCATAGCCATCACCTTTGCCAACTACCTGGTGCAACCCCTCTTCCCTACCTGTGAGCCACCGTACGTGGCATCTCGGTTTATCGCCGCAGCGTGTATATGTGAGTAGTACACACAGTCTTTGTTCCTGTGAATGGAGTTGTGTGCGTGTGTGTGCGTCTTTTACACTAGAAAATGTAAAGATGTTATAAACAATTGAACTTGAAGAGAGGAGAAGCAAGCACTCAGTTGAGTAGTTCACAGTATAAGAATATCGGTTGCACGGTTCTGGTAAGAATAGTCTATAGAAAGGAATACTCGTAAGTGAGTGCTGGTATTCCTTTCTATAAACAATTTAAACCATGGGAATCAAGATAAAAGTGTAATCATACACTTCTATACACTGTACATAATTATTTCAGTCATATTTCCAAAAACAATGTAGCCAGTCAGATCACATCAGTCAGTCTTTCTGAGATCAAATTCAGCTTGTTGCTGAAGTTGCCCTTTATCATTGACCATTTGGGATGAGATGGCTGCTTTTAGCAATTATGTCACATGTGTCCAGTGTAGTTAAAATGTGTGATAGAGTTTTATCTATGTCTTTGCTCATGTCACTTGATATTCTGTTTTGTCCTATTCTGTAAAACAAATACCCCCCTCCCCTCCCCCAATGAAAATTAGCCAACTCAATCAGAACCAGAATCAATCTTTATTGTCACATCACATTACAAGTAAGGTGGGTGGAAAAACTTGGTTGTGCAGGCTCATCATTGCAGTTAAAAAGGACAGAGAGAAGAGAGGAGCATAAGGTTCTTAGACAAGAACTTAGTTAGTCTAATTGCTGATAAGTAAAAACTGTTCAAGAGTCTGGTAGTACTGCTCCCAATGCTCCTGTAACGCTTGCCTGGCTGTGGGTACGGCAGCGGGTTGAACAGGCTGTGGCTAGGGTGGTGAATGTCCATAATGATACTTCCAGCCTTAGCCACGCAACGTCTCATGTATTTCCTGGAGGGGGGAAGTTTCCCTCCCACATTTATGTGCATTTGTCCCCATCAAATTAAAATAGTACATGAAGGATGAAGCTGTTTGCTCACTTGAATGTACAGTACGCTATCTGACTGTATGCCTACATTCTATGCTATCAGCAGGTAATGTAGGTTAATCTGAAACTCAAAACTGGAGTTGAGGTTTATCTCAATTGAACTTTGTTTTGTGTGCTTAAAATCCATATTGTGTTGCATACTTCTACTGTGATGGTCTATATATCAGCTGTTTGTAACGCAGTTACTGTACCACGCCCTCTCGTGACCTCTCCTATGTTTGATAAGTTTCACCATAGGCTGTCACAATTATTACATAATTGTCTAATCACAATTATTTGAGATAATCACAATTAGCAAAATTGTCATAATCGTTTCCATGTTGAAAAATGTTCATACATTTTCCAAAAATAGCAGAAATAGCTGAGCTTGTATATCTTCTTAATGACTCTCTAAGGCGACAAGTATACTGATGTAGTTGGTTTGAGTTGGGGGAAGTTGTGTATGTCCTTTATTGTTTGTTTTGTGTTATTGTATTGTTCTTGTTGTATGTTGCGCCTTGAGGACCGACCCCCTTGAAAACGTGTTGATGCAACTCAAGGGACTATCCTCTAGTGAAATTCTTCAAAAATAAAAAAGAATTGTGACAGCTCTAAAGTCATTTGATTACATTGTTCTACCCCCTCCTACTCTGTTTTCCCTTCCTGTCTCTGTGGCCCTGTCCTTTTTCTCTGCTAGGCCTGCTCACGTTCATCAACGCTGCATATGTGAAGTGGGGCACTCGGGTGCAGGACGTCTTCACCTATGCCAAGGTGGCAGCTCTCATTGTCATCATCGTTACTGGCGTCGCCAAGCTCTGCCAAGGTGAGTGGCACCATCACACGGAATTGCTTGTTACCATATGTCTTTATGTTTTACCTCCGTACTGTCATACTATGATATCATATTATGATCTAATCAAAATCATTATTTATTTATTTAATTTATTTGTAATTATTTGTAATTAAGTCTTTACTGAGACAGAGTTTAGAAATGTGAGAAGAAGATGGGATGTAAGGTGGGATATAATCCTAGGATGCCTTGGGATAGGTCCCCTGGCATGTGGTTAGTGCATTAACGAGCTATTCCACCAGGCACCCTGTTGTAGATACGGTTCGTAAATCAGCCCAATATACTGTAAGTGTATGTCCATTGTCCAGATACAGAATATTGGCAAATGTGTATTTTCTTGCCCGTTTCAGGGTGTACACTGAGGGTCCGTCGTTTGGTTTGCTGTTTTTATTTCACTGTTGTTACTTGTTATTGCTGCTGTAGCTGTTCAGAAAACTCAACCAGTCGGCTTTGAAAATAATAGACTTTTGCACATGCCTGCTTCGTATCCAGGTTACACGGCCAACTTTGAGTCATCCTTCCAGGGGTCGTCCACAGACCCAGGGAACATTGCGCTGGCACTCTACTCAGCCCTCTTCTCATACTCTGGCTGGGACACCCTCAACTTTGTCACAGAGGAGATCAAAAACCCAGAGAGGTAATCACAAGTTAGTTCTTTCTCAAAGATCAACAATAACAATGCACAAAGTTCAAATTTGAAAGGCCAACAAGAGAAGGATTCAGTCTTTGACATATTAGTTGGCTGGCAGAATACCTACAGTATTTACCTATAGGTATTCTACCTATGAACAATAGCTGGTTTTCCTGGGAGTTTTAGACTTCCAAATATGATTTATATTTACAAAAAAAATAAAAATACATAGACATCATTTTATATATTGTTTATGTGCTGAAAGTGTGATTCTGAGACCTGAGCACAGAAGTATTATAGAAATAGATGCTCTACCAAATTACAACATTGCTTTAACCTGGCTACTAATTAGACTTGATACTCTTCTGTGTACTGTATGTATGTAGGAACCTGCCTCTGGCTATTGCCATCTCCATGCCCATAGTCACCATCATTTACATTTTGACCAATGTGGCCTACTACGCTGTTCTGGACATGAGTGCTATCCTGGCCAGTGATGCTGTGGCTGTGGTGAGTACACTGTCTTGTGTGTGTGTGTGTGTGGGGGGGGGGGGGTGGGGGGGGGGGGGGGTGGTTACAGAATAAACACAGCAGAAAGTGTGTCTGTGTGCACAGTCTGCACACGCATGTTTGCTGAAGCTCTATCCTTCTGCGTTTCAGACATTTGCAGACCATACTCTGGGAGTGATGAGTTGGACCATCCCCATCGCTGTGGCTTTGTCCTGCTATGGAGGTCTCAACGCCTCCATTATAGCTGCGTCTAGGTAAGACACTCCCAGTGACTAGCTACATTATAGAGCATTCAAACAGAAGTACCTTTAGTGGAGTTTGCCCTTCTTATGTATGTGAGGTTTTCCCTCATTTGACAGTCTTGAAAGTGCATTCTTGTCCTCTGCAACACTCTTGAAGTGGTTGAGTGATAATAAACATCGATAATGAACAGACTTTTATGATTGCACACACACGGTTGTTGATCATTAGAATAAGCAGTAGGTTATACAGTATACTGTATATTCTCTCTTTTTTTAGGGTTTGTGTGAACACAAACATTGGCAGATGATTGGCTGATCACCCCATAGCGATGATTTGATTGGCTGAGCAAAGTATATATTGAGGATATATATTGAGGATAAAAGTGAGGGCAGTAAAGTGAAGACGCCAAAAGTGATTGGCCGGAATGACATGTGATGGTTTGATTGGCTGAGCACGGAATGTCATCTATGATGGTGTATGATGATAAGAGTGCCCCTCACTCACTCACACGAGTGAGTGTTTTTTGTATATATTTTTGGGCCTTTATTGATAATATACAGTAGAGTGAGACAGAAAACAGGGATAGCGTGACGTGGAGTGATACGCAGCAAAGGTCGTCCGGCTTCTTTATTTATTCATAAGGCCAGATAAGAGCAAACCAATGCAACTCCTTGCAACATGCAACTCCTTGCAACCGTTATCCCCAATGGCAGTTGCAAGGAGCTTTGTTGTTTTTTAAAGAATTACAAACAGAATGTTAAAATATCTGTTTACATTGCTGTGTGTCCCGTAGGTTGTTCTTTGTTGGCTCTCGTGAGGGCCACCTGCCAGATGCTCTGTCCATGATCCATGTAACACGGTTCACTCCGGTCCCAGCCCTGCTCTTCAATGTGAGTACACAGCTAAGTAACATCCTTTATATTGTATTTGGACAGTGGGGGGGCAATTTCATCATCCCTCCTCCCTCTTCATGTGTACTATACAAGTGTTAGGTTAAGTTAAATGCATAACGTTCCTCAGAACAGAAGTTCTACATTTTGAGCAAGGCACAAACAACCTCAAATAAATTGAATAAATGTATGTTCTCTCGACAATTCAGAAATATATTATTGTTACTACAGGTAATATCACTGTATGGAACATAGATCTAAAGGACTACAACATCTGCATACATTGGCAGAATGTATGGAATAACATTCCACTAACATCTCGTAATTATAACAATCAACTAACCCATTACAAATTGATTCTAAGATTTTATTCAACACCCAGGAAAAATTTAAATACTACAAAGCCCTCTATGCTCACTATGTCCGCAAAAAGGCTAGTACTCATGACCATGAGTACTAGCCTTTTGGGCAAAGGTAGCATTATTCCTGTCTGATATACTCGAGACAAACATACCGTTTACCACACATTCTGTTACTAAATGACGATTCATCTCTAAGCCTAACACTTCACAAGAAGAGATGCTATTTTCCGGTTTAACAGCTGCAAAAAAGATGCTGGTAATGAGATAACCTTAGTATCCACCGTTGGAAGTTATCCTTCTATGACGTCTTGAGTTTGGAGGCTTCTAGTGCTCGAGCATAGGGAGCATGGACAGATTCCATCCAAGCCCTACTTACAGCGGCACAGAAGATTAAATCAGCACTCCGTTAGGCCGAATACTTGTACTCCTGTAAACAAAGTCTGATCCATCCATGTTTGTCTGTTTCAACATCATTGTCACATTTTGTTTTGGTTTCCATCTTATTTGTTTTGCTAGAAAAAGAAACATGTATTATGTTATACGTATACACCATTGTTGTTTCCCTCACCTGTAATGTCTGTGCTAACCCGGGGTTCTTAAAAAATATATATATATATTCTTTATTTTAACTTGAATGTTTCTTCATAACTCATGCGATTGATCAGTAAAATAAAACAATGTTATGCTTATGGTCTCTGTCAGGTGGAAACTTCATAGAGTATGGTTATCCCACAGTAATCCTATACTCATCCCATAGTACTTTTCGCATATTTAACAACTTTCTGCATGTTGACATAAAAACCTTGCATATTTCATAGCAAAACCAAAGATTTTAGCCTGTGTTTTTCTGGAGGGTCTACTCTACATAGTCATCCCCAAAACTGTTACTTTTCAGGATTCAAATTTAAAAAAGGACTTGTAGATCTGCTACTTTTGATGCTTTTGTGTGACACTGTATTATGATAAAGTAGTAGGGCATTCATTATAGAATATGGAGTGACGTTTCTGCGACAACAATATGATGACAATGATGTTTGTGGTGACGATGGTCAGTTGTCTCCCTCTAGTGGTGGCCATCATACACTGTCTTCTCAGTGGCATGTGTCTGTTGTATAATTACGGTATGTCTCCAGCCATCCAATGTCAATGTGAGGCTCAATATTACCTCCTTGTTTCCCAGTGTGTCATGTCGTTGATCTACCTGACCGTGGAAGATGTATTCCAGCTCATTAACTACTACAGCTTCAGCTACTGGTTCTTCATGGGCTTGTCCATCGCCGGTCAGATCTACCTCCGCCGAAAGGAGCCTGACAGACCCAGACCACTTAAGGTAGGATCGAAAGGAACAAACTGAAGAATTACAATTTAGCAGGCATTTAGCAGACGCTCTTAATCCAGTATGGTTGGATCAGACTTTGAAGATATGGGGGTGCCATACCTTTTGATGTTAGGCCAACATCAGTGTTTTGTACTCTGTGACACCTTTTCCACTGGTTGGTTCCCATTTTCCCAATGGGAACCGGTTCAGTTCTTTACTTCTTTTTGGTTCTTAGTCCATGAGCCAGCTGAGCTCCAAAAGTTGATTATGAATTGAGTGGGCAAAACCATACCTATATTAGATTGTTATCACCATGAAACGTCCCCAGTTGATTACTTGCATGATTTATTGTATTACAAATTTTAAATGTGTAAATATGCAAATGAGGCATTATATAGGAAGATATGCAAAAATAGAAAATATGAAAAGGCTACTACTGTGGAAGGGTTATCATATATTCATTTACTTTAACTGCTTGGACAATGAACTGAAAAAGTGTAGCTCAATTAATACATTTAAAAGAATGTATAAATCTAAAATAATAAGTATAGAACATTATTATAACCTAGTATATCTATTAATCATATCTTAATCTATTAGTACACAATTACTATGATGATAAAGTATTGTTATAACTATATATATTTTTTCTTCTTACGTGCGACTCTGGATTCTGTGTGATCAAATCTGTCTTCTCCTGTCGTGCCCCCCCTTGTTTGTAGTTATATATAACAATTCTCAAAGTCTGCTTGACGTCTAAAGGATAGGCACAATAAGCCATTGGCTTCAGCCTAAACCTTTTTGGTCTCTACAAAAAATGTAAAAAAGAAAATATGATGAAATGAATACATGTAATGTTCATTCTATGACCAAAATAAAACTAAACTGAAACTTATCCTATAAACAATTGAATGTATACTTTTACCCACTCAATTCATAATTAACATTCCAATTTTGGAGCTCTGGCTCATGGACTAGGAACCAAAACAATCTTAACTGGTTCCCAATGGGAACCAACCGGTGGAAAAGGGGTCTGTGTGGGCAGTACCCGAGAGCCAATGAATTGATTAATTAATACCAGAACTGACATAATACTGACCATGACTGATGTGATACTGACCATAATTCTAACATGATACTGCCATGAAACTGACCATGATACTGACATATACTGATATATATACTATGGCTACGTAATGTTATTATTACATTATGCAGAACTCTATAATTATGTTATGCACACCATTTTATTACATTTATGACCGGCGATGGGCTTGTGTTTATTGTTGGTCTTTTTTATCATGTTTTCATGATCATGTTTTATTTTATTGGCGCTTCCGAGCGTAGGTTTTTCACATGTTTGTACCTAAACAGTGCATCTAATGCTGCATTCACATGGAGAGGTAAACGGCAAAAGCTGCTGGACGGCACGGAACGGTAGAAAGATTAAATATTTTAACATTGATGCCGTCTGCCGTTACCGTCGCCGGTTCTAGCTGCCGGGCTGCCGTGCCGTCCTGTTCCGTTTACCGCCCTGCTCCCGTCCACTAAAATGACTTCCGCTTGCCTGATTCCATGTGAATGCAGCATAAGACTTTACTGTTTAGACTTTATTGTCACTTAGATTCTAAGTGAATATGAATTATTACATGAGCCTAACATGTATTTACGGTACAGAATTGAAGGCACAGAACGCTAAAGATTGTAATGCCTCTTTGTCTGTCTCGTTACAGTTTAGCTTGTTGTTTCCAGTGGTGTTCTGTATGTGCGCCCTTTTCCTGGTGGCAGTGCCTCTCTACTGTGACACCGTCAACTCTCTGATTGGCATCGCCATCGCCCTATCAGGGGTGCCCGTCTACTTCCTGGGCATCCATCTGCCTGAGTCCAAACGTCCGCCCATCGTCACAAAGCTACTGCGTGAGTTTACAGTGACACGGTGCCAACACTCTCATTGCTGCTTTTTTGACAGCCAGTAATGTACACAACAAGCACACATTAAAAACCTGTTCTTCTCTTGCACACAGCTTAGTTAAATGCCATTCATTTTGTTTTTTTCATGATGAAATACATAGACCAAAAACCTAAATTCTGTGACATGAACTTGTGTCTCATCTCTCTTCTCCCTTTGCCTCTTGTTCCAGACTGTATCACTCACTACACTCAGCATACCTGCTTCTGCGTGCTCACAGAGATGGACAAAAGCGAATAGCCATGCTCACATTTCAGACTCTGAAATGGACATTAACCAAGAACCTTCTTCAACCTGACAGCAGACAATGCCCTGGGGACCATATAAGACATGTTAACCTATGTTAATGTGATGAGGAGGAAAGGTTTTATCAATGTTATGTGCTGTACATTATGCTGAATTGATGTGACAAGTTCACAATGTACAGTATGTCTATGGGAGAAGTGGTGGGGGGCGGGTGTGGTTGGACGGCGATACTGTACGAATGCATGCTTACACTCCACAAAGACAAAATTACAACAAAGTGCCAATTTCCTACACTTCTCCTACTAGTTTTATTTTGTATTAAATTAGTTCTCATGATCAAGGGGAAATGCACTCATGACATCAAAAAGAGAACTAGAAATACTCAATATTGAGGAAGGTACAAAGAGCCTCATATACGTATATACTGACAGAATATGGTTTTCTTATTTCAAATGATTGTTTTTAAGTACGTATATGTACGTATATGTTTTTCTACAGTTTCAGAACTACCGAGAAAGCCATTGTAAACTACAAGGGTCAGCCATCTATTACCCCAAGGGTGTATCTATGAGTTGACAAGGTCCGGGACTAAACTCACTAAACTTGAAATGTAATTTTTAATTACATTTCACTCTTACACTGCCTCTGCCGAAATGTCTTCAGATGTTTCGGTCTTCATCACAATTGTTGTAAACTCACTCAGATTCAGTCAGCTGCTAGTTGAAGTCACTATCCAATATTTCTTCTGGAGTAATCCAGAGGATGACTCCACCTAAATTCATAACTCTGGTTATGAGTCAGAAAATGACTTGTTTTTTGTTTTAATTTAGTTAGGAGCCTGCCGTTTCAGTTTAATTAGTTTCAGGACGTAAGTCATTTACAGTTTCACTCGATGTCCTGCATAAATTACATTTTAAAATAGGTGATAACCGATTCCGTCCACATGTCCTGCCAACTTGTCTATTCTGTAATCTGTCAGTGCTCCTGCCTTGTTTTCAAATTGGCACAGTCAACTCTGGTACTGCAGGAACCCAGTGTTGCACTGAGCAGGTGAGATGACTGAATGAAACATTTCTTCTAATGCTTTCTGGCAGAGCTTACATGGCCACTGGTGTGTTGCTGCTTCTCCCTGTTGAGAGTAGTACTGTACATATTGAGGACTAGGGACTTAAAGGACAACTTTGTTTTGTTTTTTCAACCAAGGTTCATGTTTTAGGTTGTTATTTGAGAAAGTAAAAAAATCAGTGTTCATTTTTTTTTTTTGCTGCTTTCTTACGTTTTAAAGATTTTAGCTATTTTTGACGGGGCGGGGGCATTCAAACAAGTCGCTAAATATGTATTTTTACATATTACATTACATCTGGCCACAGAAGTTGTTTTCTGTGTGTCTGAACGAACGAGTACTAGGGGGCTGTCTATTAGGACTATAGTAAATAAAAGAAATCAACGTAAAATTTAACAAAAAAAGATATACCCGCCCTGTCAAATCGCTAAAACTAAAGAAAGCAGCAAATTTAAAAAAAATAACACTGATCTTTTACTTTCTCTAACAACCTAAAACATGAACCGTGGTTGAAAAGAACCAAAGTTTTCCTAAATCTCTGAAAATGAAATTTGTCTGATAAAATGTCTGAGTAGCCACCTATACGCAGATACTCATGAGTGATCTTCACATGGGGATATCATTCTCCAACTGCATATCCTCTGGCTATTTGTTAGTTCCAGCACTGTTGTGTAATTGTAATACCAATAACAGATTTCACCTTGCTTTTGTCTACACAGAATACTTTCAGATGAAGCATTGTAAATGACTGGTGAAGATTCTAGACTAGTTCCTCATCTGAGTGAACAGGGGAACAAAACATTTGATTGTTTGGTTTTGGGCCACCAGCCGAGTGTATTGCTGCCTTGGTATTTCACTTTGAAATCCACTTTGCCTTGAGCTCCAGAATGTCTGACGTGTTGTAACCTAGAAGTCTATAAAATGTAGCAATGTCCTAATTATGCAATTATCAGTTCAATCTGTTGAACTTTATTCAGGTATTAACTTTTGCCAATGCATGGTGTAAAATAATTTAATTCTTCAATTATTACTTTTTCTAAATGTGGTTCCAGCTGTAGTGTGCACTGCTGTGAAACTTGCTCATCTATGAATACAAAGAATCTATTTTATATTTGTTAATGCATAGTGTATCTGAGATCCACTGTTTACTATACCTGACCTCACTGGCCCAACTCACAGAAGGCAGTGCATTGTACACCAAGTACTGAATATGGTTGGGCTCCAATACAACTGTGCAATATAACCGCAGTGTCTTTCATCATAAACCGCTGTACTCCTCCCAAAGCAAAGTTGTGTATGACTACTCTATCCATTTCACCTTTATGTACCGGTATAACACTGATAAACCTTTGAACTTTACAAGTTTCTTCCGCAACAGAAATGTTTTAGTTTCTCCATGCATCTTCCATCTCTGGGATTAAAGATGACCTATCTACTGTATGTTCTAATTTATTACAGAGTTTATCAATAAATACAAACATTTTGACAATACCGTTACATTTCCCACCTCATTAAATAATGTCACAGTTTGAGATGTTTTACATTTATTTTGAAAGCTTTTTTATACACATCTACATATTTACAAAAAAAAAGTAACTTCACAGGCATTCGTGAGAACAATCAGGAATGTTGAAACAAAAACACGCGCGCACACACACACACACACACACACACACGCCCACACAAGGAAAAAAACATCATGCACAAAATGCAAACACCCTAAAATGCAAACGCATTGACATGTCTCACAAACTTAAGTGTTAACTGCACAAAGCATACAAGGCATACCACGCTAATGTGCAAAATTTCTGACGCACATCCACTTTGGAACAAACACCCACACATATTCACTCCACCACAGTAAAAAAAAAAGCCAGGCCCTTCCAGAAATAACAATATTGTTGCCGTCAGTCAGAAACCTTGTATCTCCAAATTTCTTTTTTTCCTTTGCAAGAAGAATGCTCTAATTTGTCAAATGCAGCTCTACAAGCTCACAATGTGGCACTATTTAAAATGTGTCTTTATATTTTATAAACACTAGAGATTTGGGCCACGTAAGCTCAAAATGCATCGCAGTGCGGCACACTAATATCTTGTACATCTGATATTTTTGAATACAATTTAATATAATTGAAGTGAAAGTGGTCAAGTGTTTCGGGGTTTACTTGTTTTTACTAAATATTGAACCAATGAAAAGCATTAACAAGAGCTTGTGACTAAATAATAACATTGGAAACGATTATTTTCCCCCACATTTTATGAACAGTAACATACAAGGTTTCCACATGACGGCGACGATATCCTCCCTACAGCTACAGGTATATTGAACCAATTATTACAGTGTATGGCTCAGTCAGAAGCGCGGTCTGCGTCGTCGTCATCTTCCTCTTCCCCGTTGCGACTCAGCTCATGCACAACCTCCCTCTGATAGCACTCAAAGCTCCTCCTGCTGTAGGAGTGCTCCTGCTCGAAGTAACCTGCCACACAGGAGGCCAGAGCACTGTTCATTTCGTCAACTAAAACTCAACTACCTTTTTTTTTTTACTGACGAAAAATAAATAAAAGGAAATAAAAACGAAGCTATGATGTCTAAAACCAAGATTAATATATGCAAACTGTCACAAAACTGGACATACCACCGTAGCGCTCCTCTCTGTCACTGTCTCCGTCACTCTCATCTGGGTATTCGTTCCTCCAGTTGCCTTCCTCATTCTCATCATCCTCGTCCTCATACACCTCCTCTTCATGAACCACCTGGTCAGGAACCTGTGATAGAAAAGATACAAACTAAAACCTCGAGCTGAACCTGATATTGTTGCCATGTTCCATAAGTATAGCATCAAGCAATACACGCCTTAATGAAGTCTATAATAGGGCAGCTGGACATTTAATCAAAAATATATTGAAACAGATTTAGAACCAAAAACTTATTTAACTGAATAATCAAGCACTTTATGATTTGTCTTATATATCAACAAATTGACAGGAAAAAAAACTTTTTTATAATAAACTAAACCAAGTAGTCTGGTTAACCCTGCATAATACTTTGTTGTACAATGGTGGTGTGCACAAATCATGAAAATAGCCTACGGTATATCTACAAGCTCCCATCACGACGCTGTAGATCAGCTATTTTTGTATTGTTCATTACTTATAATACGTGCCAAAGTTTCAAATCTAATTTGAAGTCATATCGCCCAGCCCTAGTCTATGACCAGGCCCACATTGACCGATTCTGGGTGATCACTAACCGCCGTTTTCCATGTCTGCTCACTGCTTCACCCATCAATTTGTTCATTGATTTGCTCACTCCCCCATATACACACTCACTCACTCCAATTCTCAACGCCGTCACTCATTCATCTGTCTGTCCATCCATCATCCAGCCCATCCACACACCAGTTCTCCCTCGTCTGCGTAGGCCCTGACGGACAGGATGTCCTGGATCCAGCCGGGTGTGGCCGTTTCCTGATAGTAAAGGTCGTAGACGTATTCGTCCTCCTGCTCCCGGTGCTCCGCCCCTTGTTGCTCTGTGGACACACTCAGACGCTCTCTCAGCATCTTCACGTTGTTGCACAGGATCTCCTCTGGGTCTGAGGACAAGGTCTGTGGACACACCCAAATGACAGGGGAAGAGTTTTACTTTATATTGGATAGCAGATAGACAGGAAGCTGAAGGAAGTGCGTATGTGTGTCACCAACCAAGCGACTGCACCTTGTATGTCAGTGCTACAAGAGTATGGAAAGTGACACATCCAATTAACTCACCTTGCCAGGAGCTTTGTTCTGGTCCTCTTCATCCTCGTGTACAAGGTCAACCACTTGCACGTCCCCAAGTCCCCAGCATTTCTCCAGCTCTTTCCCATCCCGCTCCGTCTCATCTGCCCCCTCGGAGGAGTCTCCCCGGGGGTTCTGCCGCGCTGCTGAACTCGACAGCCCCGCACGGTGGCTGGAGAGGATTCGGTAGCGTTCTTCTCGCCGAGTGCTCCATTTGGCACTCCGTAGGTCCCCGAGGACCCGGTGGGAGCTTGCAGCAGAGGGACGCAGGGCATGGGCCACACGGGGCCGAGCCAGAGCCTCACGGACCTGTGTCTGAACCGGAGCATCCTGGAGATGAAAGATATGAAATGTCACAACATACGCAGTCTGAATGGAGCCCGATCATCAAAATACAACCCCAACCTTATGTATAATTATCCCTCAACTCATTCCCTGCCAAGGGTGACCTTTTAGGTTTGTATTGATTAAGTTAGATCTCGCTCTACACCACCATATAAGAAAAGCTCTCGATTGCTAGGCGATCAATAAACAGGAAATGACACACAAAAAAAAGTCTGCCTCCATCCGTTTTAATGTAACAGACTTTTTCAAATCCATTTATATAAAATCTTTATTTCAGACAAAAGTCCATAGCACATAAAATCAATATATTTAGCTTTTATTGCTGTATATAGGTACAAGGTATTTGTATTTTACTTGGGTATTTCCAATTTACAGTACCTTTACTTCTACTCCACTACATTTCAGAGGCAAATATTGTACTTTTACTCTATTTATTACATATAATAAATGCAATAAATTGCAGGGCCGATCAGTGACTTCGACGTGCTTCCAAACTCCAACACTATCACCTGCAGAGAATTTCTTGACAGAAAGTAGCTCATAACATGTCCACAGTGGATTTTTTTGAGTGGTGCAACCACTCCAAGGAACAGCAATGTCCGTGTTCACCTATGTGTTCACCTATGTGACTATGTCACTATGATCACGAGTACCAATGACTACCAAAAGTGGCACTGTTGTGCCAGAAACAGAGAGAGAGAGATAGTGCTGCACTGCTGCCTGCTAATAGGCCTATCTCACAGCATTTCCCCGCCCCCTTTTTACGCCCCCTTTTGGAGATAGTGGTGTTATTTTTTTTGGCGGTCCATAGGCTTCCATGTTAAAAGAGGTATTTTCACAAGCCACAAACTACCGTTTTGTAAAGGTAAGGTTTATTCTACTTATTTGAGTTGTTATACCATTGTGTTTTCTTCATATTATTATCGGTCTTTGACATTTTAACATTAGGAAATGTACTTTAATAGATTCTCCAGAGAAAAAAAAAAGTGTAAATGCCTAATGTTAAATGACACCACTATCTACCGGAAGTGGGCGTGGAAAGGGGGCTGTGAGATAGGCCTATGAGAGACAGAGAGATGGGGGGGGGAAGGGAAGGGAAGGGAAGGGGGGGGGGAGTTGCACCACTCAGTTCACACGGGTGTGATTTTTATGAAACAAACGCTTGGCAGATTGAAAGGATAATTCAAGCTTGCCCTACAGCTGCAATGTTGGTGAGTTTAACATTGTTTAATACAAGCAGATCGCAAAAGCAAATTGGATGAATAGGGAGTCAATGGAGGGTATTGCAACTGTAGATTCATCCCATTATAAAAAAATCTAGAGTTGCAAATTGCGGCTAGCTCTAGTCCGTGGCATTAGTACAGTGGTTCTCAACCAACTGTGGTCAGGGGACCACGACCACCAGTGGTCCTTGAGGGGGTTCCACTTCCAAGTGGTTCCCAGATGGTGTCCGTGGCTCAAATGCCAAATAAATAATGGGCCTCGATGAAAAGGGTTGAAAACCACAGCGTTAGCAGGAGCTACTAGGACACGCTGGCTGTGCAATGACGACGAGAGCTGAAGTGACATTCTGAATAGATGGCATGATAATGACGTCGTCCATTAGCTCTCAGCGGCTAACTGTGGCAGGAATGCTTCAGCATTTTCATTCGATTCATTTAATGAATTCAACATGCTACCTAAAACGAGTTAGCTTACCACGAAACAGATAGCGTCGACTGCGCGTTTGCGTACGCAATCATTTAGCCGTACATTTGGTAAATAAAACTTCATATCTGCTATGCTAGCTTTAGCTAACACCCAACAACACCAAGGAATCGTCAGTGCCGTCACAACAAAGCCTCGTCTAGTGGGAAATGATTCAGAGTCAGACCCACGGTGACACATGGGTCCTTTTCCTTGAACTGTGCTGTATGTTAACCCCTTGGAGGTTAAAGTTGTCTAATAAATCTTGAAGTTGAAAATGTAACAGTAGCATCGTTGTGCTTAGCGCTTTACACAACAGGATCCGAGGGTGTGTGACGTCACTAACTTATCCCCAGTGACTTCTTTGTAGGGGAGCTAATATAAATGGGCCTTCGTCTCTCACCTGTGTTGCCACCGTCGCCACCAGTGTGAACACGGAGTTCTCCACCTCGGCTTCATTGGGCTCCGGTATCGTCTCCGTCGGGCTCTGAGACGTTGTGCTCTCAGGACGGATACGCTTACATGCCAACAGCAACGCGTCGGCGGGGTCGGTCCCCCGCTTCCTTTTGACTCGAAGGATTGTGGTGTTTGGGTCCATGTTGCTGCCTCTCCGCCTCGCTGTGTGAGAGTGAGTTTCTGCCTGGCGTGTCAGAAGAACGGAGCGGAGCAGTGTCTTTTGCTTGCCGTAAAGTGGGGGGCACATGTCGCAATAATGGAAAAGGGGCGTGACCATCAGTGTTGCAAGGAATTTACATCATTTCCACATGTTAACTGCGTACAACTGCGTTGTAACTGTTTTGATTGATTGATTGATTGAAAAATGTATTTACAGTTTGCAGAATTACAGTACATTTCAAGCACAAACTCAATACAAAGGCTGTTAACTGTGAGTGGACGACCCAATTAAGCATTACACTTGTTTCCAATAGGGTCCACAATGTTCAATTCATCAAAAACATTTAGAGACGTACAAATAGACACTTCTATATAGACAAAGGACAGAACAGGAATTCATCATAAAGGAGGTAAAAAGGGAAAAGAAACATATACAGTGAGGGAAAAAAAGGGGTGGGCGGTGGGGGGGATTCACGTTCAGCTCCGTTCATTTGTTTGTTTTCCTTGGAGGAGCTGCGTTGGGTCCCCAAGTCGGCTCCGTGGCCGTACCTTGAGTTGGCTGTGTGGCCGTGACCATCTCTTGTGTTGTCCTTGTGTTGGGTCCCCAAGTCGGCTCAGTGGCCGTACCTTGAGTTGGCTGTGTGGCCGTGACCGTCTCTTGTGTTGTCCTTGCGTTGGGTCCCCAAGTCGGCTCAGTGGCCATGTTCTGATAAGTAACCTTAATGAAAAAAGGGTCAATATCACATGCATTTGTTTTGACAACAAATCAATGAATGAACAACAATTGGCATAGGTTTATCCTGCATCACATCCATATTATTGTTATGCTATAATAATAGCTATGATGAATTCCTGTTCTGTTCTTTGTCTATATAGAAGTGTCTATTTGTACGTCTCTAAATGTTTTGATGAATTGAACATGGTGGACCCTGTTGTAAACAAGTGTAATGCTTAATTGGGTCGTCCACTCAGTTAACAGCCTTTGTATTGAGTTTGTGCTTGAAATGTACTGTAATTCTGCAAACTGTTAATAAAATTTTCAATCAATCAATCAAGCTCGACAAATGCTGGTTATCTAGTTAGGACCCACTACAGTGGTGTTCGATACGAACTTAACCGGGATATGGAAACCTCCAATGAAAAGCTCTATAATTTGATTGGCCAGATATTCCATCCTATCCAACCGACTCAGGCCAAAGATATTAGAAGATATTCTGCCCCCTTAAGTCTCTGATTGTAATCCTTTTATACTTTGTTATATGCGTGTCATAATGACAATGCTATCCAATCGCATATGACGATGACACACGTGTATATCCCTATATGGGGTTTCCATATTAATCTGATGTCAGCATTGGATATTTCCATTATCTCCACATATGGGCTATAAATTATCCTCATATGTGGAGATCCAAGTGACGGCCTTTTATCCCCATATATGGAGATCCATTTGAGAGCCTTCGCAACAGCCACCCCCAGGTTTCCCATGGAAATCTGCATCATATTAAGAAGGCTTGGACAGTGTCGATGTCGATCCTTCTGGCCACCCCATTAGAAGAATATCTGACTCTACAAGCCACCCCGTCGGAAGAGTATGGCCATCCCTCCTTTATGATCTTCTGGATCAACACGGTCCATATATAAATTGTGTAAAATTAAACTTGAATGGGTTGGTAAGATATATCCTTTTTTTTAATCTTTCTCCTTTTTCTTTCTCTTTTCTTCTTTCTCTCCTTTTTTGTTGTTTATCTCAGTACATTTGCAATTAAGTGTCCATTGGCATCTCTTTGATACCCAGACAACATGGAAGTAGTGAGGGTCTTTCTTCGTTTCAGCCGCCCCAGTTATCCTATAACTTCTCATTCCATATCACATATGTTAATCGGTTAAGGCAGGAAGGCTAATTATTCTAGCCACTGGTCGTAAGTAGGTTCGGTCTCCAACCTTCACCTCTACTGTTCTGATTCGTTTATCAGCGCCGGGAATGGTCCTGGAGATCTTCCCAATAAGCCAAAGGGCTCGAGGTAACTGAGGATCCACAATCATCACTGGAACCCCAACCTGGACGGCCGCTGTCTCCTTCTGCCATTTCTGACATATTTGGAAATTAGGTAAGTAATACATCAGGAAGTGTTTCCAGAAGTGATCAGCTAGTAACTGACTATGTCTCCATCTTTTCCTTCCCAACATGTCTGACTCATCGTATTTAACTTGCGGTAGTGACGCATATACCTGTATATACCATATACCTGTCATAACAAGTTATGACTATGATGGGTTTTTTTTAAAATAAAAAAGTATGAGGCCATGGTTCTCAGCAAGAAACCGGTGAATTGTGCAGTCCAGGTAGGGAATGAGTTACCCATTACCCCAGGTGAAGGAGTTTAAAGGCGTAGTAAAATGAAAAATACGTTTTTCACACTTTTAGACCATATCCGTGGTAATTATATGGGCATACCTAACAATGGATGCCAAAACAAATGGGCAAATTCTCATTGTGTATTGTTATATCAAAAGTCCATAAAATCGAATTTGTATTACTTCCTGAAAACGAAAACGTACTGCGTGATGACGTGTCGAGGCCCACATCGATAAAAGCCAATAAAAATGAAGCTCACCCGTTTAATTCCCCATATGTGCGCATCCGTCCAGCACAGCTGCTACTGATTACAGAAATCCTGTTTTTATTCCCATTCAAGATAACATCCAGACAGTGTATTACTCGGTTTCAACTTAGAACAACAAAACCGTTATATGTGAAGGCACTTTAACACTCATGCTGCTTTAACACAAGCAGCATGAGCAGTCTAGAGAAACGAACGCATTTCGGCACGCAGGTCTTCCTCAGCGTTTCAAACAGCCGATTCGACTGGTATCACCCCATATAATCGGCGATGCAGCAAACTGAAAGAAAGAAAGACGAAACCATCTTGACCTTCTTGACCATTTTGACCATCGTAGACGTCTATGCGTCTATAGATGTCTATGCCTACAGACATCTATATATATATATATATGGTCAAGGTCAAGATGGTCAAGATGGTTTCTTCTTTCTAACTTTCTTTCTTTCTTCCTAACAGAAGGTCAAGATGGTCAAGAAAGAAAGTTAGAAAGAAAGAAAGTTAGAAAGAAAGACGAAACCATCTTGACCTTCTTGACCATCTTGACCATCGTCTATGTGTATTGTCGCCAGGCAACAGCAACCATATAGCCATGGGCTATAGCCCATGGTCTCGGAGTGATTTCCGTCTTTTTTTCAAATCCTCAAAAATGATGAAAAACGGCATGCCGTACACACAAACGGCATGTCGTCCGACACCATGGGCTAGTAGTAGTACTAGTAATAGCACTACTAGTTAGTAGTTGTAGTTAGCACTAGCAACAAACACACTAGCATAGATTGAGAGACTCCTGTTTTACATGTTAAAACATTAAGGACTTTATTTTAACATTTGACATCTCACTATTACAGCTAACCAATTGGACCACATTGAATGCAAGCAACATCCTGCTACGATGGGATAGAAAACCAGCAGTACTGTCCAGTAGTGTCCTTGTAGGATTAGACCAAGTATTAGAGGTCCTGGTAGGACAGAACACAAGCTGTACTAGAGGTCCTGATAAAAGAGAAAACCAACACTCCTAGAGGTCCTGGTAGGATAGAACACAAGCTGTACTAGAGGTCCTGATAAGAGAGAAAACCAACACAAGAGGTCCTGGTAGGATAGAACATGTGTAGTACTAGAGTTCTGGTAGATCGTATATAAAACCAGCAGTACTAGAGGTCCTGGTAAATTACAAAACCAGCAGTACTAGAGGTCCTGGTAGTATAGAATACCAATTGTACTTGATCTCCAACCACATCCCACTTAATACTACCCTGAAGGTGTAGTACTGTAGCACACAAATCCCAAGGGTCCGACTCCTCCTAGTAGTTATTGGTAGCCATTCAGAGCAGCCCAGCCTCCATCAATGATGTGGCAACCTCCAAACACATTCCTTTAAGGTACACTCTGAAGGTGTAGTACAGGGTCACCCAGTCCTGGGTGCTGGACCAGGTGTCGGCAAGAGCAAAGCCCAGGGTTGATGGTATGAACCCCCTTCCGTACTCCACCATCCACGTGCCACCGCTCCACTGGACTGCTGCTGCCTCGCCTCCACTGTGTACGATGGTGTCACCTGGTACAGAGAGAGGGGGAGAGGGATTATTGGGGCTGCTATTTATCAATGGTGCTTAGAGTGTCTCCCCTGAGACTGGGAGGTCAGGGTTTGACCTTTGGTTTTCAGAAAACAGAAAAAAATGACCAAAACAAATTATAGTTGCTGTCAGGAGGAAAACTCCTAACTAAATTTTTGAGGTTTTTGATTATTATTTTTTGCATAAATCAGTGCTATACAACAAGTCTGTGTGTTGTTCGAAAATATTGAACCAATGGAATGTAGTAAAAAATGCTTTGGACAAACTCTCTTAACTCCTCTCTTAGACCTCAATCTGTGTGCTAAACCAGCTCTATCCCTCTCATGCAAGTAATTGACAATACATAAAGTCGATGAGGCAGTATTGCTTTGGTTTCAAAATATAAGGTTTTCTTAATTTCCTGAAAAATGTATATATTTCATTTCCTGAAAATTTTACATTTTGGAGTTGAGTGGTTTCTTCCCGACAGCAGAGATACCACCGGTATGCTATTTCTTAATAATTTCACCCAAAATTTTTAATATATGACTATTGTATTGCCATACAAATAACAGTCAGTTATGTGATATAAGATGATTAAATGACTTAGGCCACTTTGTGTTTTGACTTAGGCAATTGTAAACTTGACTTAGGCCAAATTATTTATGGAGTAACTGACTTTGTCCAGACTTGAGCATTTTGTGTGTGTGTGTGTGTGTGTGTGTGTGTGTGTGTGTGTGTGTGTGTGTGTGTGTGTGTGTGTGTGTGTGTGTGTGTGTGTGTGTGTGTGTGTGTGTGTGTGTGTGTGTGTGTGTGTGTTACCTGGATAATAGACTTCACTTTTAGTGGTACCTTCCTTCCACTGTCTGAATGTTCCAGTGATGATGGTGTCTGAGATTTCAGCCCAGTATCGACCTAAAAACAAATCAAAAAGAAAGAAAACACAATATTAGCACAACTACAAGTTGTTTTACTTTACCTACATTTTATTATCAGTCCATGCTACCTACTATCTTACATCCTAACGTCGCTATATTGCGTTGTTACTCTGTTGCTAAATTGAACATGGTGCAAATTCGCATATTGACATGAAATTTAAATATTTTTTTTTCACTAATGTCTCATTCTTTCAAAGTCTGACTTTTCACAGTGAATGTTTATTTAGGTTTTTAACCTGAAATCAAGATCACAGAATAAAATGGCCAATTTCTGGGCTTGTGGAAACAGATTAATTAAGTTAAACGGTTTATCTACTCGCCCTGGAGTGTTGCATACATAATGCCATCTAGCAAATGATCTTAGCAATTATTCTATTGTTTACCATTTAGATTAATCAAATAATCGAGTACTGTTCATATATACAGTATGAACGTACGTACGTCTGAAATCCACATAACTAGAGAACCGTTCGCCCCACCGACTCAAATTTGGCACAGGCGTTCCACACCACAGTATAAACTAATCGATTAACAACTTAAGCCCTATTATATACTGTTATTTCCGAGGCATCTAAACAAGTTTGGTATGAATACCAAATCTCTTGTGAACTTCTATCTCTGTACCATTGAGAGTGTTCCGACAGGCTGTGGTTGTGGTTAAGGAAAATCATTGGCACAGTTCTGTTTTTGCTCCTTCCACCTAAAACATGTTACCCGAGCATCAAATCACACCACCTGTTTCAGTAAGTTTCTTTCCATAGGCAGCCAGATTGCTAAACGCACCCAATTGTACCACAAATTTTGGTATCCACTACTGAATATTGTGCATTGTGTACTGTGAGAGAGACACATGCAGAGACAATGTATCTCATTGCCTTATAATACAGATGAAAATAAAGTTTAACTTGATTTAATTTCAGTTTACAATTGTTAAAGAGCTACCCATAACCTGCAGTTATAGAAATAATAAGAAAGGAGGGGGAAATCGTTAAAACTTCAAAACAGAGCTGTAACAAACAAACGCAAAAAAAGTAACTTGAACTACTCACCAGAGTGTCCTGCAGTGTCCACTGCTGTACCAAACAGTAGTACATATTCGGTCAGAGAGGCGTGCAGGACGCACATAGAACCCATCCAGCCCCCTGCATTCACAAACACCCACTGCAGGTCTTCATCTGGTAGAATATGACCTGGGTACCTGGTACAGTACAAGTTCTTTAGTACTACTAGTAGATCACCTGGAATGTTCTGATGACCTCTGAGGTAATCTGGGACAGGTCTGCTTTATGTCCCCAGAACCAGAACTAGCACCTTTATCCAAGGCGCTTTACGGAAATTGTGCATTACATTTACCCCTTTCATACACCAATGGAGGAGGACACCATGCAAGGCACAAAACTGCTCATCGGGAGCAATTAGGCTGGGGTTCAGCGTCTTGCTCCTTCGACACTAACACAGGGGGAACCCAGGCTCGAACCCCAAGCGGCCACTGAGCCACTGTCACTTAATGTTTTAAGTAAATTGAATTGTCTTATTGTTGAAATGTGCTAGACAAATTAACTTGCCTATGTTAAAAGGGACAAAGTATAATAATATAATATAATAATAATACTTCTTCCTGAGTTCAACAACCACTTTGGAGAAGGCCTCGTCGTGATCCTGACCTGCAGAAAGAAAGAAAGAAAGAAAGAAAGAGTTAACACTACATGTACAGTGATGCAATTGTACAATTATGTTGAAAGGATAACACAGAAAGCCCTGAGGTCTTGTTTCCATTGTGGTCTTATCTTTTATGTATTCAATTCATCAAGATATTTAAAGACATACAATAACATAACATACATACAATGAATAAATCAACACTAGCTTGGAGCAATACAATACTAGGAGCAATACAAAGTATATGTACAGAAAACATGGATGCGGAGGGGGTCCATAGACAAGTCTTCTAATTTAAGCTTGGTGTCAAGTTTAGAAGACTTGTCTACAACAGTTGCGAATTGCAGGCAGTGAGTAAAAGAGACAGATACAAGTTAAGTCGTAGTTCTTATGCTTTGCCACTAGGTGGTGGTGTAACATAACATTCATAACATTATCTACTAATAATTCAACAAGGATTAGATTTTGTATTGGGGGTAGGGTTTAAAAGGGATAGTGGGCTAAACGCATAGAGACAAAAAGTAATATTAGTACTCCAAGCAGCAGCAGCAGCAGTAAGTAGCCTAGCTAGTACTAGATTCTAGAACTTAAGTACTAATAGAAGAACTTGAAGTAATAGCAGCAGCAGTATCTCTCACCTGCGTACCGCCGGGCGAGTTCTGCGACGTCTTGTCCATTGAACAGATATGACTTGTTGTCCAGCCAGTAGCGCACCGGCCAGACCAGCAGCGCGACCAGCAACAGCACTTTAAAAAGCACTGAGGCTATTTTCTTGAAGCACATGGTTTCCTTCCACAGGACGGTTCCCACCTCGGAAGTGTTGAGGATAGAATTCCACTAGTCTCGCGAGCCAGACTGTCGCTTGAGTCGCCTCCCACAATGTTCTAATACTCTATGGTTCTAATGCTTCATTGGACTGGGAGATTGTGGAATAGTTGTTGTCTGGTTATGATGATGTGGTCCATAGTCTAGTATTTTATTGTGAAGTCCTGAACCGGAAGGGGAGGTTTTC
This sequence comes from Electrona antarctica, assembly GCF_951216825.1. Classification (NCBI taxonomy): domain Eukaryota; kingdom Metazoa; phylum Chordata; class Actinopteri; order Myctophiformes; family Myctophidae; genus Electrona; species Electrona antarctica. The sequence goes on from NC_136808.1 coordinate 31,145,637, forward strand.
CTGTTATTTTGTTTTACTTGACACTTGAAATTAGTAACTATATTAACTAATGTGAAGTAAGAACAAAATTGACTGATTTGATGTTATTTAAATAATAATAATAATAATAATAATAATAATAATAATAATAATTAAAACATAACTCAAGTGAAGGTGGCACCACTATTTAAAACCATTCTTCAGGTACTTTTATTTGACTGGCTTTTGTTTCGGGAAGGACATAAATAGAGGACGGACCACAGGGAAGTTTTAAAGAGAATTTTAAGATCCTTGTAGTTGTAGTATTTCGTAACGTGTACTTCTACTGGTAACGACACCTTTCATCTTTGGGTTAACGAACATCATGAGTAAGGAAGGAACTACGTTTGATCCAAAGGGTATGTTACTGTTACTATTACTTTACTACAACACCACCACCACTATAGCCTACTACTACAGACACACAGTTAACGTGTAGCACCATTTCTATTAGTATTATTTCATAATAATTTATTTTATAAATGGGGGGGGGGGGGGGGGGGGGGGGCATGTTCAAATCATGTACATTTTACATCATTTCCGAACATTTTCCAAAGCATACATATATTACACTTTATTTAATTGTTAATTTAATTGTTTGGGGAAAAGTAGCCAATTTAACATGATGTGCCCACAATGTTGACTGTTGAGTTCCCACTACACCTGTATTCTTCGTGAGAAGTTAAGTAGTAGTAACTATTACTACTACTTCGTGTGTGTGTGTGTGTGTGTGTGTGTGTTCAGTTCACGAGAGTTAACTCAGTCACATGCATGACAGTAAACAACTCATGACACACATCCTGCTGAGCAGGCATATTAATGAAGAGACTAGTGGTGCAAAGTAACTAACTTTTCAATAGTCCTACACTCCACTATATATATTTTTTTATATAATTTATATATTGTAATATTTTTACAATACAATTACATGTACATGACAGCTATACTGTTTACTTTGTAGTTTTAGATTTGTATTACAAAACATACATTAACCACAGGAGTAAGACCTATTTTATACTTTGTCTATTCAAAAATAACCGATCTACAAGCTCAGCTTAGATCGGCTAATTAAAAAAATGTCTTAAAATGTTGGAACACATGTTAGTACTTTTACTTTGGAACTTCAAGTATATTTTGATGCCAATACTTTTGTACTTTTACTCAAGTAAAATTAAGGGCTTTCACTTGTAATTGTAACAGGGTATTTACACATTGTGGTGTTGCTACTTTTATGTTACTACCTGTCGCCTGTCGGCCGACAATGCAAGTTGGGAGCCTAGTATACAATGTGCAGGAGGATGCTAAACGCACACCAGTCTTGGTAGTGGTGCCAGCTCACGGCAGAAACATCTAAAGAGTTAAGTCTTAAAAAGACAAGAGTGGCCGCACACACTGATAGCCAAAGAGCCGATTATTTATTTGGATGCAGAGTAGAATAGAAACCAACGTTTCGGCAGGTACAACTGCCTTCTTCAGGGTATATATACACATATATATAGAAGGCAGTTGTACCTGCCGAAACGTTGGTTTATAGTATACCTAGTATACAATACCCGTTGTCATAGCACCTGTTTTAACCGCCTGTCTATCTCTGTATCTGTCTGTGTAAGAGTGCCGAGCGGCCAAGGCGATAAATGAGTGGAGACCAGTCCAGGGCAACCTTCAATAAGGCTTCACTTCTTCCATTTTTTCCTCAATCACTTTGACAGTCATATTCAATGCAACCTGTCATCACTCGGGTTAGAGACAACTGACCTTTTATAGGGTGGGTACCCATTACCTGGTTAGCCCATACCATTCCCCAGGTAACAATAACAATATTCCCCACCCCTAGAATCACACAATGCCATTTTACATAAGCCTACTAAATGTATATGCACCCTCAATACATATTCACAGTTAGCATTTAGCATAGAAATATATACACACCCAATACATGATTACATTCATTATAGTCCATCCCAATCTCCCCTTCTATCCATTTCCCACTTGGTGTCACCCTCCCGGAACTATAAAAGGGGTGCCTATACCCAGAGGGAACTCTTTTGCCCGAACACCACCCTGAAAGGAGGATGAGAATAAACAGAGAGAAAAAAAAACTGAGCTCATGGTCATGGGTCCCAAGACGCAACTTGAGAAGATAGGACATTTTCTTCTCCAGGTGGATGGCTGTTCCATCTCTCCATCCCCTGAAATTCGCAACCTGGGTGTCATCCTGGACTCTACCCTCTCCTTTCAATCCCACATTAAATCTGTTACTAAATCTGCCTTCTTCCACCTCAAAAACATTTCCGGACTCCGACCCTCACTCCCAGACTCTGTTGCAGAAACCCTAATCCATGCTTTCATCTCCTCCCGGCTGGATTATTGCAACGGTGTTCTGCTCGGCCTCCCCAAGAAGTCCCTTGACAGATTGCAGTATGTGCAAAACTCGGCTGCCAGAGTGCTCACCCGCACAAAATGCTGGCAGCACATCACCCCCACCCTCAAACACCTCCAATGGCTCCCGGTTAAGTTCCGCATAAACTACAAACTGCTCCTCCTCACCTACAAATCCCTCCATGCCCTTGCCCCACAGTATTTGACAGACCTCCTGAAGGACTACACCCCTGAGCGGAACCTGAGGTCTTCTGACATGGAACTCCTCACCATCCGTCACGCAAAAAGGCGGACCCTCGGCGATAGAGCCTTCTATGTGGCAGCCCCTGCCCTCTGGAACTCTCTCCCCTTGGAGATTCGCCAGACTCACATTTGTTCACTCTGGCTTTTGGCAACTAGTTTGTTTGTTTTATTTTTTGTTTTGTAAAGCGTCATTGTTTTCTTGAAAGGCGCTATATAAATCCAAGTTATTATTATTAGAGGTAAGTTTAGACATCAGATATTTACATTCCTTCTTCACCAGTCTTCTCATTATACTGGTCAATTAGAAAGTATCCTGTCCTATTTTATTCCTAAACTGATGTGCCTTATATCTGTTCATTTGTAGGTGTATGATGAGATCGGCACGTCCGCCCCTTCAAAGAATCACAGACAACTCAGTGTCCCCCCTGCCTAACCCTGAGTTGCCCGCACCCCCCCTTAACTTCAATAAATGCATTTGTTACAATTTGTGTCCTTATTTACATTATACCATACATGTAGAATTGTGTTCGCATATGCATTAGGTATAGTAACGGTGTCCGCCGTTACAGTCTGTCTGAAGAGTGCAAACTGAACTGAGGGGTTGAGAGAGAGAGATAAATAAACTACTACATTGCCTTTATTAGGCAATGTAGTTACATTTGAAGTGTTACAGTTGCATTTAGTTACAGTTGAAGGTGTGTGGATTCATTTGAAAAGTCAAAAATAGTTCTGTGTGAAAAGCTTGTTATACAAAATAACAGATACCATTAACTTAGTCAAAGTGATGTGAATATTCAAGCTGTAAAAGCAGATAAGATTAAGGTGGGTTTATCACCTGGAAGTTTAACTACAAGATTAGGTTAACCTGGTAATAATAAAATAAAATAAAGCGTTCTATAACTCTTGAACTGTAGGCTTTTCAATCCACATCTTTTTTCACTAGATTCTGTGGGGTGTTTTGTTTTGTTTCTTTGAAGACTTCGAGGGCCGGATTGAGAGATGGTCAATGTGTGTAGTAGTAGTAGTAGTACTGATAATTGTAGTAGTAGCAGTAATAGTAATAGTTGCTCTACTAGTACTAACTCATATCCTCTATACTTCCAGAGCACCAACATTTGCGCTTCAACCCCCTGAGGGGTTCTTGGGTTCTGGTGTCAGCCCACCGGGTTAAAAGGCCCTGGGCCGGACAGGTGGAGGATTCCCCTGGGGAGAGTGTACCCCGTCACGATCCCCAAAACCCCCTCTGTCCTGGAAACACCCGTGCCAACGGAAAGGTGCTGATGCTGCTGCACTGCTGGCAATTATAACACACGTAGTCATACTAGTACTACTAGGCCTATCACAATTATTACATCATCTCCTGATCACTTATCAATCAATTATTTGAGATAATCACAATTATTATTTGTATAATTGCCATAATCATCATCATAATTTCCATGTTGAATAATGACATTTAAAAAAAAAATATGTGTGTGTGTGTGTGTGTGTGTGTGTGTGTGTGTGTGTGTGTGTGTGTGTGTGTGTGTGTGTGTGTGTGTGTGTGTGTGTGTGTGTGTGTGTCTTTTTGCCCTCTCTCTCTCTCTCTCTCTCTCTCTCTCTCTCTCTCTCTCTCTCTCTCTCTCTCTCAAGGTAAATCCGCAATATGAAAGCACCTTTGTCTTTGACAATGACTTCCCTGCTTTGCAGACAGATGCCCCGAGTCCAGGTGATATACAGTAATAGTAGTAGTAGTAGTAGTAAGATAAGATAAACCTTTAATGACCTCGAGGGAAAAGTCAGGTGTCACGGTAGCAACAGCAGTAAGAGTGAAGAATAGGTAAAGCCTAATTTATTCTCTGTCGCACAACAGTAACAGCAGACCTACAAGCTCACACGTCAGGCTTAAGAGCCAATAACAAATTAACAATATAAGATTTTTTTGTTTAAATAGTTAGCCTTAGACACAAAACATCATTCTGCACAGTGTCTCTGAATGACTGAGTTATGACTTGATTTACCTGACCTAACATGTGTAAAGTCTATGAATAAATAGAAGATAATTTACAGTCTAACAAGGAAATTGTGAATGGTAGACTATAAATTGTACTTGTATGGCATATATATATATATATATATAAACAAATTGAATAATTGCTATATTAGTTTCATTCCATAACTACATAACTGCGACCTGCAGGCAGAGGTAGTGTCTGCTGCTGTGCTGCAATATTAAGACATGATATATTGAAAACAGGCTGAGGAGGGACATAATTGGCTAATTTTACCTCATGTCAATATGCTGTTGTGTATCCCTATGAAAAAGGTTGGACAGGCCTCTTATACAGTACGTTTTTATTTTGTTTTGCAAAGATTGGGCACAGAAACAACAGTTAATTCATCACCACGCTCAGGCAATCTGGTGCGTCGTCCTAATTAAAGTCGACAACACTAATTAACGCACTAATTAACTACACCTGATTTTGTAAGTGCATGCATGTTTCTAAATGCATGAATGTTTCAGAGCACACGTGAGTTTTCTGTGTACCAATGAACAAATTCGGCTAAGAAGAATAATGTTAACTCTGATCATAAACACATTTTGTGAATGAGGCCCAAATGCATCTTTCACTGAACAAACGTGTGTATTGCAAACATTTTGAGTGGTGTTTTAGAATTACCATGCCAGTTTTGAACGTTGATGAAGCTTCAAACCGGTTCTGGGTCCAGTGTGAGCGCCCCTACAGGCCATTCATATGAACTGTCATTTCCATATTGGCCTCAATATCTCCGAAGCTGACCCCCTGCTTCAAACCAATAGGCCTATCTCACAGCCCGCTTTCCACGCCCACTTCCGGTAAATAGTGGTGTCTTTAACATGAGCATTTACACGTTTTTTTCTCTGGAGAATCTAAGTACATTTTCTAATGTAAAAATGTGACAGACCAATATTATTATGAAGCAAACAAGATGGTAAATCAGGTCGAACAGATAGAACAAACCTTACCTTGAGAAAACAAAAGTTGTAGACTTCTTAAATTACCTCTGTTAACATGAAGCGTCTATGGAGTGACGTCACGCTATCACCACTAACCCCGAAATGGGGCGTATTTAGGGGGGCGGGGAAATTCTGTGAGGCTTATTGCTATACATTGTATTTGTATTTCTGTTCTGAACTGGTCTCTGGTCTGTGTTTTAGTTTCTGGTGTGTGTGCGTGTGTGTGTGATCTTCAGGTCCAAGTGATCACCCGCTTTTCCAGTCCAAGACTGCACGGGGAGTCTGGTAAGTACTATTGAATATCAAATTATTTCTATTTGATCAAAATATTGGTGTCACATAAGTATTGGAAATGTATCCGTTTTGATCTAAATAGTAGTATTTAAAATAAAGTTTTAACTATCAATTATCTCCTTCTATCGTTACTTTTTCAATTAATCGAATAATAATCATATATGGTATTGTTTTTGGAAATGGATCAATATTGCTCAATGTTATTAAACGTGTGTGTGTGTGTGTGTGTGTGTGTGTGTGTGTGTGTGTGTGTGTGTGTGTGTGTGTGTGTGTGTGTGTGTGTGTGTGTGTGTGTGTGTGTGTGTGTGTGTGTGTGTGTGTGTGTGTGTGTGTGTGTGTGTGTGTGTGTGTGTGTGTGTGTGTGTGTGTCAGTAAGGTGATGTGTTTCCACCCATGGTCAGACATGCCCCTCCCGCTGATGAAACGCCAGGAAATCATCAAGGTGATAGACAAGTGGGCGGAGCTTGTGTCTGAGCTAGGTTCTACCTATCCCTGGGTGCAGGTAAACACAAATAATAATAATTTCATAAATTCTAAACAAAAAATACTATAATAATGTACAGGAAATACAAATAGCTGCAAAGCCGCTGTTAATTAAACATGTCCACCTAGCTTGGTGATGTTTGGATAAACTGTCATTGGCTTATGGCCAAATTTGCACCAGGCCCATTCACATGTTGGATGACTTATTATTAGTTCTGTAAACCGCCTTAGAGCATTCTGACGGACTGTTCTCTGGTGTGTTCTTTTTCCCCCCTGCAGTTTAACTATGAACTATAATAATGGAGAATACAAACTGAATTGAAGCACACTGTGTTCTGTTCTGTGCTGTTTGTTTCAGATCTTTGAGAACAAAGGAGACATGATGGGCTGTTCAAACCCTCACCCTCACTGTCAGGTCTATCCACATCATCTATAATCTATCCATGATCTATCTGTACAGTATGTACCACATATCTCTCTCTCTCTTTCTCACATAGATATAGATATATAGATATAGATATAGATAATATAGATACAGGACACTTAACGTCTTGTATACAAGTACTGTATATGCCTTTCCAAAACAGAATATCATCCGCACACCATGGATTAGACGGCACACTTGTCGACGTGTGAGGCCATCGGCATCTCAGTGCAGGCACTTGCTAGCTCCTCACAAGCCTCAAGACATTGCTGTTGGTGACTGTGGCTGCCTTGTTTTCAGGCGATGTCAACGGAGCAGAGTGTCTGAGAGCCTCTGCCTGAGGACCAAAACAATATGTCCCCCAGCCTAGGTGGGATTCCCTCTAAGGATAACGCCTCTTAGGCTAGTGTCCCTTATTTATGGGTTCGAATCTCAGGTAGTGAATCAAAATGAGTGGCCCCTCCAGTCTACAGTAGTAACCGCCTTAGAGATTTTTGACGAACTGCTCTCTGGTGTTTTTTGTTTGTTTGTTTTACTATAACATCTCCCTGTGATGTCATACTGTAGGTGTGGGCCAGTGACTTCCTGCCCAACGAGGCATTGACCTCTGACCGCTGTCAGAGAGAGTACTTTGAAAAGCACAGAGAGCCGTTACTACTGCAGTATGCCAAGCAAGAGGAGGAGAGAAAGGTACTACTACTGCTTCTACCACTACTAGTACTAGCTGTTACTACTGCAGTATGCCAAGCAAGAGGAGGAGAGAAAGGTACTACTACTGCTTCTACCACTACTAGTACTAGCTGTTACTACTGCAGTATGCCAAGCAAGAGGAGGAGAGAAAGGTACTACTACTGCTTCTACCACTACTAGTACTAGCTGTTACTACTGCAGTATGCCAAGCAAGAGGAGGAGAGAAAGGTACTACTACTGTTTCTACCACTACTAGTACTAGCCGTTACTACTGCAGTATGCCAAGCAAGAGGAGGAGAGAAAGGTACTACTACTGTTTCTACCACTACTAGTACTAGCTGTTAGTACTGCAGTATGCCAAGCAAGAGGAGGAGAGAAAGGTACTACTACTGTTTCTACCACTACTAGTACTAGCTGTTACTGCAGTATGCCAAGCAAGAGGAGGAGAGAAAGGTACTACTACTGCTTCTACCACTACTAGTACTAGCCGTTACTACTGCAGTATGCCAAGCAAGAGGAGGAGAGAAAGGTGGTACTACTACTGCTTCTACCACTACTAGTACTAGCTGTTACTGCTGCAGTATGCCAAGCAAGAGGAGGAGAGAAAGGTACTGCTTCTACCACTACTAGTACTAGCCGTTACTACTGCAGTATAGAGACACACGGGGACTACAAATTCCACGCCCCCAAATGAGACAGCGTCCCCACTTCTGGTCCGTTTCAACTGTGTACTGCAGCTGCCAATGCAATCCCTATGAGAGGCATCATAAAATACCCTTATTTCACTGGTTCATTACTGAGGCTGTAGCGATTTATTTTGTGTTCGAATAATGTGTCCCATATGTTTTATTTGTCCTTTTTAATGTCATATACCTGCCATCTCAATATACAACCCACAATGTACTATAATATACTCCATAAGATTGTAAAGACTGCTAGCATCGGATATATTGACGTTTCCCTGACGTATGATTTGTACGTCACGCATTAATCCTTATAAATACCGCTAGATGCGGCATTCCCCAGCGACGGATCGAGCGACCACGACGAGCGTGACAGAGTCCAGCGTTGTAAACGGTTAAACGGCCAGTCTTCATCATGCCTAAAGTGTGCTGCGTTCCTCTTTGTAAAAACAACAAAGAAAAAAACCCTGATCATGAAAAGAGACAGAAATGGCTGCACCCATCCACTAGTAAAAAAATATGTGAAACCATCCAGAAGAAGTTTGTGAACTCCACAAGTGGTGGAAATTAAGTATTCAAGTGAAGCTTATGAAGGTATATGTCACAGTGAAAATAGCCTTGAAACTTATGATAGTCAGTCATGACGCAACTTCACCCTGTCTTTATGCCTTGCTACATTTACAACGTTTAAGTGTAGGCTACATAAGCGTTCAGATTTCAAATATAAAGTGCTCATCCCCGGAGCTACGGATGTTATACATTTGCACGTTTATTAGCACCCGTGTAGTCCTTATATTGTTCAATAAAAAGCATTTTTATCCGACGGCTGGCCAATTTCTAATTTTTTCGCTATATGCTTTCAATACGTGCCCTTATCGGTTGGGAGGTGTATTGCACTCATGCATTATTATAACCTTTATAGAAAATGGTCACCGATCGGATTAAAATGCATTTTCTTGAACAATACGGGATGCACGGCTGTTAATAGCCGCCCGTTCAAAATTCTAACATCCGTGTCCCCGGGGGTGAGCACTTTATAGGCTATTTGAAATCTGAACGTTTACAAATGCACATAACTTAGCCAGGCGCTCAAAACAAGGCAAATCACGCCACGACGCACGTGAAGGACGAGCGTCATGTGAACCATTAATCTTATCCTACTGAATATGATATAGATTGACAATATCAAGAAGTCAGGCAAAATCATCTGAGGAGCATATGCTGCTATATAGGATTACACAGACTGAAATTGACTGCCTGAAAAGTAATTTATTATATTATTCTTCTTGCATGAAGCTCCCAATTCCCGTGAAATTGCAATATATGGGCTATATAAATAAATACCCCATATATTGTAATATGTATTAAAACTGTAATACATAAAATAGATTCTAATTGATATTTTATTATCTATAAACCTGGAGAATCCACTAGATAGTTGACAATATCTGGATATGTCACTCCTGGCCATTTAGTTGGGTCATTTTCCCAACTACTTTTAGGCAAATCATATGGACAAATTGATAATCCAACAAGTTTTATTTTTTCTTTGTATAAAGAATTCATATACGCCTGCATGTTCACACCATGCACCACAAATACGGATAATGTATCTTCAAACTCGGCGGCGCTTGGAACGTCACTTATAAGCGACAGGTAATCAGTCTGTCAACTCAGCTCTGCTCCGTTAACATTATGGGTAACTCATTCAAGTGGTAAATTAAATGTGAAACAAGTCATCTATTGAGAAAACAAAAAAATATGTTGACAAAGACACTTCATACATTTGGAAACATATTTTTATTCAAATCAATATAGTCTTCAGTTCATGTTGTATTATTTTAAAAGTAGGCTAACTACAGTGGAATTTCAATTGACTTCTATGGGCTGGCATGCAGTACACTGGTCTAACGGACCAGAAGTGGGGACGCTGTCTCATTTGGGGGCGTGGAATTTGTAGTCCCCGTGTGTCTCTATGCCAAGCAAGAGGAGGAGAGAAAGGTACTACTACTGTTTCTACCACTACTAGTACTAGCTGTTACTACTGCAGTATGCCAAGCAAGAGGAGGAGAGAAAGGTACTACTACTGCTTCTACCACTACTAGTACTAGCCGTTACTACTGCAGTATGCCAAGCAAGAGGAGGAGAGAAGGGTACTACTACTGCTTCTACCACTACTAGTACTTCTACTTGTACTACTAAGACTACTAATGCTGTTAGTTACTACCACAAGAATTACTGCTGCAGTGGTACTAATACTTCTATTGCTGCTGCTGTTATACTACTGTTACTGTTAATTATTGCTGGTACTACTACTTTTGTTACTACTAAGTTAAATGACGACTTTTCAACCTATCTTCATATAATTGGTCCTCACTAATGTTCATGATAAAATAGCACTTTTTTTCCAACTCTGTCTGTGTCTCATAGAAGGGCTGTTCAGTTCAATAGCCCGTCGTCCAGTGACATCATCGATGGTGAATTCAAGCTAATAGAAACTGCAGGCTTTCTATTCCTGAAAAGTTGCAATGCTATAATGGAAGCCATCGTTTTAAAATCTTGTTTTAAAAACAAATCTACCTAACGTTGATGTCACTGGAAGATGGGTTTCTGAGAGACACAGACCAAGTAGAAAACAATTGTGGTATTTTATCATGACCATTAGTGAGGACCAATTATATGAAGATTCCGACTACCAAAATTACTACTGACGGTACTACTTGTAGTACTGCTGGGACTGCTACTGCTGTTACTACTGTTAGTACTACTAATGTTAAATAGTACTACTATTACTACGGAAGAGTGGAAGGAAGAAAGCAAAGAAACGAAAAGCAAAGTAAGTAAAGGGTTTCCAGAGGAATCTAAGTGAAAATTTGGGAACAAAGACATTTCTTCCTGAGATAAGTTTGTGATTCAATCCAGATGAAATGTGATCCTTTCATAAACTAGTTTTGTGCTGACTGAGTTATGGATGTATTGACATGGATTCAAATCTGTCCCTACTTCCTGCCTCCTCAGGAGAGGATAGTGGTCCTGTCCTCTGATTGGCTGGCGGTCGTCCCCTATTGGGCGACTTGGCCGTACCAGACGCTGCTGTTGCCACGGCGGCGCCACGTGTTGCGGCTTAATGACCTCACAGCTGCCGAGAGAGAGGGTGGGTGGGTGTGTGTGTGTGTGTATTACTCAATTACATTGTGTACTTTTTACAACAGGGTTATGGTGCGTTCACCGTTCACACGGGCAGATGTAAAGATACAGTCTATCATTCATTGTCAACATGGAAGCCAGCGACGTGAAGCTAAAAAGCAAATCTGACGTTTGTAGGTGCTGCAAAACATAGAAAGCTACAAATATGCTGTGATCTTTGCAACTTTGCATATGCCTCGTGATAACGCAACATTAAGGGGCAAATTGTCTAGAAGGTCTGTGTAACGTTTGTCCACAGCAAATCTCGGAAATCACTGGAATCCCTGGACCATCCATTTCCAAATGTCTCGTGCATGCTACCAGTAGGGCAAGGAAATATATCCCCCTGGAAATTTTCCACATATTACAAATATTTTTATAATCTCAGATCCACCTTGCTGCTGGGCATGATTGATGTTAACAATATGAACATGACATCAGACATCCACAGGGAAGCGCTGTCGAAATTAGACTGTTTCTTGGTACTTGTTTGTGCTTTTATATTTTTTGATGGCACCCAATTTTGATTTCAGAGCATATCAGCTATTTCCTCTTATGGTTTGCTAGCCTGTTTTCTGTTTTTGCCGGGTACTTTGTGTTCTTATACTACTTTTTCATATCTTATCCATCTATAGATCTTGCTGACATCATGAAGAGACTTCTGACCAAATATGACAATCTGTTTGAGACCAACTTCCCTTACTCCATGGGTTGGCATGGTACAGTAACTGAGAAAGATGACACATATGTTTACTGTTTCAGAGTGATGGATGACTGACTGCATACACACAACTACCTAGTATCCAGCTTGCAAAAACCTAGTATCATCCTACAGTAGCCACCACCTAGTGTCCAGCAAGCAACCAGCTTTGATCCACTTGGCAACCACCTAATGTTCTTTCTAGAAACTACCTACAGTAGTTTCCACCTAGCAAAACTAGGATACTGCCTAAAAAACACCTAGTAGCATATGGTTATAATGTGATTCCTAGGCGGTTGCTAGGTAGTCACTAAGTGGCTGCTATGTTAGTAGCGTATAGATTTATTTTATTGCACCTTTCAGTCCACACACAGTTAACTGTACCTTCCTCTCGATCTCTTGTCTATCCATCCAATCAGGGGCACCCACCGGTGAGCATTTGAAAATGGACAACTCCCATTGGCTGCTGCACGCCCACTACTACCCCCCTCTGCTGAGGTCAGCGACTGTCCGGAAGCACATGGTCGGCTATGAGATGCTTGCCATGGAACAGAGGGATCTGACGCCAGAGCAGGTACAGAAATACAGCATCGCGGTTGTGTGCCTCTGCCAACCGTTTGCAGTCTGTCCAGACTCGTGTAGTATTATGTAGTGAAGGCTTTGAAGGAATTTCATGAACGTGATTTGTTAGGTCACTCTTAATTCTAATCACTTCTTCCTTGAGTCCAAGTGGACGTTTGTGCCTCATGTGATGAAATTCTCTTAAGGCGTTCCTGAGATATCACATTCCCTAGAACAGGATGATTTGAGTTGACATTACCAACAAAATCATGATCATAATTTAATCCTATTAGAAAAAACATAAATAGCAAAATAATTATTTAGATATATTCATTTATTTTTCAGGCAGCGGAGAGGCTGAGAGGTCTGCCCGATGTACACTACAGGAACAGGGGAATGGAGGAGAGGATGATGGAGGGATGAAGGGGAGAAGGAGGAATGGAGCAGAGGGGAGAATGGAAGATAGAAGTGAATAGTTATATATAACTGGATTACTTTCAATGAAATAATACTACAAGTTCAACATTTGTATTTGGTTTATTATTTCTTTGTTGTAAGAAATAATGCATTTTGGGACAAAGATACAGCTACTGTACTATCATACTATCACACAGACATGGACTTCTACACTGCTGCAAAGACGGCCCTCATTGGAGCTTGTGGGGATTGGCTGATGGACTTGGTGGGGGGAGGCTATGGTTTAAGGATGTACAATAAATACAGACATACAGACAATTCTGGCATTTCTTTTTTATATACATATACATGCTTTATTTTATCATTTTATATGCATATATTGTTGAAGATGTTTGTTAGAAAATCAATACAAACTGTCAGAAGGAAAACGAAAAAAAGGAAAATAGACAAAAGGACTGACAGGAGATAAACTGGGCTGCTGATTGTTATTATAGTCATGCCTCATGACGTGCTCCATATATGGCCGTCTCCATATGTTGATCTGACCTCATCAAACCATGTACACTCAAGACACGCTATATATGGAGCGTGTCACGAGGCTTGATGGACTGACCACCATATATGGAGCATGTCACGAGGCGTCGTGATCTTCATATATGGATCTATCTATCTAATCTACGACTGACCTCACTGACACTAATAGTTTAACTCCTGCTTCTCAACTGTTCCGTATTAAGAGCTCTGTTGTTTCAGGCCCGAAAACGTCGATTAAAAGAAAATCCATATATGGGCATTCCCAGACGATGCCCTATACAATCCCTGTTATGCCCATATATGGAGATCCCTGATGTCATCAATTTTAAGTCCATATATGGGAATGTCAATATATAGACAAATTAGACATATTGTGACAGTCTCATGATAATATATTGTTGCCGTGACGCAAGTCACACAAATGAACCAAGTTGGTACAACACATATCCATATGTGGAGCTGACTATCATCACCTGGATCTCCATATATGAAGAGCACGACACTGACCTCATCAAACCCTGGATAGCCAAAATTGGATCATCACCTACATCTGCATATATGGAGCCGGCCAGCAACTCTACATCTGAGTCTCTGACCTCACTGACACCAGATTAATTAATACTTTAATTCCTGCTTCTCAACTGTGCCGTATTAAGAAGCTCTGTTGTTTCAGTCGCTTCTCGCCCTCAGGGCGTCTTACTGGTTATAAACCAGTTAATACAAGTTTGTTGGATATTTTGCAAGTCAAAGTCTACGACCCCATTTACACTTGTTATTTATTTTCTTTATAATTTTTATCCCACGATTTTGTAACCCATTTTTCACCCCTGTGTCAATTATCTAATGTGATCCTGGGCTCTACACACCCTCCGCCAACCTAGTCCCCATATATGGGGGACATGGGGAGAGCAACGGACTTGAACTCATGCTTCCTTCATGCCTGAGTGTCCAAGTTGCTCCTTTACACCTGACAGGGGAGTTTCCCTGGTTGGACGTAGCGCGTGGAAGGAACACATTATTCCAACCAGTTCCTTTTCCCTCCATCAGGCGCCCCGGCTGGCCAGGGGGAGGCAGTTTAGATACCAGGATTACGGCATGTTTTTTGTGAGGGTACCTACCCTATAGGGGACACGGGGAGAACATGCAAACTCCACACAGAAAGGCCCTTTCGCCAACCCCGCCTCGGGTATGGGCACTGATGACGCGGAGGAGGAAACACGCCGCCAGCACCTGTTATTAACAAGAGATCTGTATCTGGATAAGTCATCTGGATATGGGACAACACATGTATTCTAATTTAATTTATACTCCATATTAAGACGGTCTTGCCAAAACGAATTGATCTACAAGCTAACAACACGCCATGATGCGACACCCTCACACAGTATAAATTGAGTTTATGCAAAAGGTTGCCATTTGAGTCAGCATGTGAACATAACACATATTCCTGCCAAAGTGACAAAACATAGCAATACCATACCTCACCACAAGCAACCAGTAAACTCCCCAAATCAATTGCAAAACTTACGATCAATATAACCGTTCAAACCGGCGGTGGCAATGTGATCACATTTTGTTGCTCGGAATTCTTGTTGATTAGCATAAATGAAGGTGTCGGGTTCACTGCACTTAGCTGAGGACGATGTGAAAGGATTTGAAATGCTCTGGGTCTCTTGTGCTCTCTTTCTCTGTTTTCTAGCGTTACCACAGATCCACAGGAACATAAAGAAACCTGGAGGAAAGACATTAACATTAAGAATTAGGAGGAACATTCACTTGAACTTGAAGATGAACTTGATTCGTATTTCATAACAACAGCCTAGCAACATTTGACAACTATACCGACAGCAGACCTTGCAGCGAGTTGAGGATGCAGAACAGGTAGAGGACAGGGTAGTTGATGTATCCTGAACTCAGGAAGGCCAGGCCCCATGTGGTCCCCAGAAGGCAGGTGAGCCCCAGGACAGTGAGGATATCATTGCAGGACAGAGGGAGCTTCCTTGAGGCTCCAGCCTTATGGGACTTCAGCCTGCAGATCCTGGAGGCTACGGCTAGCAGCACGCCAAGGTTGATGATGAAGACGAAGCTGATGTAGGTCAGGTTCACTCCGTAGAAGAACATGTTGTCTGTGATCCAGCAGCTGTGGGGCATTATGGTACGTTGTTAAACGGTTTGGCAGCAGGAGTGACACCCTGGTGTTCATTTTGACAGCACATTTTGTTTAATCATAGTCTTATGAATAGTCATATAATGTTTTAGTTTTCGTCTAGTTTTAGCCGACTAAATATGATAGGATTTTAGTTGACTAAATCTACAGTTGATTTTGGCAACAAAAATTATATTTTGGCAGGCTTTGATAGCATCATAATAGCTGATTTTACACTTGCTTGCATGCTGAAAACAGCCACAAGCTCACAACTCTGCGACGTGTTGTGACCTTGTAGATCAGCTATTGTCAGAGCACAACACCCGAGCGCAACCAAACATAAAATGACTTACTGGATCTCTTCTCCACTAGTAACTCCCTAACATTTAAGTTAGTTGACATTTGTTGACAAAATTGTCAATATGTTTAATCTTAGTTTAGTCATCATGGTTTTGTTATTTATTGCCTATATCACAACGCCGATAGGATTGTGAATCCTAGGCGTTTTTATTTAGGTTTCGGTCTAGTCTTAGTCAACGAACATTATTTTGTCATACAGTAGTTTTAGTCGACGAAATTAACACTGGTGAGACCTTTGTTTTATATAAATTTCAATACAAATATTGGCCAAGAAATACATTTTGGAAGTGCTTTCCCCCCCTATTTTTGTCTCCACCAGGCCGAAGGCAAGGGGAGAGAGTATGTTTTGCACTCCGTCCGTGTGTCCGTATGTGTGTGTGTTCGTCCGTCTGTTTCCAGCTAATCTCCGGCACCGTTAACCCGGTTGATGCCAAACTTTACACTTTGCACACTCCCTAGATGCCAAAGATGAACCTCTGCCCCAAATTGACCTGCCCTGGTGGAGACCTGTGCCCCGCCCCCGAGGGGCACTTTTTCTAGTTCCATAATGTTTCCATCTGTGGTTGAGACTGCTTTGGAGATATTTTGTCTGATCCTGTAAAATAGTGACCCACAACTTACATGGCATTCGTTTTGTTTCCCTCAGACAGGGTAATTTCTGTGAAGCCATAAAACTGTTTGATGTCCTTTACTCCCAAGGCGATTCCCACGATCACACCAGGAATTCCTACACGCACGCACGCACGCACGCACGCACGCACTCACGCACGCACACACACACACATACATACATACATACACACAAAGAGTGTGTTTTGGATAAGGGTAAATTAAGTAAAATAACAAATTAAATAATATAGTGTATTACTGATAGGCTACTGTAGGCCTTGAAGTACACATGAACCTGTTATGCAGCAGGTTATTTTTGTTTTTACATTGCCATAACCTCTCTCTCTCTCTCTCTCTCTCTCTCTCTCTCTCTCTCTCTATATATATATATATATATATATATTCTCTCTCTCTCTCTCTCTCTCTCTCTCTCTCTCTCTCTCTCTATATATATATATATATATATATATATATATATATATATACACAGTATATTTATATATATTTAGTCATTTTAACAGTTCTTTTTGCTCACCCTTTTACATCTTAGGTTTGAAAATGACTGACATTGGTCATTGCATGTAGTCCTGCGGGCTGGGGCGGCACCTGTCAGCAGGGAGTGGACAATGTAGGACAATGGCCCTACGTCCTCCCGGTGGGGGCTCCTCACTGACAGGTGAGGCCAGTCAGGTAGGATACAACAGCAGTGACAATAAAGAAATGTGTGTGGGAAGGAATTAATTAGAATAACAACTAAATTGGGGAGAGAAAGGGGGTAAAAGATGATTGGCTACACCTGTGTGAAGTAAGTGGTGCAACTCCGTGTGGGGATCCCCGGGGGGTCCCCGGAACTTCCAGACCAGCACGAACGTGCCCAGGGTGCCAGCCCGGTTCGGGCGAGCTGCCCCACGTCCGAAACGGTCGAAAAATTACAGAGTTACCGTGTGGCGGTCCCCGGGGGGTCCCTGTACTGTACTGTACTGTACTGTACTGTACTGTACTGTACTGTACTGTACTGTACTGTACTGTACTGTACTGTACTGTACAGTACAGTAGTACTGTACTGTACTGTACTGATACACCTGAAATCATCATATATACAGTTAATATGTATGTGTGTGTTAGGCTGCACAACATTGACACTTGGTTTTGAAAAACAACCAAATGCAATTTTCCAGCTCAGACCCAGCCAGGCAGGCAGCCACACACAAAGCTACTTAATGAAGTGGTTGCACCACTTAAAAATAAAACGGCACTTCCAGGAAAGTGACCGGGGCGGCGTGAAGGCGACCCCTGTCACATCAAACGTTTGCTGTTTGGTCAGATTTGTCCTATGAAGTCCTTACGGTTTGGAAGTGAGAGTATGTCGGTATGCAAGTTCAACTCACCCCATCCAGCAAGAGACATCTTGGCCATGTAGTGATTGTAGTGTGTATTGAATACCCTGATCATCAACAGGTAGAGGTGAAAGGCCTCTACGGCCATCCATGTGAAACTGCACAACAGGGAGTAGTGCATGACGACTGCGATAAGCAGACACACCCAGTCGGTCTTCAATGTGGCCCCCCACTCACTCATCAGAAAGGAGGCGTTGAGCAGGAATAACGCCCCACTCAGGGACACATGGATGGAAATGGAATGGTCCGTTTTGTCCCTAAGAGACAGACAGACAGGTCAAGGTTTGAGGTTATGTGCAAATGTTTTTTGTGGTCACAAAGAACTAAACAAATCTCACCCAGTGTGAAGCAAGTGGTGCCTTTGATGAGTTTAAGTCATTGAGCTATACAGTGTATGAATTAGTTCAATTCAATAGGCTTCTCACCAGCGCCGCTTGAAGCAAATCACACCCAGCTAGGTGTTGCAAATCCTGCTAATTAAAGATCGAAACGGTAGGCTCCTGTTTTTAGCCTGTTGCCATCTGTCTCTCTGTGTGTAGGTGTTCATGCTCATGGAGACATATACATGTCATACAAAGTCACTCATACTGTAGAAGTGGCTGAACCACTTATTTTACCCCTCATTTCAAAGTATAGAAAGATGTGATTTGAAAAATATATTTTGGACCCTGGAAAAATGTGTTTACACATTTGTTAAAAACATAAGGAAATATAATTTCCTCCAAAAATATGTTATTGCACACTGCATGCGTGTGCAGTGCACACTCATAGTCATACACAATATGTATGAGGCGTGCACATGCTGCCTCACACACACTTACCCACTGATGGTATATGTAACGATGGATAAGACCGTGAAGAAGGCAGACAGGGCACAGCCTATGTAACTGATATATGACAAGATCTTCCAATGGATTTCGGCTATAGGATCTCTTATCTGTAGGATAGAGAGAATTGTGCAAATAGATCACATACAGTTATCTCACTCTACATCTGTGAAGTATTGCAACTGCAACGGTACTACAGTGCCTACCTGATCAGGAACAAATCAATATAAATGTGTCCTTACCAACAGGACAGCAAAGGGTGTGGTGTGATTACAGCTGCACTCAATCTCAGTGTGGTTGTCATAGTTTGTGTTAAAGGTCTCACACCCATCAGTTTTCCAGTGCCAGTTATCTACATGCAAGATAATCCACATGCTAAGCATATAGGTGTGTGTCAGACCAACAGTTACCATGTGAACTGACACCTTTGTATACATTGTATTTGTATACAAATACAAATACAATGTGGTGACCAAATATGACCAAACATTCGTGCCAATTACAGTATACATTTGCAAACAATTTAGGAGAAGGTACAAAATACATGCAAATGTATGAAATTAAATATATGCTAAGCTGCAAATGTAATGAACACTTTACAATTTAATTTAAAAATGAAGTTGAGCAATCAAGTAATAGATGAGCAATCAGAACAAACAAACAAAACAATGATAGTCATATACCCACCATGTTCATCAAAGAACTGGCAGCGTAGCCTTGAATCATTCTGTTGAAGAAAACAATGAAGATATCAATTGAATTTCAAATTAGTTTCAACACAATACTTACTATATTATACTATAAGTAATACTAATACTGCTGAAATGTCATACGTTGAGCTACGCGCTACGTACTATAGTGTAAGGCCTACATAGACCAACTACATTGTTCTCTCAGCACTCTACTCATGACTATTTACCTCGAGTGTTGTTTATTGACTAGAAATTATGCTTACTCTGCTTATTCCAATCTCGCACTTGTAAGTCAGTCTGGATAGGAGTGTCTTCTAAATGTCTAAATAGTACTAAAGTGCCCGGGGCACAGGTCTCCACCAGGGCAGGTCAGGTTGTGGCCTCCTGGTGGCGCTATAGGCCAATGTGAAAAGGGTGCCATTTCTTCTTATGCCTTGGATGGCAATTGGATGATTTGAGGCATTTTGTTCCAAAAATGTGTTTTTCAAAAATCCACCTGCTGGTGGCGCTATAACAGGCCAATGTGAAAAGATTTTGCGTAAGTTGCATGCTGCGTTCATGATTTGAGGCTTTTTGTTCAAAACGGGCCAATCCTGCAAACTTTGAAAGCCAATGTTAGCCAATTAGGATGGAATATGTAATATCGGACAGATCCGTCTTGAACACATGACTATAGAGATAGTGTGTAACGATTTGCGGGATTTTTGGACAGAATCTGGAGGAGTAGGCTTATATCAAGAAATGTGTTTTTCAAAAGTCGGCCTCCTGGTGGCGCTATAACATCCAGGCCAGGGAGTGTGTGTGCAAAATTTGGCATCGACCGGGTTAACGGTGCTGGAGATTAGCTGGTAACAGACGGACGGACACACACTCACACACGGACTCTCACACACACACACACACACACACACACACACACGGACACACGGACACACGGACACACACACACACACACACACACACACCCGGACGGAGTGCAAAACATACTCTCTCCCCATGTGGAGACAAAGAGGCTCCCTGAGTTTAATTAACCAAATCGGTAAAAACAAAGGGATTCAATGCAATGAAAAGTTAGCAACATATTATGATTGTACAGAGCAAGTGATTAGTTCCTCATTTAAATAAGCCAACACCATAGTATTAAGTCAACTACTAAATCATTTTATATTAATGTCTGAAGGAACAAACATACTAAACAGACTAGCTGTTAACTAGTAGTTTTGCTTGCTTGTAATCAGTTAATTAGCTTGGCAATAACTAGTAACCACCTAACAACAAGACAACAACTGGCAATCACCTACTGTAGTAGCCAACTACCAATTAGTAGTACATTACCACCACCTACAGTAGTGATGCTGTAACAACCACTTAACCCTCAAGCAAGCAGCTAAAGTAGTAACACCACTGAGCAACTATCACCCAAGCCATAGCAACCATACAGAAAACCCCAGAAACAGTGAACAACCTACTGGACCATGCAGACCATGTCAACCCGCCAGTGTTATGACATGAAATTAACCTTAACCTAAAATGTGTCTTTTTATTTTATTTCTATTTTTATAAACAAAAGAATGCTACACAGTGTACAGCATGCATGTAACGATGCCATAGAAGCATTCTTATTATTGTGGAATGTATAACTACAAGACAGACATGTTCACAGGCACACATTTGCAAACACACTTACACTCAAGCTTGTGTGACCAGTGATATTGAAGATCATCCGAACTGAGGTGTTTAGGTCAGAAAATGGTTTCTCCCCCATTTGTTCTATCCTGATGACCATGGATGGGATATCCTCCTGCCCAAACTGTGTGGGGACAGAGTTCCCATAGTCATTGTAGAAACTTTGTTTTGCTTGTATCTTTATTTTCACATATTAATTATATACAAGTAGTGTGTATTGTGTAGGCCTACTGTATAAGTAGGGTAGAGGATAATACGGGTTACTTAAGTTATTTTACTTATATGATAATACAATGCAGAACCTTCTATACAGAGTACAGACAATGTGAGGAAATTGCAAATGTTTGTTTTGATGGAAACAAGCATCAGCTTAGTCAAAATCCAGCAATTTATTTACTCATTTAAATGCTCATCCAGCTATTTAATTCTATTTAATTTAATTCTATAGGTCACACACAGACACTTATTAAGATGTTTGCCCGGCCAGGACCAAAACTAGTGAAAATGTCATCACACCGCTTTGTGAGCTTGTAAATCTGCTATTTTCATTACTTCTTAAAGAAAATGTTTATGGAAATAATTTGAATTTTTCATTTTATTTATGAAATACATTTGTTTTTAATTGGTGAAAAGATGTGTGTGTGTTTTTTGTTTTGTTTTTACACTTGATTTTAATCTTTTGATTTATTTCTTTTTAACGTAGGAAACGTATTTACTTGCAACCCATAAAAATTGGTCCACAACCTGAAGATGGGTCCCAACCCACTGTTTGGGAAACAGTGGTATAGCTCTTATACTTATACTTACTTAGAACAGTATTGTAATGTGAGATGATTTAATGATGGAGGTACATGGTTACAGGAGGACATACCTGAAACTGTCTATGCTGCATATAGCTGACCAGACCAACAGTCCTCTCTTCTGGTGGGAGTTCCCTCAGGGCATCCACAGGAAGCCAAGTCTCTGGGATGGATGATTGATTTTGAGGCAGCAGCTGGGAGATGGTCAGAGAGAAGAAAGCTGTTTGATGTCTCAACTTCAGTGCATGTTATAATCTCACTCATTGTCATAATATGTGTCACCTTTTTCCTCCAGTAATTTACAGCTGAATTCTTACACTCTGTGTTTAAGTATTTTCCTGTCATATGTATTATAGCATTAATTAATCTATCTAACTATTAAGTTAGTAAATAGTAAATCTTACTATTAGCAAGTTAGCAACTGATCCATGCAATATGTGAGAAATGAAGCTTGTCTGCACATATATATTATTACTTTTAGTCAACCCTGCAAAATAATAAATACGTTCAGACCAGTTGAGCTGGCATTTTATTTGGGTAGTCTCTCCTGAAGGTAGGCTATTATTCTTTCTGATTCAAGTTGTCCATGTTGAACTTGAGCCTCATCTTCATGCATGGCAGTTTCAGTACCTGAGGCATATCCACCAGAATCCTGTCATTGCTTCCTGCAGCGGTGAGGTTATCCTGGCTGATGTTGACCACATGCAAAGCCAACTCCTTCAGGAAGTAATATTGCAAGCCTCCAGACTCAAGCTTTGTCCGTTTCATGATATTATGAATAACCTTTCTCTCCACCCTGCAGGATCACAGTACAGCAGAGTAAATGGGAGTGGAGAGGACGGAGATGAGAAGTAATTGTAATAACAACAATAGTAAACATAACCATCATGAAACATGACGTATAGAATAGGACAAAATAAATAGATTAAATTAGCAGTCAGATGCAATAAAGGTAGAAGTCGTATAGATATACACAGAAGAAACAATATAATAATGAGTAGAAACAATATGAGAGAGTACAGATGAGAGTTGAGGTGAATTAGAATGTAGAACTGTAGAGCATGAGAACAGACAAAGGCACAGAGCAATGCCACTTACTCTATAAAGGCTTTTCTTATTTCTGAGGAATCGTGGAACCATTCTCTGCACATACTTCTGATGAAGAAGAGTCTGTAAAGTCCCACCTCTAAAACATTGGGCTTGTCTATTTTTTTGATCAATGACAATATGTTCTGCTCACTGCATATACCCAATGTACAATTGATAACTGAGGAGAGAAAAGGAGAGTGGGAGATGACAGTTAGAATGATGTTCTGTATCACAGTATCACTTATTTAGGAACAGTCATAGACGCAATCCTATATTAGAATTGACTAAAGGCAGGTTGGCGGATAAGACTCACATACTGTATAACCATCACAGCCATAACTATATAACTATGCGTGTGACATCATCATAACCGGAAGCGCCTACTGAGTGGCAAAAAACTACTTTCTGGCCTAGACAGCCCATACATCCAAACAGAAGTCCTATCGGATTGCATTAACAACGTTAATTTAAACAACGTTAAACTCACTTTGCCACTCGATTTGACACTCACTTTATGCATGTGCATAGCCTATCCTCTATCTCAGGGGTTACCAGCTTAGAATTTATACTCTAAGTAAGGTTACCAGGCTGTAGTATGTGTGCACCTTTTGTGGTGCGCAAACGCCCTGCGTGACATGGAAAGGTTAATGGCAGTTTCATGGTGTTATTTAACAAACTGTAAAATCTGAGCGCTGGGGGTGCGTCAGCTAGGTCAGGAGGTAACAGGGGGGGCACTGCCAAAAATAGCGTGTAGAAGCCGGCCGGCGCACTCTCTACCATCCTGATGTAGGCCTACTGCATTTTATATTGCCACTGTAAAGCACTTTGTAACCATGTTTCAAAAATCGTAGCAGTGTATTATTAATGTTTATTATTATATTATAACAATACGCATTTTGTATCGTTTTCTTTTCACGTCACTCCCACAGTGTGTAGGCTAAGCACATTAACAATAATAAAGGGGTGTTACTTACTTGTGTTGGACAAGTAATTTATGATGAATCGTGTCCCTTCGGTGAAAGCAGTTGCACACATGAATGAATTTCCAGTGAATAATCCGGATGCTGCATTTTTTGTTGCGTTTGTGCAACTGATCCAGCAGGGGAGCCCGGCCATGCTGCATTTGGTGTCATTGACTTCAAGGCCAAGAAGATCTCCTTTCATGTCCACGTTCCCATTGGTAATGTTAAAACAAACTAAATGTGGAGACAAAAGTAGGAGTAGGAAAACACAATATCATGTTCTACTCTAGCCTACTGAAAGTGTGGTAATTATTTATGTTTGTAGTTATTGACATTTTGATTAATATATGTTATTGATTTCTTTATTTTTTCAATTTCTTTATTTTTTCTTCTTTTTTTTCTCCTTTTTTTTTTAACAAAATATCAACCAAAACATTCATAATCGGTGGTGGGACTCTCCAAATGTTATATACAACTCTATAGTTGTATTCACTCAGAGAGGGATGGGAGAGAGGGAATTGAGATACTGTAGCGGTATAGGCTATAGCCATTAGCCGCTATACCTCCAAATACTAAGACAATACTCTGACTCTGTCTTAAAGTAAAACGTATTGTTGTTTAATTGGCTTCTTCAGACATTGCAGCAGCTAGTAGGCTACTATTGGTGAATAGAATTCTTTTTTAAAAATAGATAATAATTAGTGATTAGAATAAATCAACATTACTGTCACATCTTCTCTAAACATATTTCACCTTAGTTCGAAGATGCATTGTTGTTTCTCATAAGTGCCCCTTCCCGGCTTCCCCTCGTCTGTTATATTAGATTTTGAAAGCTGACCTCAATCCTACAGAAACTCTTTACATACCTTGGTTGGCCATTGATCCTGGTAACAGGCATAACAGCAGTAAGGCTAACATTGCTTCCTCTGAATATGGAACTGGCAGAACAAATAGAAAAGGTTAACAATGTTATATCATTCAGTCAGTATGTTTCATAGCAATTACATCTATGTTTACTGTAAGTGAGCTAAGGTGGCAGAGGGCTAAGATTAAACTCCCTTTTCATTAGTTTCAAAACTGTGGATTTTGCTGGTTCCTTGTATTTAAATGTTGGCATAAGCCTTTTGGATCCAATATCACATCTATTGCCAAGATAAGAATAAGGACAACAACAACCAAACAAAAGCCCTGATGTTCTTTTTTACTCAATTTATCAACTTAATATTGACGTCTATTAGTTTAGGGCATGCTAAATAGGCACTTGTTCACTATGTAAACACAGCAGGCTTTGCTGCCTGTTTCATAATTATATCAAGTAAAGACAGACATGAACAGTGTGAGTGTGTAGTTTAAAGTTACCAAAATTCACATGAAGTTGCATTAGAAAGGGCCAATGCTTGTCTATGTCTAGGCTAATTGTTATTAATTAAAGCAACTGTGGAGACATTGTAGCAGCAATATATAGCACTAGCTCACTCATCCCACCAACTAACTCAGGCTCCCACATACATGTAGATTTAGATACAGTGTAGAATACTTACCACTCCTTATTCCAGTCCTTTTTAGTGCTCCGTTTTCCGCACACCTGAAATGAATATGGTACAGTATGCCCAGGTATGATGCGCCAAACTCCATTTGCATGTTGTCACCTTCTATGCACACACACACACACACACACACACACACACACACACACACACACACACACACACACACACACACACACACACACACACACACACACACACACACACACACACACACACACACACACACACACACACACACAACCTTCATTTGCATGTTGTTCTTATTTGTTGTTCTTTATAAACAGGGCAGGGGGAGAGCTGGGCCTATTCCCAGGTTTACATTTCAGAACTCATTTGACTTCTATAATCACTCAAGAACAATGAGGTGCCTTTGTTAGCATTCAGTGTACATTTACAGCATTTACAGCCATCGGCCGGATTATCTCAAAAGAGTATTGTATTGTAATAAAACTGTCCCTTTCTTTTCAGTTTAGCTTCATTTTATTCCATTAGTCTATGAATGTATGCATTGACCTGAGCAAAAAAAAATTCCCTTGTGGATAATAAAGACATCTAATCTAATCATCATACATCATCCGGGCCAATCACTTTTGGCGTCCTCACTTTTTGAAGGGCGCTAGCCCCTCCTATGTCCAGCTTTGTGTAAACACAAACTTTGTCCTAACACAAACATTAAATGCCATTGATAATGAATGGCCAGTTTTGAGTGTTTGTGTATTTACACAAACATTGCGTAAACACAAACATTGAAGACAAAGGTGAGAACGCACATTCTAATTGGCCGGAATGAGATGATGTATGATGATGTATGATGATAAGAGCGCCCCTCACTTCACACAGGCGTGATTTTTATCCTCACATTCCGTGCTAATCAAATCATCGCTATGGGGTACACACAAACACAAAGCTGGGCAAACCATAGGAAAATGAAACCTGCATAAGCTAGACACATGGAGAGAGACAGACAGAATGTGAAAGGAAGCAAGTGAGACGACAGAAACATTATGCAAATGTTCAAGCCCTATCTAACACCTGCTGCAAACAAGGTGATATTGTTTCATAATAAATGGTTAAGGACATAGTGTGACAGTTATGGTTAGGATTCAGGATAAGGGAATTACTTACTGTAATGCATCACTTGGTATAACTTCAATGTTATACACCTAGTGGTATTTCGTTTTAGGTCATGTATTGCAAGACCTCAATGTGCTTTATGTGAAGTCCACTAGATGGTCACCAATCTGGTCATCAGTACGCCACCCTGCTGGAGGACAGGCAAAACTTTGAGTGGATCTGGCTAAAGATAAACAGAGACACACACACAGTGAGATGGACCATTACAGAATGTCTTTGATATACTTAGTATCGACCATCTGCAGTATTTTGTTTGCTTTTGGTTAGAGTGTGCAGATATGACACAGACGAAACTGAATGGTAGTGGTTAGGGAACAAAGGCTCTTTATTGTCTGTGTTCCCCAATTCCACTCACTAACCAGGCCACACTCTCTGCATTTCCGTGTCCAAACTGTATCACTCCACTTTGAATGGCCTTGTGCAGAAACTGGTCATGCCTTTTCAGGTTTGCCAGCACAGATCCCAGCACAATCAATCATCCCATCACAGGTAACATACTGTACTTAATCTGAATTGTGAAATGGCAATGCCAGAAAACAAATCAACCGGGCAGGAATCTAATACTCACCTGGAATTAAATCCCTTAATATATACCGGTAGGCTACTATAGTTATGGATTTAATCCATGGATTAGACCGTAACATTAGCCTACACTACACTGTATGCACACACATTACTACTGATACTACTGTATTACAAAATTTTCCTGTGCCTATAATGTATTGATATCTAACTACATGTACATATTGATTAATGTTACTGTTCATACTCTTTACATGTATACAATACATAATGACTATGTCCATTGATTTCTTTATTTATCTTTGGCTTTCGCCTCTATTTTATATTTTTTATAGAGGGATAGACAGTATGCAGACAGGCAATGGGGAGAGAGATGGGGGGGGGGGTGACATGCAGTAAAGGCCATCGGGATCGGGAGTCGAACGTGCGGCACACTGCCAGACTGGATTACCAGCCAAGGTGCCTGAACCGCTGAGCCACGGCCCAGGAGTCTATGACCATTTTAATGGTGACATTTATTCATGACTGGTCAGTCCAAGTGCAGATAGATAGCCAGGTAAATTTCCCTCTGGAATAATATAGGTCTGTCTGTCTGTCTGTCTGTCTGTCTGTCTGTCTGTCTGTCTGTCTGTCTGTCTGTCTGTCTGTCTGTCTGTCTGTCTGTCTGTCTGTCTGTCTGTCTGTCTGTCTGCCTGCCTGCCTGCCTGCCTGCCTGCCTGCCTGCCTGCCTGTCTGTCTGTCTGTCCCTGGAAACAAGTCCTAAGTGCTTTTTGTGTTATCCTTCTAGGATTCTTGTATAACTGTACCTCTGTACCTTTTGCAAACTGTTAATAAAGTATTCAATCAACCAAATGACACATACTTGTATTGCTCTAATATCACCTATAGAGGGTAGTATCACATAGTCTGGGATCCAGACTGCTTGTTAGTTGCTACTGTTCGTTTTCTAAAGATGAACATATAGCGAATAAAGGCTGGATTCCAGGCTAAGTATCACATTCTTAACTTAATCACCATTGCTTTAAGTTACTTAAATACTTTCATTTGAATTCACCTGAGGAAAAATTAAATTATGTTTAGTTTTTCATGAGGGCTGATCTTGTAACCACATGTTTTCCACTTCCAAATGTGTTGACTCAGCTGTGGGCCATCAACACTTTGGATGCATTCTGTTTCCCTTTCTCTGTACAAGTTCAAGTGTGTGTGTGTGTGTGTGTGTGTGTGTGTGTGCGTGCGTGCGTGCGTGCGTGCGTGCGTGCGTGCGTGCGTGCGTGCGTGCGTGCGTGCATGTTCGTGTGTTGTGCGGGCGGGCCTGCGTGCGTGCGTGCGTCACGGTGCCTGCGTGCGAGATAGAGAAAGTGTGTGAGAGTGTTTTGTCAATTAGTCTTTCTTTTCTCCATGGGGTGTTTACTGGCTGCCACATGCACATGCCATGGGCCAGGTGGCCAATAACACTTGAAAGAAAAATAAATAAAATGAATGAATGAATGAATGAATGAATGAATGAATGAATGAATGAATGAATAGAACATAAAATCAACATACAAAGACACAAGAAACAATCAACATAGGAAAAGGATGAAAAGCAATTAAAACAATACAAAGTACAGTAGTGCAATAAAGGTCCTATAGTGCCATCCTACCTAACCAGCATCAGGCTGCTGAGCCAGTGCTTGCGCAGCCTGGATGTGACCCAGTCGGTAACAGCTCTTAGTCTTGACAGGGTTTGTTAGTGCCACTATGAGACACCTCCAGCCGTTGTACATAGTTGCCTCAACAGTGCCTCGCAGGTGGGCACACCAACAGAGGTGAACAACTGGCTGGCACTGTGCCACCTAGGAACACGGATAAGCAACCTCATGGCATCATTGTATGCCAGTCTAAGCTGTTGCATGCTATTTACTCTGTAAGAGGACCATAGATGGGCTGTATACAGAGGGGTGACATGATCTGAACAGTGCACATTTTACATTTACTGAACACATAGAAAATGTCCTTAAAGTCATATTGGCCTGAGCATATATTTTGCAACACTGTCATTGGATGTCACTGTCATCCCTGAGATCCTCTGAGAGGATATGTCCAAGATATTTTAGTTACCTAGACACATCTAGAGTGACATCTGAAAGACAGAACGCTGGAAAGGTGGATTTCCTGTCCTCTCTAGATCTAACAATCATAATACTTTTCTTCTTCGTGTTCTTTGCCATACTGTGATCATTATATGGGCTAAGTATGGGCTAAGTATAACCAAATCATCTGCATACATGAGGTGATTAATGACACTTTCCCCAACAATACAACCTACAATCATTTAGCTGCCTTGAGAGGGCATCCATATAAACATTAAATAAAAAAGGAGATACAATTCTACCTTGACGTACCCCATTGCCCACATGAAATGGGGTGGAGATCCCATTTTACCTGGTAGGTTTGCTGGGCATACCAATATAAGAATTCGAACAATATACTTTGGGACACTTCTTGCAATCAATTTCATTAATAACTTTTCATGATTGATTTTATCAAATGCCTTCGATAGGTCATACAACATAGAAATACAGAGGAATTGTGATTCTCATATTTAGCATAGATGCATAAATCTGTACTGTGTTTTCTCTTAAAACCAAACTGATTGTCAGTATTTAAAACATACATTTCAATCCTGGTTAAAATAATTATTTCTAGCACCTTTGACACGATACAGCAAGCAAAATAGGCCTGTAATTGTCCATGCTGTTGAATTAATGAAGAATTAATTAATGAAGCACTAATGAACATTAGTGTTTCATTAGTGTTCATTAGTTTTTCATTAATGTTTCATTAGTGTTCATTAGTGTTCATTAGCGTTTCATCAGTGTTTCATTAGTGTTCATTAGTGTTTCATTAGTGTTCATTAGTGTTCATTAGTGTTCATTAGTGTTTCATTGTGTTTCATTAGTGTTTCATTAGTGTTTCATTAGTGTTCATTAGTTTTCATTAGTGTTCATTAGTGTTCATTAGTGTTCATTAGTGTTTAGTGTTTCATTAGTGTTTAGTGTTTCATTAGTGTTTAGTGTTTCATTGTGTTTCATTAGTGTTCATTAGTGTTTCATTGTGTTTCATTAGTGTTTCATTAGTGTTCATTAGTTTTCATTAGTGTTCATTAGTGTTCATTAGTGTTCATTAGTGTTTAGTGTTTCATTAGTGTTTAGTGTTTCATTAGTGTTTAGTGTTTCATTAGTGTTTCATTAGTGTTTCATTAGTGTTTCATTAGTGTTTATTAGTGTTTCATTAGTGTTCATTAGTGTTCATTAGTGTTTCATTAGTGTTTAGTGTTTCATTAGTGTTTAGTGTTTCATTAGTGTTTCATTAGTGTTCATTAGTGTTTAGTGTTTCATTAGTGTTTAGTGTTTCATTAGTGTTTCATTAGTGTTCATTAGTGTTTAGTGTTTCATTAGTGTTTAGTGTTTCATTAGTGTTTCATTAGTGTTCATTAGTGTTTAGTGTTTCATTAGTGTTTAGTGTTTCATTAGTGTTTCATTAGTGTTCATTAGTGTTTAGTGTTTCATTAGTGTTTCATTAGTGTTCATTAGTGTTTAATTAGTGTTCATTAGTGTTCATTAGTGTTTCATTAGTGTTTAGTGTTTCATTAGTGTTTAGTGTTTCATTAGTGTTTCATTAGTGTTCATTAGTGTTTAGTGTTTCATTAGTGTTTAGTGTTTCATTAGTGTTTCATTAGTGTTCATTAGTGTTTAGTGTTTCATTAGTGTTTAGTGTTTCATTAGTGTTTCATTAGTGTTCATTAGTGTTTAGTGTTTCATTAGTGTTTAGTGTTTCATTAGTGTTCATTAGTGTTGTGTTTCATTAGTGTTTCATTAGTGTTCATTAGTGTTCATTAGTGTTTCATTAGTGTTTAGTGTTTCATTAGTGTTTCATTAGTGTTTAGTGTTTCATTAGTGTTTAGTGTTTCATTAGTGTTTCATTAGTGTTTCATTAGTGTTTCATTAGTGTTCATTAGTGTTTCATTAGTGTTTCATTAGTGTTCATTAGTGTTTCATTAGTGCTTACCGTATATACCCCCGTATATAAGCGGGGGGGGGGGGCGGGCCCCCATGACGATTATAAAAACATTTCGTCTCTGCATATAGGTGAATTCATCTGTGATTTATGGAGGGTATTTTGGTGTGCTGTTTAATCCCGACATGCAGGAGACATAGGCGACCGACTATCTCTCATTTTACAAACTTTGTAGAAGCTTTTGTCTCCTGCAGGTTTTGCTTCCTGGCTGATCAGGGGTAGATCATGGGGTGGTTTTAGGGTGTCAGTGAACAGTTGCTCAGATGGATCTTTTGTAACCTGAATTAGCCTAATAGACCGGAAAGACACTGGCCCTATACATCGATTTGGACCTTATGGACATGTCTGTCTACACTCTGCATCACAAAAGACTATGAGCTAATAGTTAAATAGACTAGCCTACTCTGTCCTATCAGTCCATTGTGGTTGGTGACAGGGGCTTCATCCTGGCCTGATCTGCATGTTGACAAGCAGGAGGCCAATGGAAACAAGCCATAGGCTTTCTTGGGTTTAAAATCCTTT
>NC_136808.1:31185080-31230080 GCF_951216825.1 Electrona antarctica
GAGATACAGTCACATGGGTGCAGGGAGGGACTGTGGAATGTGAATAGAGAGCATCCTGGAGATTACACAGGTGCATGTTTGAGACCGATGGGCAGGGGTTCTGTGTGTGTGTGTGTGTGTGTGTGGGGGGGGGGGTTGTGTGACTTAATGCAGTATGAAGGTTTCATAACTCCTTTGGTATCCATAATCTCAATTTGTGAATCATTTGGTTCACTTACACTTCACTGTAATTAGTACATTTGGTATTTATAGCACTAGTAGTATACTGCATAGTATGGAGGTGTTCTTTTTTTTTTAAGTTGCTGACACAGACGTTATATATTTGCTTTGACAATATTGTTATGTTTACTGATAAATACAGAGGACAACACACATTCACAGTATTCTCTTGAGACTAGAGGGCCTTGTGAACCTCGCCACCTGTGTGTGTGTGTGTGTGTATGTGTGTGTATGTGTGTGTGTGTGTGTATGTGTGTGTGTATGTGTGTGTATGTGTGTGTGTATGTGTGTGTATGTGTGTGTGTATGTGTGTGTATGTGTGTGTATGCACACATGGGGGAGCATTAAGATAGTGATTCAGGAAGTACGTGTTTAGAACAAGAGAGGGGGAGTGTGTGTGCATTGGAGAGGCTCCTTATCTAAATGAAGAGGTGGGTCAGAGTCATGCCCAGGTCAGTGCACAATGGCTTCCTATGCCCGCAGGCACGGACACACGCACGCACGCATGCACGCACACACGTACGCACGCACACACACACACACACACACACACACACACACACACACACACACACACACACACACACACACACACACACACACACACACACACAGTGGCATGCACAGATAGACACTAGGGGGTGCTAGAGCACCACCTGCCCTTGCCCTTTGGACAGCAATGTGCCCTTTTGGGCAATATTATTATTTTTTGTACAGTGTACAGGATGTGGACCTTGGTGACATTGATCAATTCTTGATTAAAAAAAAAGCTTCTAATATATTATTTATACCCCACAATCTATAAATCTCACACTATTAAGGCAACCGGCCGGTTCCACTCGCTGCACAAGGTGCCCTTTTTTCACTTGAGCACCTGCCCCTCTAAATGTATGTGCACGCCACTGCACACACACACACTAACACACACTAACACACACACACACGCTAATGTACCGCTCTGTGTGAGAGCTATCATGCATCAGAGCAGTTTTGCTACATGGCATTTTGGTATAGTGGGACATTGAGCTATAAACCTTTAGGTTTCAAGTCAGCCCGCCATCTTGTACAATGTTCAATACATAAATCTTAAAAAAGCTTTAAAAAGAAATTCACATTGAACATTGCATTGAATTGAACTCACTCTCTTTATTTTTCTCTATCTACATATCTAACCCAAGTGTTCGTATATGTTCCTTTTTCTGTGCTGCCCACTTTCTTTCTTAAAAATGTTTTTATACGACCTAGTACATTTCCCCTGTGCCACACGGACACTTACTTCATACTGCCCAGTTTTACTCAAAAATAAATAAACAAAACCTTTTTTACAGAGTAACTTGCTGCGGTAGCCTGTTTTAACCACTCGTTAAATCAGGCTTGTGGTGCCGCGCTACGTTTTATTTTATTTTATTATTATTAAGCTAAACAAACTGTGGGTTAGGGTTAGCCATTCATTTGTCAGCCATTTCCTGACACTTAGTGACTTTTTCTGTGCAGTCTTTAGGTGTGATAGATTATTTCCAGTAGGCTTACTACCACTACCCTGTGTTATATTTTGGTTCAGAGGATACATAGTAGATAGAGAGAGAGAGAAAGAGATGCTTAATTCTTTTTAATGTGGTTAAAGAGTCGATGAGAAATACAAAACAATTTCCCAGTACTGAAGAGTAATGGCCTGAGCTTCAGAGGGACACACACGCGACTCGAGTGTGTCCATATGTGGGTGTATCGGGTAACCCACACCCACGCCAAATCTAGTATTTCTAGGAGTGCTTGTGTTCGCGCGCATCAGTGCACGTGGATGTGTGTGTTCGTGCGTGTCAGTGCACGTGGAGGACGTGTGCGTACACGTGCATGTTTGTGTGTGCGTGATATTAGGTTACTTTTTAACAGGTGGAACTGGAACAGGCTGTGTCCCATCTGTGATTAGATGTAGAAGTATCAGGTTTAGGAGTGATTGAAGGGAGCGGAGTTCTGTTATAAGGTGGACTTTCATTTTTAAGGGAGATAAAAAGTTTGTTTTCTTTTGTAAAAAGACAGACCTCTTTATCACTTGCCACTTAATGTTTTTATTGACAAAAAATATAAAGAGATTTGTAAAAGACAAAAGAAGGTATTTGGTATTTACATTTTTTTGTACATTTCTCATTTTAGAACACACCTTGTAATCATGTTTTGTTGATTTCTTTGTTCTTGTGTGTCTCCAGTCATGGCTGAGGATGTATGGCTACCTGCCCCAGGCCAGTCGGCAGATGTCTACCATGCGTTCTGCCCAGATCCTGTCTGCTGCCATCAGTGACATGCAGAGGTTCTACAACCTGGAGGTCACCGGACAGATGG
Source organism: Electrona antarctica (assembly GCF_951216825.1). Taxonomy (NCBI): domain Eukaryota; kingdom Metazoa; phylum Chordata; class Actinopteri; order Myctophiformes; family Myctophidae; genus Electrona; species Electrona antarctica. Next base: position 31,187,637 of record NC_136808.1, read on the forward strand.
ACCAGCAAACTGTCAAGTACGCCAGCTAGCTCCTCGCTTTTGTGAAGGATTCTTGAAACCTCTGTTAGAGCAAGACACACCGAGTAGATTCACTCTCTCGCTTTGGGACTCATCAAACATATTCCAGCTGGTCATTTGCGGACTCAACCCAAACGGATGTTTTTGTTTCCAGGGGTTTCAAATTTCCAATTTAGGTCCCACACCACTTTTTAAGAAATGCTGAGTTAGTGGGCTAAATCAAACTGTTCTGCTGTTCTACTGTGATACGTTTATTTTCTGCACTGTCCTCATATCTGCTTGCCTTCACCCTCCCCTCTCCCCTTCCCACAGATCCATGAGGCGACCCCGCTGTGGCGTTCCTGACAAGTTCGGAGGTCAGATTAAAACCAATGTGCGGCGGAAACGGTATGCCCTGACGGGCCACAGGTGGAACAAGGGTCACCTCACTTACAGGTAAAACATTTCTTTAAGTATAAAGGTGGCTGTTTCGATATGTGTAAAATAAAAATACTTTGTACTCTCAACAAGAGGCGAAATCCATACACAATGAGAAATTATTTACCCAATTCAAAAGAGTCAAGACGTCATACATTTTGTGCGTTTATTAGATTTTTGTGTTCCTGTGGGGTTTATACAGTGCTGTGGTTAGGGACCAGTAATACTTTTCTTCTCTAATCCTATCTCTCTCCCTGCCTCTAGTATCCAGAACTACACACCCAAGATCGGCGAGTATAACTCATACGAGGCCATCCGGAGGGCCTTCAAAGTCTGGCAGACGGTCACCCCGTTGACCTTTGACGAAATCCCCTTCCAGGAGATCAAATACGGCCGCCGCAAGGAGCCTGACATCATGATCTTCTTTGCCTCGGGTTTCCACGGCGACAGTTCTCCGTTTGACGGAGAGGGAGGGTTCCTGGCCCATGCCTACTTCCCTGGGCCCGGCATGGGAGGCGACACGCACTTTGACTCTGACGAGCCATGGACCATCGGCAACCAGAACCTGCAAGGTAAGAGGAGGCGGCGTCCTCCATACAGGCAGTGAGTTTTGTACCACAGATATGACTTCGCATGATAATTAACAAGCTCCTTCAACTGAAAAGACCTGGGAGAGAGTTCAGTTGACATGATTTGAGTGCTTGTGATTTGTTGCGCTTAGCTGTGCTGAATAAAGTTTTTAGTTCAACTGTCGCGCTACAGAACAGAGCAGTGCAAAACATCATGCTCTGCTGGGTCGTTATAATTCATTGCAAACAGCTGTCTCTACTGCCCTCCAACCCCAAACATGCGTTCATTTAAAACAGTCTTTTCCAATTTCCTCCGCGAGGCTAACTGAAGTTGGCGCAGCCCAGTCAGCTACATCATCTCTCATTTGTCAGGCTCCTCTCCTCAGCTTACCTCCATTAAACTTCAAAGTCTGTGCACATTGACATCACATGGCCCTCGCCCCCAAAGCGGTGCCTCCAAGTGGCTCTAAAATGTACCCCCTCTAAGTAGCTCTGAGCATTACATGAACATTTATATCCTTCTGCATGAACGCACACGCACGAACGCACGCACGCACGCACGCACGCACGCACGCACACACGCACGCACGCACACACACACACACACACACACACACACACACACACACACACACACACAAGGAGAGACAGACATGGTAGATGACAGGGTAGGAGAGCCCATTGTCACCAAATACCCCTTGGGCAACAAGGTTAATGGTTGAACAACCATGGACAAGAATAAGGGACAGAAAGGGGACTGTGTGTGTGTGTGTGTGTGTGTGTGTGTGTGTGTGTGTGTGTGTGTGTGTGTGTGTGTGTGTGTGTGTGTGTGTGTGTGTGCGCGTGTTATTGTGTGTGAGTAGGATTAGCTACTCATGTGCAACTCTGCATTCATTATCTGTATAGTGTGTGCGTGCGCGTGCATGTGTCTGTGTGCTCTCCGGTGTGTGGGAGGTGTTGCAGGACAGATCACAGGGACAGTGGAATTCCACAGTAAGTGGGAGTGTGTCCCACTCAGGGAAATCAGTAGACTAGACCCATTGTTACAGCTAACTCTAGGAACCCACCAGACGTGTAAGCATACAGCGGTTTTTCTGCTCCATGTTAATGAGTGCAGCCGTTCTCACTGGCCGGACACGGACACTATACTCGTGCACGCTTGTCTGCGCCCCTTCTCATTGAAATGTGTCGACCAGATTGTCCCGCTGTGGCTAGGGCAAACCTGCGTGCATGATAAAAGATCTTCAAACATATGCTGAAAATGGGGCAACATGAGAAAATGTACATTAAGCATTTCCTTTTGTGATGAGTTTTTGTACTTTATCTTGCTGCTGACTCATTGCCATTGTCGGTGAATTACTTATAAACCTGTTGACGCATACTGTTCTTGAACAACCTCTATGAAACAGATATCCCGTCTGCCTGACAAAACCTCTATGCCAACTGTGTATGACACATTGTCATGAATGCGCCTCTAAACAGCTGATGCACTGTAGGCTAATAGCAGCAGGAGGTCAGCACCCTTCATAGGACAGAGCTAATCACTGGAAAAACCCTGGCCAATAGTGATGAGCTGATGTTGGCTGTTATCGCCATTCATAATGCTTGAAGCCTGACAAGCGCAGTTTGTCGTTCGACAAACTGCAAATTATGCTTTAGTGTGCATTTCCTTAAGAAGGATTCCCCTTCGTTGCTAATGAATCAGCTACTGCATGAGTCGGGCTAAATTATCTGACAAAGATCGTGGACGGCAGCAGGGAGTGAGCGTTCAGGCAACCTGCAGTGAGCATTGTGGAATTTTCATTAAATAGAGTGAGAGAGAGAGAGACAGATAAAGACAAGGAAAGGGCATCGGATATGTTGGCTGTTTCTCTGCTTCTCTAAGATGTTTGAAGTTTTTCCTCACCTTTTTTTTGCCAAGTCAAATGGTTGTCACGGTTACCTCACAAAGCCTTCTTTCTCTATCTTACGCACACTCACTCTTTTCACCTCTCTCTCTCTCTCTCCCTCTCTCCCTCTCTCTCTCTCTCTCTCTCTCACTGTTAACTGTGGCTTAGCAAACCATGAGGATATTCATGTGACTCTAAAATTAACCTGGAGGGCTGAGAGGGAGAGAAAGTGTGTGTGCGTGTGAGAGAGAGAGAGAGAGAGAGAGAGAGAGAGAGAGAGAGAGAGAGAGAGAGAGAGAGAGAGAGAGAGAGAGACAGAGAGACAGAGATAGAGACATGGGGTAAGAATGAAAAATGACAGGCATCTGGAGCATCTCTCCTTCTCTCATGTGGAAGGCAAAGGATGGATGACATCAACTAGCTCTAAGGCATGGTGGAATGATGTCACAGACACACGCCCTCGTTCGACCAATCAGCATCAGCCCTCGGTTCAGACAGAATCAAAGGTCAATGAGAGCAGGGTGAGGGAACAAAAGAAGCACTGACCAAGGGGAAGTACCCAGCGGTCTGCTGGCCCTGCTACAGAGATGACCCATAGGAATGGTTCAGCGAAAAATGTGTCTTTTTTTCTTTCTGTTTTTGGCTTTTTTCATATTGCCGTCCGCAGGAAGTCTTTTGTGAGAGAGGGAGTTGACATGGCGGTCAGTGTGTCACAGCTGCATGCCATGCCTTGTCGCCATGTTAATGCATAATTATCGTTGTGGCTACAGACAACGGCAGCCTTTGATTGGATAGAAATGTATGCAAAAAAAGCCACGATTGGTATCGGTAAATGATGTCTGTCTGTGATGCATTTCTCAGATACGTGGAGATAGGAAAAGGACCTTCACTGGCACATTCTTGGACATTAATTCCAAGGACTGGGAGCATGTTTCTGCTGACTGTAGCACGTGCAGTCTTAAATCCCTGTGTTTTTGTTAAGACAAACAACATGTGTGTGTACACACACACGCGCGCGCACACACACACACACACACACACACACACACACACACACACACACATGCACACATGCACACATGCACACACGCACACATATGTGTACACTATGGACACTGAAATTAACTACCTGGAAAGACATCCGTCATCCAGTAACCTTGACTTTCAACCAGGTGTCTTTTTTAGGTTTAGGTTAGGAATTCAAAGGGCATCTCTTCTCTTGGGGACCTCTTTGAGGATGGAGTCCTTCCTTATCATCTTGACTTTAATCGGATATAGAAACAGAAATTCTCTTATTTATCCTCTTATTATTCTTTCCGATGAGAGGTTATGAAGGAAACTCCTTTATAGGCTGATTTGAAAGTATCTGATTTCAAAAAGCAGATGTTCTTTTCTACAGTAGATTCGATCTTGCAATATTCTGAATTATCATGCCTTTGGTCAATGAAAGCCGGGAGAGGGAACTGGGTATAGAGATTATAGAATAAATGTGGGAGGATATCTGGGACAAAAAAACAAAACAAAAAACAATCGAACCAGGGCATCGCATCTCAAAATACTACACAAAGTGCATTTATCACCTGATCGCCAAATTTAAACCTGCTAACTGTCCATTGTGCCCTAAATGTAAAATAAATTCTGGCAGTTCAGAGTTCATACATGCTGCCTTTGGTACTGCCTATTGAGAAGCTATCCTGCATTAAATGAAGAAGAACCTGAACTGGATCCAGTATCACTAGAATACTTGTCCTCCCTAGTATGCACATTATTGATGCTCATCATAGAAAACGGATTAATGTTTTGACATTCTGTGCAAGGAAAACCACCTTACTAGTTACTACAGTTGATCTCCTGTTAGGCTCCCACAATCCCGAGCTGGCATAGGATAATAATGAACCATATTCCATATGACCTCATTTCTTGGCTATGTGGGCTCCAAGACCGAAATGTGGAAATCCATTCTTGACTGTGTGAATGTGTCTACCATTCCTTCTAAAGCCTTTATATAGGGCATATGGGATGCTGGAGTCTGGCTGTGGTGATATTGTAATATATATATAAAGTGGACTCAAATTATGGATAAAGTACGACAGATGTGTCTTTTTGTTTTTGGTGTCCCCTTTCTCTGATTATGCTGAGCTATGTGGTGTAGTGTTGTACTCTATTTTATTCTTCCTGCTTCGTGGTTCTTTGAGTGCAGATTCTGCAGAACATTGCATTATTCTCTCTCATGTTCTTCTCTCTTCTCTCTCCGTCCATCCATCCAGGTAATGATCTGTTCCTGGTAGCGGTGCACGAGCTGGGCCATGCCCTGGGTCTGGAACATTCCAACAACCCGATGGCCATCATGGCTCCGTTCTACCAGTGGATGGAGACGGACGACTTCCAACTGCCAGAAGATGACCGTCGGGGGATTCAGCAGATCTACGGTGGGTTTAGGACAGGCCTATGAGGACATCCTCTCTCTCTCTCTCTCTGCATTGCCGGCTTATTGCGCTGACAACACACATCGATCAATGTGTTCAGATTTTGGTATCCGTATTGTGTGGGTGAAAGAGGCTCCCTCTACCTCCCCCTCTGCGTCTCCTTATCACTGTTATGACTTGCACAGAAGCTCTACAGTGTCTTGGTCTTACATTAGTCTATTTCATAATAAAAGAAAATCTCTTTGTTAAGGACATTGGAATAAGAAAAATGTATGCGGCCACTGTCCTACTGTCTGTTGACATGGATAATGTCATGTTGTTGTGTGTAAAGCACATTGAATTGCCTTGTTCACTCTGAAGTAATGTTGCCCTGTCGCCCCTGTTACGTGTTGTCTTGATGCCATAATGATGTAATCCATCTGAAGAAAGCGAGGACTATACAGAGACATTGGAGTCACTTGGAGGGGGGATGACATCGGGGACGAGGGGGGAGGGAGGGAAAAAGGGGGGGGGGACCTGGGAAATGCACTAATTACTTTTTCTATGTCTAAGAAATATGCATTCTATACTGCACTGCTTTTTCCAAATAAAAAGTAAAAAAAATACACTTGCTGTGCCTTGCAAGTCTGACCAGCCCTGCTTGTAACAACAGGTCAACTAGACAGCAGCCCTACTCAGGCCCTGCCCACGGTGACCCCCCGTCGCCCGGACCCCCGGCCCCCACAGACGCCCCCACAGACGCCCCCCCGCCACCCCGACAGGCCCAGGACCACTGACAGGCCGGACCACTACGGCCCCAACATCTGCGAGGGGAACTTCGACTCAGTCACCATGCTCCGAGGAGAGATGTTTGTATTCAAGGTAAGGGAAGCAACGCACAAGGTCCTTGCAGACATACAATGCTTTTGAGTAAAGCATTAAAGAACAGAGAAGAGAGCAGTTTGTGTGTCCGTGCGTCGATCTGTGGTGGATTGTTCTGCAGAGAAACTGTTGACTTGACTCACTAGAGTATATAAAACATCACAGAAAATCTGGCGTGCGGTTACGTTAGCGTACCGCACTCTCCGGGATCGCCCGCGGGGCCTTTCAGGCAGGTGTCTGTCTGACCCGAGCCTGTTTCCAATCAGGTCCTCGCTGGTTGTAAAACAGCAGGCATGCTGTCTTTTATGGAACGGAACGCTGTTAAAGGGGCGGGGTGCGGCCACTTGTGACTCTCAGGTGTGTGTCTTTAAAACCCCCTGGTCCCACAAATCCTCCATATGAGCCATGGCAGCAGTTAGCTATTAGCTGGGCTTTACCTCCATGGGACGTGTTACATTCTCGGCAACTACGTTAGCTAGTCTTGTGGCCCTGGTCCTTGTTAACTCCTCAGTTTTGAATTACATTTTACTCACCCCAGAGTTGTGGGTGACCAATCAGAGCCAAATATTCAAATTGATACTTAATTTGTTTTTTTATTAAGATTTGTATTTGGCTTTTCTGCCTTTATTGATAGTTGAAGTGAAGATGGACAGGAACAAGGGAGGGAGAGAAGGGGAGAGACACGCAGGAAAGGTCGTCATGAACGGGACTCTAACAGAGCGTATATGTGGCATGCACCTGGACCGCTAGGCCAGCAGGTGCCCCAAAGTGAGACTTTTTTTGCTGTGACGTAGGAATCTTTTTGTAACGACAGCTTGGAAATAAATAACCACATTTCCAGACTAGGTCCTCGTGTGCTGGATTTCGACTGTGAGGGATATCCATGACTTCTTTTGTGATAAGATTGTTCTCGCATGTCCGCTGAGTTCAGAGAGACACAGCACTGTCAGTGGAGCTCTCTTTAAAACTATTAATGCTGAAAGTAAGTTTACTGTCCTTTGATGTAAAAAGAGATCTCTATAGATCGCTTGATAATGACTTGTCATTTCTGAAGTGAATTGTGCTTTATTTTTGAAGGTGTAAACTAACTCTATGGCACTATGACGTGTCCTGCGCTGGACTGTGTCTGTATCTGTACCCACTGCGATGGGTATCTGTGACAGAGGTCAGAGGAGGTGTCCAGTGCTGGCAGCGCTGAACAAAGAGATTGTGTTCTGATATGACAGAGCAGTAGACAGAGAATATCAAGACCACAGGCCGCATATTCCCCACTGTGGATGGGCCATGTCTTAAGTCAACATTGGGTGGCACATCTGTTGTATTACCAGGCTCCATCTAATAACATCTCCTATCAGTGTGTGCATGGGAGTCTGACATTGAGCAGGGGTGCCCACGCTTGGCTTCTTCCAAACATATGTTTCAAAATATACCGAAATGTCCAAAGCCAACTAACTAGTCTCTAGTGTGTGTGTGTGTGTGTGTGTGTGTGTGTGTGTGTGTGTGTGTGTGTGTGTGTGTGTTGGCAGTGATCACTGGACACTGGCAGGTCTCAAGTGCGTGCGAGCGCTGTTCACATTCTTCAGCGTTTATATTTCCTTTGTTGTGCACCAACCTAAAAGGTTGTAGATCTGCTATCTTCAGTGCATGACACAGGTGTGCAACTAAGCTTAAATCACCCTTTACAGCCTTCTCTTCTCCTCCCACACTGATAGTAAAGGCTAGCTCTGCTAAACCACAGAAAAGGCAGATGTGATTGGTTGCGTGCGTGCGTGCGTGCGTGCGTGCGTGCGTGCGTGCGTGCGCGCGTGCAGTGCATGCATGCAAGGGTGGGTGGATGGATGGGTGTACCCTCTTGTGTAAAGTGCCACTCTACATGGAGTCCTGTCAATTATACGGAGAAAAAGAGCTGTTATTCTTAAAGGTAATTGCAGCATTGCTCTTTTCCACTTTTCTGTTCCTTCATGGACAGAACACATTGAACTGCTTTCTGTTCTGTTCTGTTCTACTCCAGGGTTTCTCAAATGGGGGTATGTGTGCTCTGGTCCATAGTATTAATGCCATTTGCATCAAGGCTATGGGACTCTCCACTCCATTACCTGCCACCGCATGACATGCAGCACAACCTCTCGGCTTCTGCAAAAATACAAAGAACGATTTTGCTACTAAATCACCCAAAGGAAAAATCTAGTCAATGGGATTTTCTTGGCAATATCGGTAGAGGGCGCAGTGGAGTAACTAAAAGTATTTTTTCTTCCGGTGAAAAAAAATCTTTTTCTGGCCAAAAAGTGCATTTTATACGTGTGACGGGGGTTCAGAGTGTGTCCACTGGGGAAAGTAGGATTTTGTCATCACAAAACCATCTTTGTATTGGTGAGTAGCGAAATCGTTCTTTGTATTTTTGCAGAAGTCGAGTATGGACCAGAGCTAGTGTGCCCCTAGGGGTATTCAGAGGTAGTGCAAGGGGTACGTGGGAAGAAAAAGTGCAAAACGTTGAACCTGTGTGTGTTGAATGTGTTCAAAACCAAATTAAGTCTAAAGCGGGACTAGCAAAACTATTATTCAAGAGAAAATGATACTTATTTGCTGAATGCTGTTTCATTTATAACATATTGACATCAAAACTGGACGTACTGAAATGTTATGGCTTCAGTTTAAAGCTAATTTAAAGCTAATTTCAACTCGCTAATTTCAATTTGCTAATTTATAACATCATATGGTTTTCTCTTGCAGTTCTCTCAGCAAAAGGTTGTACTTCAATGTGGAAATTTTTTATTCAGAAATCAGGGAAAGAGAGTACAGCAATCAAAATCGTTTGAGAACCACTTCTCTCTATTCTATTCTATTCTATTCTATTCTATTCTATTCTACCAGCTATGTTTACTTCTGTACTGTGCTCAGCTCCATTCCATGCATCGTTTCAGTGCTGTATTGTCTGCCAGGAGTGTGTGCGTGTGTGTTTGTGTGTGTGTGTGTGTGTGTGCGTGCGTGCGTGCGTGTGTGCGTGCATGCGTGCGTGCGAAGGCTAGCTGTGTCTGCCAGGAAGAAGCAGCTCTGAGCTTACCGTTACATTACCCAGGACAACCTGCACTATTGACTCACTAATAAATGAGTCAAATGGCTGCAGGAGTAAATCTATCTGCTAGTGTGCGTGCGTGCGCGCACGCGCGTGCGCGTGCGTGGGCGTATACAACTGTGCATTTCACTGGTGTTTATGTCTATATGGGGTTATTGCAGGGTCAGAGCCCACATTTGGGTGTATGTCTTGGATAAGTATTAAGATTAGGGTAAAAGTCAGTAAAAAGTACAAGGTGGGTAAATAAGTTCACGACGTTAACAAATGGATGTAGTCCATGCAAGGTCCCCACAAGTGTGTGTGTGTGTGTGTGTGTGTGTGTGTGTGTGTGTGTGTGTGTGTGTGTGTGTGTGTGTGTGTGTGTGTGTGTGTGTGTGCGTGCGTGCGTGTGTGTGTGCGTGTGTGTGCGCGTGCGCGTGTGTGGGTGCGCACCTTGTAAGCAAACCTTTTATGTGTGCTTGTGGTTAAATTGGAGGAGACATACTGTTTAGCCACTCTGGGTAATTCCCCCACATTACCACTGTGCATTTTGTGCTGACTTGAACAAATGTATCGGTTTAACAGTTCTTTGTAAAAGTCTACAATACATCATGCATGTAGCAAGCCCAGGGCAACTGAGGGTTGTTGTTGTTGTGTGTGTTTGGCAAAAGTAACTAAGTACATTTACTCAAGTACTGTACTGTATTAAGTACTGTACAATTTTGAGGTCATTTGTATTCACTTGAGTATTTCCATTTCTTACTTACTTCTACTCCACTACATCTGAGACAAATATTGTACATTTACTCCACTACAATTATTAGAAAACTTTAGTTACTAGTTACTTTGTAGATTTAGATAAACATACATTAACCACATCAGCTGTATATATATATACATTTCGGCCATTTGAAAATCTACAAGCTCTTGGTCTACAATCCGATCTAGCCGCTACTCGTCCAACACAGTGGGCGTGATCTGCTATTTTCAAAAGATGTCTCAAAATGGGACTTTAAGTACATTTTGATTCCAATACTTTTGTGCTTTTACTCAAGTAGATTTTGAATTCCGGACTTCTACTTGTAACAGAGTACTAAATTGATTGCAGTATTGATACTTTTACTTATGTGAGTACTTTTTCCACCACTGGTGTTTGGGCCAATGTTGTGTGCGTCTCTGTGTTCAGTAAACACAGAGAGGGACATGTGATACAGCCAGGGAGCAGAGGACTGGATATTATTAGCCTGTTAGGGTTTAGCAGTTGCCGGTTCATGCTGCGTTCAGGTTCAGTTATCATGTGTACTTAGCAGAAAGCGCCAGGCAGCCAATAACCACAGTCCTTATCAGACCATTAGGCCTAGTGGGGAATATCACAGTCAGCTGACTGAGAAAGGCCATCACACTCCACAGTATCACTTTTACACAGTCAAATCCTCAGTGTGTGACTTTAATTCTCATGTTGTAAAAATGGAATGGCCCATTTTAAGTTTATATTTTTCCATACTGTACTACCCGGTATGTCTGTCTTTCTTTCTTTCTCTCTATATAAACTTAACATACACAAATCACCCCCCTCTCTCTCCCCCCTTGTTTTGGAATGGAAGGGATATTTACTGTAGAAAGGAATTTAGTCCATCTTTAGGCATTTTGACCATGGGTTGCTTTAGCCTGGAGGAAGAGAGAGCAAGAGACAGGGCTGCCTAAAGGTAGAACCGCTTGTGTTTAGTTGCTGTTATCGGTAGCTACGGATAAGAAGGGATAAGTAAATACCCCCCCCCATACACACACACACACACACACACACACACACACACACACACACACACACACACACACACACACACACACACACACACACACACACACACACACACACACACACACACACACACACACACACACACATATGTAGCCTATATTTGACATTGTGTTGTCCTTGCAGGGTCGTTGGTTCTGGCGTGTGCGTAGGAACAGGGTCCTGGATAACTACCCCATGCCCATTGGCCACTTCTGGAGGGGACTGCCCGGGGACATAGACGCGGCCTATGAGAGACACGACGGGAAGTTTGTCTTCTTTAAAGGTATGCAACCACACGCACACACGCACACAACATGTTGTGTACCTCAGTTGAGCAAGAGGATAAATAGCTGCATTGAATGAAGCAGAACGCTGTTTGTTAATGTGTTGGTCTGACTACAATCTCATAAAACAGCTCAGTTTGCTTGTTGTCTCTAACGAAGCAGCACTCCCTGTCCTGCCCTGCAGCACAACAGCACCAGCATCGGGTCATATCACTGTTTCATTCATTTGCAATGACGTAGACTTATAGTTTTACTATGGGAACCCATAGGTACTGTGTAAAGCATTACGGTCTGCCCTCCATACATTATGTAGCAATGTATCAAACCTTTTAGCTGATAGTAATCTTTCTTTTCCATTATATGAAGATACCCTTTTTTTTAGTGCATGTCATCAACATATGGAAGCATAAATGGGTCCATAGGGAGCAATTCTGAAATCTATCCACCATCAGCGTTTCCCCTTTATAACCTAATGCAAAGATATTGCTCGGTGGTAATTTACTTCATCAAGTCCTATTTCTGTCAAATTAGGACAGTAAATCAGTTTGCGGGGCTTTCTTTTTACAGATGATGAACACTCATATCCGTTCAAGGAACCAGTGGTATCTATAACGTATCCGTCACACTGGGTATAAATCTTTTATTGATGTCATGCAAGTCGCTTAGAGCTGCTCGTCGTATAGAGTGGCGGATAAAGTTGGAGCCCTAGGGAAATGAGATGCTGTGCCTTTAAGGAGCCTGCCTCCGCCCTGGGCCCTCTTCACTGAATGATGATGTCATAGTTAGTGCGGTGGGCCGGACACTTGGCTGTCATCCATATGCAGAGAGACAGAGACCGAGAGAGAGAGAGAAATGGAATGGAAGGGAGAATGAGAGGGGACCCAGGATTGGCCCTCGAGCACATCTGGTGGATATGCGAGCCAGAGAGAGAAGGAGGCATACACACACGCACGCACGCGCGCACACGCACGCACGCACGCACGCACACACACACACACACACACACACCCTTTGCATTCTTGGCAATGTTACCCATGTCACTTTCATGCCAATGACGCATATTGTATTAAACATTGAACTGATTGAAAGATGGAATGGATGGATGGATGGATGGATGGATGGATGGATGGATGGATGGATGGATGGATGGATGGATGGATGGATGGATGGATGGATGGATGGATGGATGGATGGATGGATGGATGGATGGATGGATGGATGAATGAATGGAAGGATGGTGGAAGGATGGTGGAAGGATGGATGGATGGAAGCACTAGGGAGGGATGGGTGGAGGGGTTGCGTCAACCTCTCGTTCCACCTGGATGCTGTGCTGGGAGGTTTGGCTTTTAAAACGAGGAGCGAGGCCGGAGAGAGGGGCAGGTGGAGTAAAAGCAGGATTGGAGCCAGGAAGAGAGATGTAACTACGCTCGGGGGACGGAGTTCCCGTGTCTGACACACCAACAATAATAAAACTTTCCTTACTACACGGAGCATAGTCTATCTGGCCTAACGACTCCTGATGGACCAATTCAGGCCAAACCCAAACTCATAGTCCATGATGTATGACTTGTTTCTGTTTCTTTATTTGTGTTCGCATGCCAGCAAATCATTGTTGCATTTACACGATTTACACCCAAAACGCTGATTTAGTTTCTCTTATTGTTCGCATGCCTTTTCAATTATTTAGTGTTTCAGCGCCAGTAAATTAGCTGTGTGTGTGTGTGTGTGTGTGTGTGTGTGTGTGTGTGTGTGTGTGTGTGTGTGTGTGTGCGCGTGCGTGCGTGTGTGTGTGCGCGTGTGGAGGGGGAGCATATCTATGCATGTATGGTAGTGTTAAGACTTTCCAGAGCTACCACCTCAGTGGGAGTGGATGGGAGGGGAAAGTCCCACTGCATGCACCATAAAGGAACGTTAACCATAAAAACTCTATTCTCCCCTTTTCGCCCCCCTGATCTATGCTTCTTACAGTAACCATTCACAGAGAAGATTATGTGCACATTTTATGCCTGTATTTAGGTATCTTATGCCTGTATTTAGGTATCTTATGCCTGTATTTAGGTGCTGGACATCAAGGCTGCACAACATTTCAACCTTTAGATTTTCATCAGGCAAATACTATATGATGCGAAGCCTGCAGAGCTAGTTCAGGCAGGCAACTCGTGAGCGCGCCTACCTGATCAGGTGACTAGTCTCATGCACTCTTTACCTGATCAGAGCGGCTATTTAAACCTATCTACCTACCTGCTCATTCCTGGCTTCTCTCCCGCTGTGCGGTCGTGCGCCGCTGCTGCTGCTGCTGTCTCCCTGCCTCGCTCCCTGTAACCTGCTGCTCATGAAGTTTTTGCAAATCCCACCGCCTCCCCAGCATCCACCTGTATACAGGCTCTGTTTCTAGATCTTATTCATTCCCTGTAATTCTACTTGGCTTATAATTTAACTAAATGTTAATGTTACAGGGAATGAATAGGGACAGAGTCCTGACGCCAAACTATGCTTCATATATCTATATGCTCAATAAATATATATTCTAAATTAACTCTAAGAGTTGTCCTTACTTTATTGCACGGCTTGGTTGAATGCTTTATTCTGATTGGTCAATCGCAGAATTCAGCAGTGTGTTATTTCTTGATAACAGACCGATGCCTAATCAAACCCTCAAAGCACCTGCTGTGCCCCACTGATTTACTGCTGTTTCCAACATAACAGCCATGTAAACACACACACACAATGTCATTTACAGCTAAACATTTGAGCGAGGAATAGACGATGCAGTACCCGAAAATGGATTCTATTTGATCAACTCACTTCCTTGTTTTCCGACAGTGCTGCAAGGAAATACCTTGCTTGTTTTGTTGTGTTTTCCATCTGTTACTTAATCCTTCTCCTCCCCCCCCCCCCCCCCCCCCCCCATCCCCATAGGGAATAAATACTGGCTGTTCCGGGAAGCCAACCTGGAACCTGGCTATCCACTGGAACTGACAGATTATGGCAGAGACATTCCCTATGACCGTATAGACACAGCCATCTGGTGGGAACCCTCTGGCTTCACCTATTTCTTCCAAGGAGACCGGTAAAGAACTAAAGCTTTTACACTACAGTCACAGTGTATAAATGTACACTTTATACACTGTCATGGTGCAAATTCATCCTGAGGATTTTGCTCTGTATCCAGATGAAAACATTCATAACTTGTATTTATCTATTATTTATGTATATATTTTTCTTTTTTGAACTGTGCAGGTAATAGCAGAACGGGGCTTTTCTTTGCTCCTGAAATGGTTAGGGTTATGACTTCTTGCTTTAAATGGTTAGGGTTATGACTTCTAAATGGTTAGGGTTATGACTTCTTGCTTTTCTATCTGGCCTTTATTGATATTCCACAGTGTAGAGAGACAGGAAACAGGGAAAGAGCAGCAATGGTCCGCCGTGCCCAGGAATCGAACCCGGGACTCGCTGTCAGATATCAGAGCCTACTTGGTAACAAGTTGGTATGCGCTTTAACTGATGGAGCCCTGAAGGTGACGTTTATGACATAAGGATAGCAGTGACTGTGTGACTACTGAAAAATCCCCATTGTAAAATATGACTTTACACTAGTCTCAGTTCACTCGGGTTTGGTTTATGAAATTGAAAACTACGAACCATTCCCACTAGTCTCAGTTCACACAGGTTTCTTTTATGAAACAAACCGCAACCCAGACAGTTTGGGTTTTGAACTGCTGATGCTTAATGGGAAACCACCAAAACTACTTGATTTTAAGTTAATTCAGTCCACATAGTGGATTATAACAATCCCCATTGAGCTTATGTGTGAACTAGTCTGTGTATTAAATAACAACATAATTGTGACTTTTGTTAAATGGGGCAGCTGTGGGATTTGTCTGTGGAAGACCTAATTTACAGCGAGGCGGTTCTGCTTCTAGCTTTGAAAGGGAGGCGTTGATGTTCATGAATCTAAACTCAACAGATCAATCACATCGTGAAACACATTTAGAACAGATTTTCCCCCTTTAAAAAACACAGCTGTACGGATCAACTGCTGTGAACTTTTGTCTTTCTCACACACTGCAAGAGGATAGATGCCACTGTAGGGAACACAGTCCTTTAAGACATTATATATAGATTAGTTTCAACATGCTGTCGTTGTGAGGGGATGTGAACACTATGGCCAATATCCTGCTGTGGTGTATACACCACAAGCACATTTAAAGGAGCATTCAGTGATTTGGGTGATATGGAAAACCACCCAGTCCGCCCCGGTAACAAAATGTGCACATGCACGCTCTACAGTGGGGGAAGTGCAACAGTCCAACAGCATGTGCACCAAGGCCCGCCCCCACTCGATCATGATTGGAGGAAGGCCCCTCTCATCCTGATTGGATGAAGGCTTTGCCACCCGCCACCAAAACTGAAACTAGGGTTTTTTTGACCCCAGGGGCTCACTGGGGACAGGGAGGAACTCCTTATATGGTCAGCACACTCTATAGTAGGGAGGATTATCCAGAAAAAAAGAAAAAATAAGTGATATTTGAATTAAGTCAAATCACTGAATATACCTTTAAAACAATAATAATAACTAACAGCTGTTTCTCTGATTTTCCAGGTTACCTTTTTTTTGCTTGATTAAACAAATGTTGGAACATTAATCACAGCAGTGCTGATGGTTACATCCCAACACCATCCACACATACCATTGTGGTACAACTACATACTGTAAGAGTTATTTTTGTCCGGACAATATAGCAGCATAGGTAATAGAGAGAAAAGAGACAAGAGAAAATAGAAATAGAATAGAAAATAAAATTAGAAAGAAATAGATGAGAAAATGGATTCAGGGCCCAGGCGGTGGCGTAACCGTCTGGGCACCCGACTGGTAATCCAGTCGCAGTGTGCCGCGGGTTCGACTCCCGAGCCCGACACGGCCTTTACTGCATGTCTTCCCCCATCTCTCTCCCGTTTCCTGTCAGCCTACTGTCTGTCCCTTCAAAAACCAATAAAAGGCGTAAGCCGCAAAAAAAATATCTAAAAAAAAAGAAAAAAAAGAAAATGGATGCAGTAGTCTAAAGCCTTATTCATAGGATTAGGATAGTTGTCGGGTCACGGTGGTTAGTAAAAACAGAGAGATGTGTTGTATGAGCGTTGACCGTTGTTGTAGCTTCCGGTGGTCACCTCTTCACCCAGAACTGGACTATGAATAGGCCTTAATACTAATAAGATATTCACTAGTAAGAGACCACACCAACTGCTCAAGATTAGGAGTATTTAATGCACAAGTGAGATGTGGGTGTATTGATGAGGAGCCCGGGGAGGGCGAGACTCAGGGTGGGGGCGTAGTCTCGGGAGCGTGACGACCGACGTGCTCTGCCCGGGAGCGGTCGGTCGCCTCGGCTTGGACGCTGCCCCCCCGGGGGCTCCTAGGAGAAGGAGTGAGAAAGAAGTGTTAGCAGGGCAATGCTGAGAATGAAGGGGGTTAGTTGGGGAGGAGGGGGGGGGGGGGATTTGACAGCGCGAGGCAGTATCAAACAGGTAAGAGATGAGACGAGAGATGTATTTATGCTGTGGAGAATGTTACGTGATTGGCCGTGAGACTTGGGAGTCGGGACGCAGGTGAACTTGATAAGGAGGTAGGGGATGGGAGTGATTAGGTTGAGCAGTGGGTGGTATCTACTCCTGAACCTGCGTTGAACACAACTACATATAGAGTAGGTCAGCGTATGTATAATGTGAATGTACTACCCAGGATATTCTAATACACCATCAGCATTTGCCGTACCACATCACGTACAGTACACTTGACATTTAACGTCTAACGTCTAGGTCATAGGACTGAACATACAGTTAACGACGTCTAACTCTAGGTCACAATAACGAACATACAGTTAACGCTGTGTCTGTCCCTGGCTTCTCTGTGCAGGTACTGGCGTTTTAATGAGCAGTCCCGTGCGGCGGACAGAGATTACCCTAAGCCAATCAGCATATGGGGCTCGTCAGTGCCCCATACTCCCAAGGGAGCCTTCCTCAGCGATGATGGAGGTGAGCACGGATGGAGGGAGTGGATAAGTGGTGTGTGTGTGTGTGTGTGTGTGTGTGTGTGTGTGTGTGTGTGTGTGTGTGTGTGTGTGTGTGTGTGTGTGTGTGTGTGTGTGTGTGTGTGTGTGTGTGTGTGTGTGTGTGTGTGTGTGTGCGTGTGTGTGTGTGTGAATACTTGTGAGTACCAAATGTCCCCACAATCTTTAGTATAAGGTTTCCTGGTCCTCACAAAATAATTGTGTTTTTATGGTTAAATAATGTTTGGGGAGATAATTTAAAAAAATCCTGTTTGGGGTTAGGACTAGACATATGGGGTTAAGAGTTTTCCTTGTTTTATACTTTGTGTGGAAAAATTGCCAATGTAGAAGCTCACAGTGTGCCGCACTGAGGCCCGTTTTGAGCTTGTACATCTGCTATCTTTCGACAATTTTGAATGCCGTCCTAAAATGTTGATGTCCTCACAAGTATAGAAATACAAACGTGTGTGTGTTTCGTTCATCAGCCACCATGGAGACAAAGAATCAGGGTGTGGTCTTTCAGTCAACAAACAGAGTGGGGGTGATGTCTGCTTGTGTGTGTGTGTGTGTGTGTGTGTGCGTGCGTGCGTGCGTGCGTGCGTGTGTGCGTGCATGCGTGTGTAAGGGATCCCACATTGGGGAAAAGGCAGCATCATGTTTCCATGTTTAATTAGAGTGAATGTAAAGAGAAAGGAGCGTGTGAGCTCCCTGCAGTCATTAGTCCTACAACCTATCTCAAACCCTCACCCTAACCTTAACCCTCTCCCAACCCTTAACGCACCCCTCACCAACCTTAATCCGGTCGTCTTAACACACCCCTCACCAACCTTAATCCGGTCGTCTTAACACACCCCTCACCAACCTTAATCCGGTCGTCTTAACGCACCCCTCACCAACCTTAATCCGGTCGTCTTAACGCACCCCTCACCAACCTTAATCCGGTCGTCTTAACGCACCCCTCACCAACCTTAATCCGGTCGTCTTAACACACCCCTCACCAACCTTAATCCGGTCGTCTTAATGCACCCCTCACCAACCTTAATCCGGTCGTTTTAACACACCCCTCACCAACCTTAATCCGGTCGTTTTAACACACCCCTCACCAACCTTAATCCGGTCGTTTTAACACACCCCTCACCAACCTTAATCCGGTCGTTTTAACACACCCCTCACCAACCTTAATCCGGTCGTTTTAACACACCCCTCACCAACCTTAATCCGGTCGTTTTAACACACCCCTCACCAACCTTAATCCGGTCGTTTTAACACACCCCTCACCAACCTTAATCCGGTCGTTTTAACACACCCCTCACCAACCTTATGTCTAACTAATGACTAGTCTAAACTAAGTATGCTAACACCTACAGCAGTGCTACCACTAAGGCACCGTATACAGTCGAAACTAAAATGATGTTTCAAAAGTCACACAGTGTTTTGGAGACATGTGAGAGACATCATTTAGTAGATTATATGTGAGTGGAAACGATGTGTTATCGTGTCAAACGCTTGAGTGTAGCACCTTAGTGGTAGCACTGCTGTAGGTGTTAGCAGGGAACTCATACACTCCCTTCCCTTTGAATCTTATCAAGGAATATCATCAGAATCAGTTTTATTGTCACATCATAGTTTTACAGGTAAAAAAGTGGGTGAAATTAGTTTTTGTGCGTAGTTCCCATCATGTAATTCTTTGCAAGAAAAACCAAAGAAAGGGAATAAGAGAGATAGTAAGGAAATCAAGGCAGGAAAAGAGAGAAAGTACAAGTAAAGGGTTTTCTTCTTTGTGGGTCTTACAGTACGTTTTAACAGCGGGCGACAGCCAGACGAATTTTCCGGAATACCGGCGATAGCAGGCGAACGGCCAATAGTCGAAAAGTGGGCGGAGGAACGTCACCCGAAAAGATAAAAATAATTCATCTTTTTGGGCGATACCGGGCGATTAGGCGATGTGTCGGCCGATGCTCACCCGCTGTTAAAACGCACTGTATTTACAAGCTTTTGCCAGAAACGGTACAACCAAAAGGTCTCTTAGCTTATTTACAAGCTTTTGCTACAAACTAAAGGGTCTCTTACGTTTTTCTTCTCTACTATTTCCTCTATAAATTAGTTCTGCATCTGAAATCTGAAAGCTTCAGGTGAATGTTACCTCCATTTTGGACATTTCCCTGATTGATTGAAACCTCTTTCTGTCACTCCCCAGCTTACACGTACTTCTACAAGGGCTCCAAGTACTGGAAGTTTGACAACCACCGCATGAAGAGCGAGGCGGGCTACCCCAAGTCCATCCTGCGAGACTTCATGGGCTGCAGCGTGGACCTGGACCCCGACAAGGACCGCGACACCACGGACACCGACACCACCGTGGACGTCAACCCCAAGTACCCGGACGTCAACCGGCCACCGTTCAACCCCGACGCGGGCCGCGACGCCGACAAGGGCAAGGACCGGGACGGAACCGGAGACAGGGACAAGGACGGCGGGAAGGGAGCCGAGGACAACAAGGACGAGGAGGAGCGGGAGCGGGAGCGGGAGGGACGCGAGGAGGACACCAACGAGGTGGATGTGGTGCTGAAGGTGGACGACAGCGAGGAGAGGACCATGAACATCCTCATGGTGACCATCCCGCTCTTCCTGGTGCTGTGCATCCTGGGATTGATCTACGCCATCATCAACACGCTGCAAAGGAAGGGTGCGCCGCGGCTGCTGGTGCACTGCAAGCGCTCGCTGCAGGAATGGGTCTGACCCTCGTGACCTGTAGTGGCCTTTGAACACTAGATGGACCTTTTGACGACGCCACCCCGCCTACCCCCCCCCCCCCCCCCCCCCCCCCCCGTGCAGCGAACATCGGCGCTCAACCTCCCACCCCTGCTCTTATAGTACATGTGGCTGTAGATGGGTACATGCAAATACTTTATACCAATTTAGGCGCACACACGTACACACGAAGAATACAAACAAGAGACGAGTGATGACACAAACTAAAACATGCATATGTGAGCTCTTAAAGAGCAGGCGTATGCTTACACACGCGCACACACGCACGCACACACACACACACACACACACACACACACACACACACACACACACACTGTCTAACCTTCTCCCCCTTTTCCATGGTGCTCTACAATGCGTTGGCTGTAGTCTATTTATATGAGAGACGTTTGCACATTGTTTTTGTTGATGATGTTGTTTTTGTTTTTTGGTTCATATTGTGCGACTTTAGTTGTTGTTTGTGTTGTTATGTCTAAACCAGGAGGTCTTGCAACCCCACCATTCGCCCAAGCCTCGCCCAAACTCCCACCCCGCCTCACAGTAGGGGCTTCCCCCCCTCCACATCTGCTCACCCCATCATAGTCATAAAGAAAGAAACAAATGGAGACAGGAAGAAAAGCAAACTGCATTTGCACATTGACAGACTGCATCACATACTGTAAAGACGTTTATTTTAATGTTATTTTAACTCCTATCTTCCCTTAATCTTTCCTTATTCCTTATTCCTTCTCCACTTTCCACTTTCTTGTGTGCTGGTGTGTGAGAGAGAGAGAGAGAGAGAGAGAGAGAGGGGCAAAGTAAAGTAAAGAAAAGAAAAGAAACTGAAGAAAAACTGAAGACCATGCACTGAAACGCCGCTAATGCAGCTCTACAAAGACATGGTGCCTCCACACACTGTAGAATGGAATTATTATCCTAGCTGGTGGCTTTTAAGAGCATGTTTTAAGTGTTCAAAACTTCAATGAGGACTTTTGGCTCTAGCTAATGTAAAGGCATGTACAGTATAAGCATCAAGCTGGGCCCCCCTCTCTCTCTCTCTGTGTTTGTGCGTGCGTGTGTGTGTGTGTGCGTGTGTGTGTGCGTGCGTGTTTGTGTGTGTGTGGGGAGACAAAGTGAGAGAGAGAGGGTGTTGGTTAGAGGACAATAATACGCTTGGGGAAAGTGGAAAAGCTGGAAGA
The DNA here is from genome assembly GCF_951216825.1 of Electrona antarctica. Classification (NCBI taxonomy): domain Eukaryota; kingdom Metazoa; phylum Chordata; class Actinopteri; order Myctophiformes; family Myctophidae; genus Electrona; species Electrona antarctica. The sequence goes on from NC_136808.1 coordinate 31,208,948, forward strand.
GATCAGGTGGGAGGGAGGGGATGACAGACAGAGGCATCATCGTAATGGAGAGAAACGAGAGAGAGAGAGAGGGGGGGGGATCATCTGTGTGAGTTCAGAGGGGAAGGAAGCTTATCTAAAGGGGGCATGAGAGCAGGCCTTCCAGTCTGTCCAGAAAGGGCTTGGCCTGCTCGGGTTACACACATTTTGGATGTGGGTGGTGGTGGGGGTTGTGGAGAGGTCTGGAGGGACGGATAGGTTGTGTGTTGGGTGGGGGGGGGGTAAAGAGGTTCGGCTGACTCGCGTCCGGCAAAGTGAGTGAGAAGCAACTGGGATCGTAGGGGTGGGGGGGGGTGGATGGTAGGAGGAAAGAGACCGGGAAGGAAGTTTGATAGCCCTCCCTAAGGGTCCCTGCTGGCATCGGACCATGTGACCTACATTCTCCAGCCAGCTCCGCTACAAGTGTCGTCCTGAGAGGAAGCGTGAGCTTACATTGTGGGCGATAGCAGCACGAGGGTGGAATACAGTGCTGTAAAGTACTTGTCGCTATCTTTTTCTTCCATAGTCCGTTAAGTGCCACCAAGGCCCGAGGCACTTTATTGTTCTCCTCCTTTGGCTGCGGCAGCATTGCCACTTTCATTTCGCCACGTATTAGTCTACAGATATTACAGCGAAACAAAAGTGCCTGCCTTTCCTCTCTCACTGTTCCCACCCAGATGTCAGGTTTTGTTTCATTGGTGTGTGTGTGCGTGCGTGCGTGCGTGCGTGCGTGCGTGCGTGCATGTGTGTGCGTGTACTGTAGCCGCCAAGTCTATCCAATTTACAGAGCGAGCGGGCATGTTGCTGAGCGTCAGACGAGAGACGAAACAGGGGCCGTCGTGTTACACATCTGACAGAGAGGTGGAGATGGACGGAGGGGGTGTGTGAAGAGAGCTGAACAGAGAGAGAGAGAACAGACCACTTACAGCTGATATTGTCAGGGGAAGAACATGAACGCCACCACCACTAGACCCAACCCCCTCCTCCACCCCAAACCCATCCATCCATCCATCCACCGCCCACACACACCGCAGATTGATCCCTGCGCTGCTCGATAGCAGTTGCCTGGAAACCGTACCGCTCGTCGTCCCTCTGCTGGCCATCTCATTGTCAGGGTTGGGTCTGGGATGGGAGGCGAGCGGGGGCGGGGTGTGTTTGGAGAGGAGCAATGGGAGCTAATCAGTGGTAAAAGCTCTCCTCCTGACATCTCCCACCCCCCTCTCACCACGGCCTATCTCCATCCCTCCCTTATATCAATGTACAGTATGGCCAGCCCCGGCAGAGCTGTGTCTGGACAGACTCAAAGAGTACATGCAGACTCACTGTGCCTAGACACAGTTTATGGCCTTATAGCTCATTTATACTACAGCATATAAATGCTTTACAGTACACCTTATCTCTCATTCCCTCTCATCAGACTTCACGTTGCCTGTTCTGCACAAGACAACCGCAGTCCAAATAAAGCCCTCCTTTTGATGCGTCGCTCACAGAACACGCTGGTAAACAGCATATTCTTACAACCCGCCCAAACTCGACATGAAGTCATTCTCATTGTTCGCCATGGGCTGAGTTGTGCTGGAGGAGTTGAGTAAATAGTACTACACAGCTAAACAGACGTGGGAAGCTTGAGGGGGAAAATGCATGGCCCTGTGCGAGTTCTCTGGGAACTGATCCAAGATCCCGATTTGTTTTGTTTAGCCATTTATTGTTTCAGAACACTGCAGGGAATTGAGAAGAAAAAATATGGATACGAATAATTCTGTCAGCGAGTGATTGATGTTTGTGTTGGTGTTTGCGCGCATGCATGTGTATGAGTGTTCATGCATGTGTATGAGTGTTCATGCGTGTGTATGAGTGTTCATGCATGTTTGGGATTATTCGAGGTGTTTCATTAATCTGCGCTGCACTCATCTAAAGGGAGGAGGCCTATTTTCGACATCTTGATTGTAAATCTCTCAAACTCTCTCCCTTTTATTTCTCTTTCTGTGGTTCTTAATTACTTCATCCGCCTCTTTCTTTCTTTCCAGCCATATCTCAACCCAGCCCTCCATGCCTGGGGGGACTGGAACAATAATGGTCCTTCTCTCTCCCCTACTCTCTCTTCACCCTGTCTGTCTGACTGTCTCTCTCGATCTCATTGTCTTTTGCTCAATCTTTCTTCACTTCTCTCTCTTTTAATACACACAAACAGTGCATTATTGTCTCCCCTGCATGGTTAGAACAGGCCTGGGGCCCGTGTCACAGAGCAACCCCCCTCCCTTCTCTTTAAGATCCACCTCCTGTGCCCTTTCATTGACTGGAGTAAGCAACCTTTTCCCTCCGGCCATGTTCAGAAAGTTCCAGTATTGTTGAATGGCTCACATAGAACTTATCCCGGGTTCAAATGAATCATTCTCAGACTGGACATTGTTGGTTCAATTGAGACTCTGTGATGGCACCTGACATTCAAGAATCAAAATTGTGAAAGTGGAGCAAATACAAATAGCATAAAATCCAGCGAATAGAAATAGCCTACCATGATATGGTATTATGAGATTTGAAGAACTGTCAGGTAACTTGACATCACTGAGTCTGCCTGAACCCTTATGCTTCTCAGGATCTACGGTATATCTGTTAATGTTGAATGTTCACCTCACTGAATCCACCCCCGTTTTAGCTTTGAGCTAAGGTGAAACTGTTTTTTATTTGTTGGCTGACAATATCGGCTGTATATATGAACAACATCTGAGTCATTATTCCTCTGCCAACAGAACCTTTAGCCAGAAGGCTAACATAGTTACCTCTCTATGTTCTACTCTTATGGAGTCTGTTGTCTTTCAGATTCTACAGTCACATTGCACTGTCCTCTCCTGCACTGCCCAATAATAACCACTAGCTTAAGAGAGAACCCTCACTCTGTCTGCCCTGTGTACTCCAATACTCAGCAAACTCATCAGACTATGAAGAAACAAGCTCAATGGAAAATACATGGACTGACTCACACTTTCACTCCTGTTTCTCAACTCTGACTTATGATGCGATCAGACACTGACTTTTGAGCGGATGAATGGAACTGATGATCACAGGATCATCAGTTCCATTGATCCGCTCGAAAGTCAGTGTATGAGTCTCTCCGATTCTCTCCTTGCTGTCAAGTGTGCATCTCACCTTGTTCATTGTGCCTAACCACAACTAAAACCACTTATATAAAAGCACCGCTTTGCTAACCCAAAGTGAAGAGATGGGCTAAAGAGGGAATCTGAGGTGTGGGGGGGAAGACTTTGAACACATATTGTATGTTTCATTGCAGTAGATGTGTGTGGCAAATTGGGAAATTACTTTACTTCTCCAATGACAGAACTGAGAAGAAAGAAAAAACATTATGGGAATAATGGCAAGACTGACAAAAAAATCACTTGAGGAGCATATGGACAATTTGGCTCCACATTGTCCAACTAAATACTTTAAATAGTTCATGCTGAGTTGAAGCTGCAGCAGACAGCAGGTAGCAGGTAGTTATTACTGGTAAGTTAGTAGTTGTCTTTTTCTCCACTATTTACTGGCTGTCTATTAGAAGACTTGGTAAACTGGCCACGTCTTAGCATCTCACTCAAGGTCCTTCTGAACGTCTGTACTTGTTGAGTGGTTGTTAGCAGATGGGTAAGATTTTACCCACTTTCTGATAATCGCCGTCATCCTCAACCGGGAGGAGATGGATAAATAAAACAACAAGCGACGAAAACATACGTGAATATTGTTTGTCTTTCATTGTTGTGATTTATTTTAATTGTCATTTTAATTTGTTTTTTAATTTTATTTTGTGCGGTTCTTATTTCTCTCTAAACTTGATGACATTGTCAACGTTTTTGTTAACATTCCGTTTTGGATTTGTGTTGTTCTTTTTCTTTTGATCGGTTGCTATTTTTATTTTCATGTAGAAAATTGTAGAAAAAAAAAGATTTTATACATTTGTGTTGTTGTGTGTTCACCTCTAGTTGAGTGTGTTAACAATCCATGCTGGACATGTACACATTAAAAAAAGAAAACATTGCTCTGAATTTTCTTTCACTCAATGTTCCTATTTTAATGTAAGGTGGTGATTTGTTGTTACATAATCTTAGGCCCGCTAACCTACTTTAGTTTCAGGAGAAAAGCATTTACTTTCTGATGAAGAATTTCTCACGCACGTACGCACTCTCGACTCTCTTCCTTTGGTGAGGTCACGGTCCATAGGGCCCTGCTTCCTGTCTCACACGGGACAGCCAGGAGAATGGCCTCATGGGACCCTGGGGAGTTAAGCCAGAGTCATAATTCGTCGCACGACTGTGTCGCGCGTCGAAAAATAGTCGACCTGCAAGCTCCCAACGCGTTGTGAGCTTGTAGGTCGGCCCTATTTTTGGCGCTCGACACTGTGGTGCGGCGGAGCATGAATGAGCCTTTTAGTGAGGGGCTGGACACGCGCCAGGAAGCCACATGAGCGGACGAGGGAAGTTTGTATAGCAGCTGGACAGGCGAGAGCCAATGAGAGAGCTCGACTACAACGGTGACATCATGAGGAAATGCATTGTGCATGTGACCAGCAGGAGAATGGGAGAAAATAGAACATGGAGGGAAATATCACTGGAATCGTGATATTTTAATACCCAGCTAAGACAGACGTCTTGGATGTCAGCTAAGACGTCATCAAATATTTACCCAATATGACAATAATAGAGAGGGTATGCACATGCATAAAGTGAGTGGTAAATCGAGTGGCAAATCGGGTGGCAAAGTGAGTTTAATGTCGTTTAGCGTAATTTAATGCACTCATATAGGACTTTTCTGTTTGGATGTATGCGCTGTCAAGGCCAGAAAGTAGCTTTTTGCCACTCAGTAAGAATTCTCGCCTTAACTTCCGGATATGATGATGTCACGTGCATACCCTCTATACTCAAAGGGGACTCCTAGTTTGGGGAAATGTGTGCACCGTCTTACAATTAGTCATTACAATTAATTCATTGTCAGCCCAACTGCTAACGGCCAAGCTATACCAGGCTTTTCGCGCACAAAACGCGGGCGGCGCGTTTACCCTAAACGCGCGGCCCGCGCGTGCGTTTAAAAAAAAAAGAAAAGCCTGGTGTAGCTTGGCCGTTAGTTGTCTTACTCTTGACCTACTTTTAGGTTCCCCTCTGTCCATTACAACCTTTTTTTTAACATACCTCCATGCTCCATCTTTGTACACAAACAACTTTAATAGTGGGCGTCTTGTTTACATCGTATTCAACATGTTGGCATGCCATCAGCACATTGTTAAGCCGTGAGGGATGTCGAGATGTAATGCGTTCCTGGTGCAAGGGTGTTCCTTAAGTGTGTACGTATGTGTGCATAGTAAAATCCTCAGAGTTCATTTATCCAAAATGGACCCATAAAGGTTACATTTGTACTCTCGCAAGAGTTATATTAACATGTAGACTCTATAGACAGTTATACAAGGGGTTTCATTCATTCTTTCAGTTTCACAAACATACACGCACGCACGCACGCACGCACACACACACACACACACACACACTAGCAAGCTTTAAGCGTTTGCAGCAAATGAGAAACAGCCATATATAATGAAGTAAAACACCTGTTTTCCTGGTACATACTGTGCACATCCTACATGCATATCCTTACTAACAATAACACACCTGCTGGGTATGTGTGCTGATGATATTCACCTGTATTTGTTGTTATGAATGTGACATATAGACTTATCATTAAAGTCTGGCTCTCAGCTCATAGCCAGTCAGTAAGTAAGGAATCCAAACCATGTATGTTTGCACATACAAGGAATTTATTTATTTGATTTGGTGATGCATTACATCAAATAACAACAGTATACTAACAATATTACTTCACTCAAAACTATTAACTTGTGTTAAAGATAAGCAATGATAGAAAGAAACTAAATGCAATATGCAATACATGCAACATACCCTGTCCTATAGCAACAGTAAATTGCAATATACAATGTATACTATATAGTATATCATATGAAATGTACTATACATTTGCCCACAGCAATATCAATAGCAACATACAATGCACACTGCAGTATCACAGATACTGAAGGGCAGTGTCATGTTGAAGTGGTTCTGGACCAGTTGGGGGCAAGAAGGGAGTAAACCCCAAAATAAACAAATAGCCTATCTGCAAACATGTCACAACACCACCAGAGTATAAATTAAGCATCAGACCTCGACTCATTGTCCAAGGGATTGACAGTGGGGCTCTGTTCCCGTTGATTTGGAAAGTGAAATACTGTAACTGTTCTACTTTTCTCCAATTTCTTTCCTTTTCCACTTGGAAACTTCACTTCTTGAAGTTCTTCTTATAGCCTCTGGGAATGAGGTAATGGCTGATGTAACATGCACAACATCTGGAAGTCAAGAACCAGTGTGTTTTGGGCACCGTCCTTTGCACACAACAACAAAGTAGAGAGCTGGGAGCTGCGTGGGAGAATGGAGGGTGTGTGGATTTTAATGGATGTATGGCTTTAATGTAGCTTACCTTAAGGACAGATTATTATGTGATGTCAGAAACCAGTGATGGCTTTGTACAAATATACAGGCAAAAATGCCACCACACATCACTGGCACAAACTATGTTTCAACCCACCTGTTTCTTGTTAAACTGACTATTAGGTCTACAGTATGTACCACTGAGCTAAGTGAAACAATTCTGTAATGCGGCCCAAGGGAATCGGCCTATATTCATGTGTTGGGAGACTGTTTTGGTGCGGTGTGTGGCATTGCATTGCGTAGTTCAACACTCAAGGAGAACCTCTTGACAGATGTCATGGTGCTGTTCCATAGGGTGCTGTTCCCAAGTGTTTTTTGTTACAGAGAGTTTGGGTTGGAGTCAGGAAAGCATATTAAAGCAACACCAGTTTCACAGAACTGTGATTTAGCTGAGACGTGCCAATTATCATAATTATCATGTTTTTGAGCCGCAATGAAATCAAGGCCACGTGACTTCCCCCGAAACAGAGGAGAGGATCAAAGTTGTCCTCGTCTTAACTCATATAGAAGTTTGCTTGTTGTAAGTATGTCCTATAGGGCGGACTTCAAAATGCAAGTGCTTCTTGCTCACTCTCTCTTTTGGGTTCAAATAGTTAGTCCATCAACCTGCAGCTGCTGTAGGGCAAGTGTTATCTTGTAAACACTAAGGAAGAACAGCTGTGTGGTCTGGTGTGTGGAGCTGCGTCTAAAAGCAACATGTGGATGTATAATTCACCTGGACAGACACACAAATGGAAATACATCAGTGGATTATGAAAGCAGGTGGACTGGAGGGATGTCTGTTCTGTGTGTAAACCATGTAAACCAGCTGAACAGCAACAACACATTGATAGCAGACACAAAGTAAACAAAGCTGAAGAAAGCAGCTAGAAAGGAGCTGCCTATAGGGAGACCAACTGGTCAACTGACCAGTTCCTATTTGACACAGAAACGGTTGCAGCCAGCCAGGGAACGACCCTTCAAAAGGTTATGAGGGTTCATCCCCGGCCGTCAAACTCTCTTTTCCTGAGAGAAACTTCTGTCCTCGCTGCTATGACAACAAGGGCCAAGGGGAGTCGGTCGGTACTCGGGATCTTGGGACTTCCCACAGCCCTGTGGCTGACATTCACCCCGGAATGACCCGGGAGAGACGGGAGACAATAGGAGAAGTCTCAAAAATGAATGTCTTGTTTTTTAAGAAAAGACACAGGACACACTTGGGACTGTCCAATGACACCATGTGTGGAAAGACGAGGGAATTTATTGCTGAATTCACATTTGGGTATAGCAGGTTATTTATTGTCCTTTCTCTCCTTCTTGAAGTAGACAAAAGGAGTGCATTGTCAACACCGCAGTTATTCCATTTTTCCAAATGTCATTCACCGATCCTCCCTGCGGGCCTATAATGATTATAATCTTTCCGGTGATAAATTATAACTCCCAAATCAACATAATTGCAGGGTGATCAGAGAGAAACACGTTATGTGATAAATCATGAACTGTCAAAATTATGAATACACTAAGACACAGACAGACAGATTCACAATTGTTCTCACTGTGTTGATTTTCCTTTTATGATGAGGAAAACACAAAGAATCATGAAGTTGATGTAACAGCAGCAAATCACAGTCAATGGAAGGCCATGAAGATGTCTCTCTGTCTCTCTGACATTCAACAGATTGCCGCCACTTGGGGACTCATGTGGCGCCGTTGCGGGAAGACTTAATTGTCACTACAGTCAACATTTCCCATGATTTTTATATCACTTTCCCTCCACTTTTATTGCATCCTGCATCAAGTGGTTGCACTGGTCTAAACACAGCAGACATCAATGTGTTGTGGCTTGTATTGATGTAACTAATACGAAGATGAAACTATAAAGACGTCTCAGACCCAGATGAGTTAATTGTTACGCCTAATGAAAGTCTGCTATGTGTTTCTCTATTACAATGTTCTTCAGAAAAAGACAATTTGTCCTGGTCCTCATAATAGTATTGTTCCAGTGCTATTTTCCTGTGCCGACACCATCACACACCTACGGATAACTCAGGCTTTAGAGTTGTGGTTAAAAATGTCACTTAAAAACTGTGCAAATAACATTTATAGAGAAAATGTTTTGTGTGTGTGCATGTGTGTGCACACACATGCATGTGTATGTGCGTGCACGTGCATGTGCGTGCGCACACACACACGCACGCACGTGTGCACACACGCGTGCGTGCGTGAGTGAGTGTTTTGTGTGTCCTTAATGCTAAACGTGTAACCGTAGGGGGAAAAAATAGCCTGTAAAATGATGTGGTGCAATAAGGTTAATGAGCGGAACATATTACAGCGTGTGTGCAACTGTGCATTAGTGTTTGTGGGAATTCCTGTGTGTGTGTGTGTGTGTGTGCGTGTGTGCGTGCGTGCGTGCGTGCGTGCGTGCGTGCGTGCGTGCGTGCGTGCGCGTGCACATGGTTGTGCACATATGTCGACACTCTTGCACACTACACATGCAGATTTGCAGAGGGTGTGCATCATGTGATCATGTGAGAGACAATAATGCAGAACTATCTTGTGCTTAAACAATGGTGCAGCACAACAACAACATTGGACTGAAATGGTCTTTTGTGTTTGCCATTATCGTGTAGTGAATCATTAGGAGCAGAGGATTCTGCAGTATTGTTACCAAATATTTCTCCCTACTGTTCTGTTCTGGTCTGTTTTATCTATGCAGGACGATAATAAATGGATAATCGTGCACTTGCATGTACTGTGTAGACATACAGTCAGTGTAGGCGTGCCTTCAGAATCAGGGCACGCCTACAATGAATCAGAATCACATCACAGTTTTACAGGTAGAAAAAGTGGGTGAAATCCGTTTTTTGTGCATAGTTCATGTCATTTTTTCCAAGAAAGAGACGCACGCACGCACGCACGCACGCAAGCACGCACGCACGCACGCACGCACGCACGCACGCATGCACGCACGCACGCACGCACACAGACACACAGGCACACACACACACACACACACACACACACACACACACACACACACACACACACACACACACACACACACACACACACACACACACACACACACACACACACACACACACACACACACGTTCCATGCTTACACATTGAGCACCTGGAGTGGAGACAACATTAGGCAGACATTCTTGGCCCATGAAGCCTGTCCTACAGCTGTTCAGCTGGTGCCACACTCTAACACACACGCGCACTAACACACACATGTACGCAAACCCACCCACGCATGCACTCACATCCACATCCATACGCCTGCATCTGTGGCCAGTCTACGGTATGCCTCCACAAGGCTGCATGTCCATCTGGAGCTGGTCTAACCCAGGGAGGAGGATGCTTATAGTGGGCCATGTCCATCTGGAGCTGGTCTAACCCAGGGAGGAGGATGCTTATAGTGGGCCACAGCAGGAGGGGAACCCCTGGCCCTGCAGGGAGAAGATCTGGAGATGCTGTCATGTTTTCCAGCCAGCTGGAGGAAGCTACTTTAGTCGTAGAATACTAAGCAGATGCCAAATGGAGGATGGAACAGAGTCAAATCCTCAGTGTTCTTTTTACTCTCAGAGCATAAGAAACAGGACCCTCTCATAACATAATTAACTGACAACTGACAACTGTGTGTGTGTGTGTGTGTGTGTGTGTGTGTGTGTGTGTGTGTGTGTGTGTGTGTGTGTGTGTGTGTGTGTGAGTGTGAGTGTGTGTGTGTGTGTGTGTGTGTGTGTGTGTGTGTGTGTGTGTGTGTGTGTGTGTCTGTAATCCACGTAACTCGAGAACTATTCATCCCACCGACTTCAAATTCGACACACGCGTTCCACACCACCACAGGAGTGCAGTGCCTGGCCTTGAGTCGGTCAGACCCACGGTTGTCCAAAACCACCACAAAGAAAGGCCCCGGGCTCTGGACAGAGGCCTTAGATCTCCATATATGGAGCTGGCCTGTTCTGACATCACAATAGGTTCTGACATCTGTATAGACTCTATATTTATTATTTGGGCATGCCTGACAAAGAACTCCATATATGGGCATAATAGGGACACAGACATTGGGCATTAATTTCCAATTTGCATCGTTCCAAGTAGGCCAGTGCCCAAAGTCAAAGTGGTATATAGACAATCTCACCCCAGTAGTGTGGGTAAGTATAATATTGGTCTCTATAATGTATAGAGAAAATGTCGCCCAGCCTCTAGGTTTTGTTGTTAAAGCAATACTGAATGATTCTTCTCCTCTGAGCTTAACACTTGTGCTTTATCTCTATTCAGGTTATACTGCTACTTTTCCTTTTCTTTTCTTTTTTAATTCCATGGAGAGGTTACAGTCGTGCCTTGTCTGACTTTGAACAACTCAGGCAGGGCTTCAACATCAGAAGATAAGAGGCTCTCACAGCTCGGGCCTACTCATTTCACTTCTCATTCTCTTCTTCATCATTTTCATGACAGTGCCCGTCGTCTCCTGCTCCTATCTCTGCAGCTCATTCATCGCTCCACCGGACCGCCTGCCCTGCATGCTTTTTCTACATTTCACCTTTACTGTCGGATCCACTCTGAGAGGTTAAAAAGATTCTTGTGAAATCAGCCTGAAAGTGAGATATCCCTCCACATAATACACAACTGAAAGAAAGCAGAAGAGAGAGATAAATAAGAGCTGACAGACTGAGACTGAATCATACGCACTTTGAACGTCAGAGCTGGGTTTCACTGGCGTTCAGACGAAAATTTAAAATTGAAGTTGAATTTGCAAAATACAACGTCAAGCACGTTCGTTCTCAATGACTTATTCATAGATTGGATACAGAAATATTTTCTCTTTCCATATTCCCAGGAATGATGGAAATCCACTTCCTGAACTGATTGAATTATAAATGAGTCAAACGCCTGCGTCGGGGCAGCTGTTTATTACCCTCCCACCCCATCCTTTGGTTTGACGCACACTGTGCTTCTCTCTCTTGATGTCTGGCAGAGAATAAAGGGGTCTTTTGCAGAGTGAAAGGAGTCTGGCCATGCTCTCGCCTCTCCATGCATTCCTGCCCCCATGGCATCTCTATTCTCTACCCAGGGCAGCAGCGTGGTTCCTGGGTCGCCGGACTGACTAATTGAACCAACATAATGGCTACATGTCAGGTAGCTGGCTTGTTAACGGACTGGTCTGTCTGTCTGTCTGTCTGTCTGTCTGTCTGTCTGTCTGTCTGTCTGTCTGTCTGTCTGTCTGTCTGTCTGTCTGTCTGTCTGTCTGTCTGTGTGTCTGTGTGTGTGTGTGTGTGTGTGTGTGTGTGTGTGTGTGTGTGTGAGTGTGTGTGTGTGTGTGTGTGTGTGTGTGTGTGTGTGTGTGTGTGTGTGTGTGTGTGTGCCTGCCCGCGTGCACACGCCTGGGGGTCGGCTGGATAGTGGCAGCTTGGTGAATAGTGACATTGTCCTCATGACATGCCATGAGGGCAGTGAGCTGTCCAAATGGCATCCGTACATGTGCATGTTGTAAAGTGCTAATACCATTTGGGATGTGTTCTTCATACGACCACGGATAGTCTGGTTGGTAGATCTGCATGGACAGCTCTGTCCAACACTATAGACACTATACTGTACACGCAAAACAATAGATTGTGATGACATGCCAGTATACGGTTGGTGACTGACTCTATTGGGCCATAACTGTAAACATTTACATCTAATACATCAAATACATAAAAATGTGTCATCAAGAATCATAAGGAAGCTAACCTAGCATCTGTCTAACAGTAGAAAAAGCAGTACAGTAAAGCTATGAGTAATTCAGTATACACTATAGAGTGTTATGTCTAATTAAATGCTATATCTAAAGCCTTTGCATATAATATGCCTGTGAGGTTGTCGAGACTAGTGCAAGTGCCCGAAGAAGCCTGAAGAGCTGGGTTTTCAGACTACTGTGGAAGATTGGGAGTGAGTCTGCAGTTCTGATTGCAATTGGAAGTTCATTCCAGCCTTCCTGTGTTGGCTGATCTGAGCGAGCAAGGCAGGTTGTAGGATCCAATCAGACTTTGAAGATATGGGGGTTCCATAACTTTGGTTGATTTGAAGGCCAGCATCAGAGTTTTGTACACTCTGCAGGCAGCAACAGATAAGCGGAGATAAAGACTGTGATAAAGACTACACCAGTGTGTCTCAAATTGGGGTCCAGGGACTCTTATGGTTCCTTGAGGGGGTTCCAAAGGACCCCTGGGTGAACCCCCCACAACAGTTTTGGGGGTACTTGAAATTAATACGTTTCAGAACCACTGCGCTGCACCAAATGGAACAGAGCCTTTATTAGTATCATTGGTAAGCTAGAGGCCCAATTTCTTCCCAATATGGCTGCTGTGCATAAATGTCTCCTGAGTCCTGTCTCCAATGTTCTGTATCATTACACTCTCCATGACAAGAATAGCATTACTATATGATTCTAACACTGGCATCCCTATTTTGAGCATTTGTCAGACATTTTTTCCAAAAGGTTTTTTCTTATTTGTATTAACAATGAAGTAGGGCTTACGTGCACGGTTAAAGAAGTCTAAAAAGACAAAATAAAATAAAAATGAGAACAAACAAATTACTGATGAGAAATCTATCTCAAGGTTCTGTAAACAGAATGTTGACAGAATGTTGAAAGATGTGGCAGCATTGTAAACAAAATGGAAAGCGTGCTAGGGGCCAATTATAAATGGCATTTCTTTGAGGGACCCTAGTGCCATCTTTGCCACCCCAGTCACTGTCTGTCTGCACACTGTCCTCACCCCCCGACTATGGAATGTGTTTGTGTTGGTGTTTTATTGTACTGTGTTGTTATTGTCTCCGTGCACAACTCAGGAATGCAGACAGACAGTCAGTTAGTTGGCAAACAACAGCCCGCATGTCACTGCTAACTGAGCCCCCTGGGGTGACACACATTTACAGGGCTATTTATCCTGCCATCCAGTCATCTGAATGAATCTTCCTCGTCTATTCCTGTCATGCAGCTGTGTAGGTGTAGATGAAGCCACTCCCTGGGATGCTGCTGCGCACCGCAAAGTGCATTCCTCTTAATGATAACATAGGGCTTTTTCCATGTTTATAAGGCTGTATCTGCATGCCACGATGAGCAATCACAAAGTGGCATGGGCGTGTTGGGGATGGTGCAACTGTGGCACACATGTCGAGACAACTGGAAACAATTTATGGTGAACTTTTCCCTGGATTTGTGCTTAGTGGTGCTACAGTACAAGCCCAGCGTCTGGGTCACGACCTTTGTTGCATTTCGTTCTGGTTGTTTTCCCAATAAGTTCTACTCTTTACTCATGAGTAACGGCCAAGCTACACCAGGCTTTTCGCGCACAAAACGCGCGCGTTTACCCCCGCGCGTGCGTTTAATTTAGGTCCAGTCCTATTTTAAAAAACACACGCACAGGTCGCGCGTTTAGGGTAAACGTGCGAGAAAAGCCTGGTGTAGCTTGGCCGTAAAGCAGAAATGCCTTATGTCTTAAAAACATAAAACAACTTTGTTTTGTAATAATAATAAATAATAATCATGCCCCGTTTTATTTGTTTTTGTGGAATAGACAATAGCAAATATTTAATATACAAACATTAAATAATGAGCATTATCTCAGTCAATCACAACAATATAGGGACCAGGCTTTAAGGACAACAGGTTTGGGAATCACTTGCATGCGAACGAAACCAAAGGTCAGAGTAGTATGTTCTAAACCTCCCTCTGGGAGGCAAAATACAACCGGAAGTTTGATGGAATGCATTTTTACATGTGAGTGCCAGGACACCTTTGCATCTTATGAGCAGCACTAAGGTTCTTTTGCTACCAGCCTGCGTGCCCGTACAATTAGTGTGACGTGATCTGTGATCTGAAAAAGTGTCTATTTAACCCATGCTAACTATTAGCACAAATGCAGCAAACTACAGCTCCTCATCAGCGGAATTTCAACAAATATGTGATTCCACCACATGTGCATGGCATCATTTACATAGTGGCTTGTGTGTGTGTGTGTGTGTGTGTGTGTGTGTGTGTGTGTGTGTGTGTGTGTGTGTGTGTGTGTGTGTGTGTGTGTGTGTGTGTGTGTGTGTGTGTGTGTGTGTGTATGTGCGTGCGTGCGTGCTTGTGTGCGTTCATGCGTGCGTGCGTGAGATTCATACTAGTATGAAGTATTCCCTGTTGGCTAAATGTTACAGCTGTCACACAGTGAAAATAGATACAGCCACGTGACTCCAACTATACATGAGAAAACATGGGAACTGAAGGGAAACACGCCTTTTCGGCAAGGAATCCCGCAAAGCAATAATTTTGCATCATTCTCTTATCTTCAATTCAATTCATAATGCTCATAAAGTAGAAAATCTCATCTCATCAAGGGATGAGAAGAAAAACGTAACAAACTCAACGGAAATGACACGCGTATCATTATATATTAAATGTGGGCCCTTTGAGACTGTGCTAATAAACCTGACTTGACAATATGTTATAACATATTGTCATGGGATAAATATATTATATAAAGAAAACTTAAATAGTAACCACCATATTGTGTGTGTGTGTGTGTGTGTGTGTGTGTGTGTGTGTGTGTGTGTGTGTGTGTGTGTGTGTGTGTGTGTGTGTGTGTGTGTGTGTGTGCAGTTTTTCATGTTTATTGGGCTTTTAATTTCAAATGTACATTATCATTCATTACATGTATTTATTCATATTTTTTTTGAGAAGCTCACGTTGACAAAAAATAATAAAGTTGGCAACAGAATAGATAACATTTTATGAAGCGGCTGACAGATGCTTGTGGATGTTTGTGGCCACTGGCCAGACTGCGACGGGGAGGGACTGGACATTAACAGAGATTTTTGTCTGACCTAATCGCCTTCTGTCGTTCCAGACAACCCAGCTGCTGCTCATTCAGATCTGGTTGTGTGTTACGAACTCATCAGTCCACGTTTAAATTCCTCGTAACTCTACTGCCACACACAGCCATCATGCCATGACCACACACACACTCATACACACATGGACATGTGTGCACTGTGCACACGCACGCACGCACGCACGCACGCACGCACGCACGACTAGCAGAACATGCAGGGGACAAGCAATCTCCCTATAGTTTATCGTATTACATCCCTAACTTTTCTTCATCCCTCCACACTTCCCTAGCTCACGAGACATCTCATTCCTCTCAACTCCTTTATCCCACCTCCTCTTTTCGCTCTACTCTTTCACTCACCCCTCTCCCTCTGGTTGTTTGCTTCCGACTTCCCTTTCTTTTTTCTTCTTTTTTTGTGTAGAGAGACAAGAGGTTTAGTGAGGATTGAGGAAGGCATGCACAGGTCTCCTCTCCAGAATGACAAGAGGTTTAGTGAGGATTGAGGAAGGCATGCACAGGTCTCCTCTCCAGAATGACAAGAGGTTTAGTGAGGATTGAGGAAGGCATGCACAGGTCTCCTCTCCAGAATGACAATTCGTGGTGACGTTTCAACCCACGCCGAGCACAGGAACTCCAGAAGGAGTGAATGATAAAGGTAGCACACCACAGGGACTAAAAAGACAACAAGCGGTCACGGTCAAGTTCAAGACCAATAAACAATAAATGCAGGCGATTGTTTAAACAGCAAGGTGGAGAGAGTTACCTGCGCTAATATGCACAAACACACAAGCTGTAGCCCAACGGGCCAGCCTAGTTTAGACGTTTACGTTTATATGACTATGCTCCCATCACCCGAGTTGGTAGATATAGCCCCTGACTCTACCATCACCTCCATAATGCAGGGCACCGTGACATTTTAACAGACATATGTACTGTACACCTTTCCACCACAACATCTAGTACCAGGCAGTAAATACTCATTTAGCTACACACATGTCTAATCAACTAAATAAATACCAAACAAAAATCCAAACTACAAAACCCTCCAACTACACCCCTCTCTCTCTTCAGAGAACCTTTGGTAGAGCCTGACAAAGTAATTGCCAGACTTAACAAGATGATGGCCATCAGCTGTCCAGGAGGTAGACCTCAAATAGAGGATGTTGGTAGGACACCCACAGGATAATACAACATAACCCAATAAGCAAAATAAACTTCATGTATTAGCATGTTTTGTCAATCACTGCAGTCAATATAATGTCTGTTTTTCACCTTAGTGGGGAGGTTACAGTAATCTACTCTGCGAGGCAGACAGGCATTTATCCTGGTGCAAACGAGAGCTGGCGTTTTGCTCGTCTTGGAATGGCTGTCAACTGTGTCACATTTGCCATTGACAATGAAAGGAGAATTTATGTCATATATGTCTGAACAAATCGTTTTTTTTGTGGCAACACAAACATTAAATGCAATTGGCAATGAAAGGAGAATTTACGTCAATATGTGGACGAGCAAATCAGCTTTTCTAAACAGTGCAACTGTTTTAATTCAGCTCGGGGCTTATATATCACATAAATTCCTTTGTCATCTTACATGATCATGGTGAAAAGATGATAACATAAGTTGACAAATGAATTCATGAAGAAGTATATTCATTTTTTATTGGATGATGTACAACGACAAGAGCGCCCCTCACTTCACACGGGTGTGGTTTTTAGATTATTGAGGCTCTGACAGTCATGAAGGTTTATTGTGTGGTGAAGCCTGCTGATGACGTGCTCAGGTTGTGTATGAACACATTGTAGAATCAATTGTGCTGGATATGTCAGGGGTGATAGAAGGACACCATATGGGTTCTTGTGCCCTATCAGTCCACTAGGGGCTTCTCAGGTTTAGTTTAGGCCGGATGATGGGGGAGTGGTGTTGCATCTCAATCAAGCCTTCCTCCCCAAGGTTCTCTTTTGGATTTATAGCTAAATCAGTTGATTGAGCTTTATCCTTTCTTTTACCCGCAAGCAGAGGGAGAACTGAGGCAGAGGCTGTCTGCCCTTTTAGAGCAGTGGTTCCCAAACCTTTTAGCCCAAGAGCCAAAAGAGGAGTTTGATGTCTCTCCGGGACCCAAACTAGTGAAAATAGCAGATTCCGCAACACATTGTGAGCTTAGATCAGCTATTTTCACTTCCTCTTAAAAGTTGTGTGAAATGTATGGAATTTCTTTTAATTGTTTTAATTTTATTTATGAAATTCTTCTTCTTTTAATGGAACAGCTTTAAACAGAAGTGTGTCTGGGTAGTCCACTGTCAGAGGCTTGAATGTCCCACTGGATCACACAAGTTGTCCATCGGGCATCCACTCCTGCACACTGTGAAATAGGGGGCATCTCTCTCAATCTATACACAGATACTTGGTCGACTCCATATATGCTTGATTCGACCAACTGAATGTGGCTGCATCCTCTCCCTGTTTTGTGTGCTACTGGAAGGTATTCTGTGGTTCCCCAGGTTGGATGGCCTGGTTGTCGGTGGCCTGTGTCGGGATGCCATTTAAGTCTCAGTCTGGCAGGATCACTTGGGTGGCCCTGTCACCCCTGTGGTCACTGGCTTTGGCTTCAGTGAGGCTCTTTGTCTTCCTCCTGCGCATATAGCGGCAACAGAATAAGTCTGTTCTGACAACTCAGGGCCGGGGTTTGTAAATATTGTACATTTGTATATAGTTTATAAACATGGGCTATAGGGCCCATCCGGTTGTATTTTGTAGTTTTGAGCTAAATCACCAAGTAGTGGATTTATAAAGCTTGGGTGAAAATAGAGCCCTAAGAGCAGGCAGATAGATACAACTAGAAGAAGTGCCCCTCGGGGCACAGCTCTCCACCAGGATTGATAGTTGGATAAAATCTGAAGGACTAATATAAAGAGTGTTTCACATAAATGGGCCTCCTGGTGGCGCTCGAAAGGCAGAATTGAAAAATGCAGGCCAGATGTTTTTCCTTGGGCTGTAGGGAGTGTGCAGTGCACACAACGTTTTGTGCAGACAATGCAGATCGGTGCATGTAAAGACGTGACTTGGCCTGTTATAGCGCCACCATGAGGCTGATTTGAAAAAGGTCAATGGTATTGCTTCCTCGCCCTATTGGGAATATGCGTGCACAGTATATCACTGCACTCGGGCCCTGTGTTCATGATTTAAAGAGATTTGGATGAAATCTGTGCGACTAATATAAATAAATGTGTTTTGCAGAAATCGGCCTCATGGTGGCGCTATAACTGGGAGATGTGAAAAATGCAGGGAATTTTTTTTGCCATGGCCTCTAGGGAGTGCGCATACAAAGTTGTACACAGATCGATGCAGTTATAGGTAAAAACAGGAATTGGCCTGTTATAGCGCCACTGTGAGGCTGATTTGGAAAAAATTAAGTGACATGTCGTCCTCGGCCTAGTAGAAATGTAGCCTACGTGTATAATTTCACGGAAATTGCACACTGTGTTTGTGATTTGTGGCATTTTGTTTGAAACAGACCAATCATGCGATCTTTGGAAGCCAATCTTAGCCAATGAGGATGGAATATGGGAAATGGTGCAGATCCGTGTTGATCACATAGTCACTATGTGATCAACACGATCCATACATCCACGATCCATACATCACGCAATTCAGTATACACTATATTATAGTGTATACTGAATTGCTTGATGTATGGATAATGAGTATGTATGAGTAATCTACAGAAATGTGTTTTGCCAAAATCTGTCTCATGATTGCGCTATAACAGGCCGTTGTGGAAAGTTTGGGACAGAGGTTCGTTGTTGGCATCCAGGGAGTGTGTGTGTAAAGTTTGGCATCAAGCGGGTTAACGGTGCCAGAGATTAGCTGGTAAGGGACGGACACACACACACACACACACACACACACACACACACACACACACACACACACACACACACACACACACACACACACACACACACACACACACACACACACACACACACACACACATACACACACAAACACAAACGGATGGACGGATGGACGGACGGAGCGCAAAACATACTCACTCCCCATGCCTTCGGCCTGGTGGAGACAATAACAACCCTCCCATGGGGACCATAAATAACAGAGCCCACCGGTGGTGCTGGGGTGGCGGTAGGAGCAAAGAGCACATAACAACAACCAGGAAGCATACAGAAGGAACGCAGGAAGACTGCAGTCTTAGGTGAGCTTAAATACCCCGCCCCATCATCAGTGTATGACATGTGGGTCTTGCATTAAACTTATACACCCACATAGTAATGCAGCGTATTAACCCCTCGAGTATATTTGACTGAACTAACTCCGCAAGCTACGTATCTTTTCACAATGGATGGAAGGACTTCCCAGCATGTCTCAAGCCACACACACACAACCATACAGTATACTGGCATGATACTGGCATGATACTGACCATGATACTGACCATGATACTGACCATGATATTATGATGCTGTCATGATACTGACCATGATATTGACCATAATACTGACCATGATTCTGTCATGATACTGACCATGATACCGACATGATACACACCATGATACTGACCATGATACTGACCATGATACTGATATGATACTGACCATGATATTATGATGCTGTCATGATGCTGTCATGATACTCACCATTATACTGACCATGATACTGATCTGATACTGGCATGATGTTGACATGATACTGACCAAAGTGACCATGATACTGATTACTGATTACTGATATGATACTGACATGATATCACTGACTGATATGATACTGACATGATACTGATTACTGACTGATATGATACTGACATGATACAGACCATGATACCGACATTATGGAGGTCAACCCCAGCAGTCTGCCGTCAACAAGGCGGATGCATGCACGCGACCTCGCCCTTTAGGACGAGGTTGCTTCTCGCCTTTAGGGCGAGGTCGCTTCTCGTCGCTACTGGTATGATACAGACCATGATACGGTTGATACCGACATGTTACTGATACTGATATGATTCTGACATAATACTAAAGCCGTTCATATACAGTAACATTTCCATTAGATGCCTCGTTAACCTTGCAAAGTTGCAGTTGTAATTTAGTGCTGCTGCTGGCTGAATTTGCTAGTGTGTGTACTGTATGTACTTTAAGTCAAGTGTGTGTCTGTGTGTACTACTGTATGTGTACATTAAGTGTGTGTCTGTGTGTATGGTATGTGCGTTTGTGAGGGCGTGTGCGTAAGTGAGGGAGTGTTAGTCAATCAGGAGGTCAGCCAAGACATTGCCTGCATCCTCTGGCACAGAACATGGTGGGAGGTGGGCCAGAACCATGTCCTTCTGACTAAATTAATGGGTACGTGTACCCTTCGCCTCGCTACAGTCTTTCAAGTGAAAAAAGACTTGGAAGTTACTTTGATGTATAGCCCACAAATCGGAAGCAGTATGGAGGTCAAACCTTTTTTTTTTTATATAATCACTGTAGTTTTTTAATCAACCAATTGCAGACTGGTTTGTTGATATGTCTCTTCCCACACTCAGCAGTGTTTGAATGGTTCTTTTCCGAGAACTGTTACAGTGTACAAATTACAATATATATATATTTTGAGAAGATAATAAACAATCATTGCCGGATGTTTATCATTTATTTGAACTCATAGTCCAGCAAATCATCTCCTGGGATTAGGACGCAAAAAAGGATAGGCCTACACTTGAGATACTGAGGGAGACTGATTAACATGAGTAGT